>NC_140503.1:209128744-209660422 GCF_964339955.1 Pipistrellus hanaki | reverse complement strand
CCTCCCCTCAGCCCTGGCACCCCTCAGCTCCCCTCAGCCCCCCCCCTCCCCTCAGATCCCCTCAAACCCCCCCTCCCCTCAAACCCCCCCTCCCCTCAGCCCCCCCTCCCCTCAGCCCCCCCTCCCTCAGCCCCGCCCCCGCTCCCCTCAGCCCCGCCCCCCGCTCCCCTCAGCCCCCCCCCCCCCCCGCTCCCCGCTCCCCTCAGCCCCCGCTCCCCTCAGCCCCCCCGCTCCCCTCAGCCCCCCCTCCCCTCAGCCCCCACCCCCCCGCTCCCCTCAGCCCCCGCTCCCCTCAGCCCCCCCCCGCTCCCCTCAGCCCCGCTCCCCTCAGCCCCCCCCCCCCGCTCCCCTCAGCCCCCCCCTCCCCTCAGCCCCCGCTCCCCTCAGCCCCCCCCTCCCCTCAGCCCCCGCTCCCCGCTCCCCTCAGCCCCGCTCCCCGCTCCCCTCAGCCCCTGCTCCCCTCAGCCCCGCCCCCCGCTCCCCTCAGCCCCCGCTCCCCTCAGCCCCCGCTCCCCGCTCCCCTCAGCCCCCGCTCCCTCAGCCCCGCCCCCCGCTCCCCTCAGCCCCCGCTCCCCTCAGCCCCCGCTCCCCTCAGCCCCCGCTCCCCTCAGCCCCCGCCCCCCGCTCCCCTCAGCCCCCCCGCTCCCCTCAGCCCCCGCTCCCCTCAGCCCCCGCTCCCTCAGCCCCCGCTCCCCTCAGCCCCCGCTCCCCTCAGCCCCCGCTCCCTCAGCCCCCCCCTCCCCTCAGCCCCCGCTCCCCGCTCCCCTCAGCCCCGCTCCCCGCTCCCCTCAACCCCCCGCTCCCCTCAGCCCGCCCCCCCGCTCCCCTCAGCCCCCGCTCCCCTCAGCCCCGCCCCCCTCAGCCCCCGCTCCCCTCAGCCCCGCTCCCCTCAGCCCCGCCCCCGCTCCCCTCAGCCCCGCTCCCCTCAGCCCCGCCCCCCTCAGCCCCCGCTCCCCTCAGCCCCGCCCCCCTCAGCCCCCGCTCCCCTCAGCCCCCGCTCCCCTCAGCCCCCCGCTCCCCTCAGCCCCCCCCCCCGCTCCCCTCAGCCCCGCCCCCCGCTCCCCTCAGCCCCCGCTCCCCTCAGCCCCCGCTCCCCTCAGCCCCCCCCTCCCCTCAGCCCCGCTCCCCCTCAGCCCCCGCTCCCCTCAGCCCCCGCTCCCCGCTCCCCTCAGCCCCCGCTCCCCTCAGCCCCCGCTCCCCTCAGCCCCCGCTCCCCTCAGCCCCCCCTTCCCTCAGCCCCCCGCTCCCCTCAGCCCCCGCTCCCCCCAGCCCCGCTCCCCTCAGCCCCCCCTTCCCTCAGCCCCCGCTCCCCTCAGCCCCCCGCTCTCAGCCCCGCTCCCCGCTCCCCCTCCCCTCAGCCCCCGCTCCCCTCAGCCCCCGCTCCCCTCAGCCCCGCTCCCCTTCAGCCCCCGCTCCCCTCAGCCCCCGCTCCCCTCAGCCCCCCGCTCCCCTCAGCCCCCCCCTCCCCTCAGCCCCGCTCCCGCTCCCCTCAGCCCCGCTCCCGCTCCCCTCAGCCCCGCTCCCCTCAGCCCCGCCCCCCGCTCCCCTCAGCCCCCGCTCCCCTCAGCCCCCGCTCCCCTCAGCCCCCGCTCCCCTCAGCCCCGCCCCCCGCTCCCCTCAGCCCCCCCGCTCCCCTCAGCCCCCGCTCCCCTCAGCCCCGCTCCCCTCAGCCCCGCTCCCCTCAGCCCCCCCGCTCCCCTCAGCCCCCGCTCCCCTCAGCCCCCCTCCCCTCAGCCCCGCTCCCCGCTCCCCTCAGCCACGCTCCCCGCTCCCCTCAACCCCCGCTCCCCTCAGCCCCGCCCCCCGCTCCCCTCAGCCCCCGCTCCCCTCAGCCCCCGCCCCCCTCAGCCCCCGCTCCCCTCAGCCCCCGCTCCCCTCAGCCCCGCCCCCGCTCCCCTCAGCCCCCGCTCCCCTCAGCCCCGCCCCCCTCAGCCCCGCTCCCCTCAGCCCCCGCTCCCCTCAGCCCCCGCTCCCCTCAGCCCCGCCCCCTCAGCCCCGCTCCCCTCAGCCCCGCTCCCCTCAGCCCCCGCTCCCCTCAGCCCCCGCTCCCCTCAGCCCCCCCGCTCCCCTCAGCCCCCCCCCCCCGCTCCCCTCAGCCCCGCCCCCGCTCCCCTCAGCCCCCGCTCCCCTCAGCCCCCCCTCCCCTCAGCCCCCGCTCCCCTCAGCCCCCCCGCTCCCCTCAGCCCCGCCCCCCGCTCCCCTCAGCCCCCGCTCCCCGCTCCCCCTCCAGCCCCCCCCTCCCCTCAGCCCCGGCTCCCGCTCCCTCAGCCCCCGCTCCCCGCTCCCCTCAGCCCCGCTCCCCGCTCCCCTCAGCCCCCCCGCTCCCCTCAGCCCCGCCCCCCGCTCCCCCAGCCCCCGCTCCCCTCAGCCCCCCCGCTCCCCTCAGCCCCCGCTCCCCTCAGCCCCCGCTCCCCTCAGCCCCCGCTCCCCGCTCCCCTCAGCCCCGCTCCCCTCAGCCCCCGCTCCCCTCAGCCCCCGCTCCCCTCAGCCCCCGCTCCCCGCTCCCCTCAGCCCCCGCTCCCCTCAGCCCCCCGCTCCCCTCAGCCCCCGCTCCCCTCAGCCCCCCTTCCCTCAGCCCCCGCTCCCCTCAGCCCCCGCTCCCCTCAGCCCCCGCTCCCCTCAGCCCCCCCCTTCCCTCAGCCCCCGCTCCCCTCAGCCCCCCCGCTCCCCTCAGCCCCGCTCCCCGCTCCCCTCAGCCCCCGCTCCCCTCAGCCCCCGCTCCCCTCAGCCCCCGCTCCCCTCAGCCCCCCCTTCCCTCAGCCCCCGCTCCCTCAGCCCCGCTCCCCTCAGCCCCGCTCCCCTCAGCCCCCCCTTCCCTCAGCCCCCGCTCCCCTCAGCCCCCGCTCCCCTCAGCCCCCGCTCCCCTCAGCCCCCCCCTTCCCTCAGCCCCCGCTCCCCTCAGCCCCCCCGCTCCCCTCAGCCCCCGCTCCCCGCTCCCCTCAGCCCCGCTCCCCTCAGCCCGCTCCCCTCAGCCCCCGCTCCCCTCAGCCCCCCCTTCCCTCAGCCCCCGCTCCCCTCAGCCCCGCTCCCCTCAGCCCCCGCTCCCCTCAGCCCCCCCTTCCCTCAGCCCCCGCTCCCCTCAGCCCCCCCGCTCCCCTCAGCCCCCGCTCCCCGCTCCCCTCAGCCCCCGCTCCCCTCAGCCCCCGCTCCCCTCAGCCCCCCCCCGCTCCCTCAGCCCCCCCCTCTCCCCTCAGCCCCCCCCTCTCCCCCCCCTCCCCCTCAGCTCCGCCCCCCGCTCCCCTCAGCTCTCCCCGCTCCCCTCAGCCCCCCGCTCCCCTCAGCCCCCCCCTCCCCTCAGCCCCCCCCGCTCCCCTCAGCCCCCGCTCCCCGCTCCCTCAGCCCCCGCTCCCCTCAGCCCCCGCTCCCCTCAGCCCCCCCTCCCCTCAGCCCCCGCTCCCCTCAGCCCCCCCTCCCCTCAGCTCCCCCCCCCCGCTCCCCTCAGCCCCCGCTCCCCTCAGCCCCCGCTCCCCGCTCCCCTCAGTCCCCGCTCCCCTCAGCCCCCGCTCCCCTCAGCCCCCCCCCCCGCTCCCCTCAGCCCCCCCTCTCCCCCCCTCCCCTCAGCTCCGCCCCCCGCTCCCCTCAGCCCCCGCTCCCCTCAGCCCCCGCTCCCCTCAGCCCCCCCTCCCCTCAGCCCCCGCTCCCCGCTCCCCTCAGCCCCCGCTCCCCTCAGCCCCCGCTCCCTCAGCCCCCCCCCCGCTCCCCTCAGCCCCCCTCTCCCCCCCTCCCCTCAGCTCCGCCCCCCGCTCCCCTCAGCCCCCGCTCCCCTCAGCCCCCGCTCCCCTCAGCCCCCCCCTCCCTCAGCCCCCGCTCCCCGCTCCCCTCAGCCCCCGCTCCCCTCAGCCCCCGCTCCCCTCAGCCCCCCCCCCGCTCCCCTCAGCCCCCCCCTCTCCCCCCCCTCCCCTCAGCTCCGCCCCCGCTCCCCTCAGCTCCCCGCTCCCCTCAGCCCCCCCTCCCCTCAGCCCCCATTTAAAAATGGGCACGGGGGGAGGGGGTGTCTTGCATCCCCCTGGGGCTGTCAGGCTGCCTCAGGCTCCAGGAACCTTTCTGCCCAGGGCAGTAGCTTTTCCCGGGAGCCCCAGGCAGAGGAAGCTGCTCTGCAGACCGGGTGGCTCAGGCCCGCAGGGCACCAAGCTGGTGCGGGCCCTCCTGGCTGCCATCCAGGGCACAGCCGAGTGGGTGTGAGTGGGCCTGGAACCCGCCCACCGGAGCTCAACCCAGAGCCAGCTGGGCCCCGGAGTCCCTGCCACCCACACCCACCCCTCACCCCAGGGCCACACGGGAATGACCCACGACACAGAGTCCCCTCCACCACCCACCCGGAGGCAGCGCTGGCGGCCTGAGTGCGGCCAGGCCCTGCGGGTCCAGGGAACGGGGCCTGTGGCTCGGGCTGGGCCCCCAGCACCAGCCCCGGAGAGACGCGTCTTTCTGCTCAGTCCAGGGCGTCCCCGCCCCGCGACCTCCAGAGAAGACCCCCATGCTAAACCCTTTTGTTTCCTGCGGTGAAATTCATGCAACGTACAACTAACCATTTTTAAAATATGTCTTTTTATTGATTTCAGGCAGGGAGAGGGAGATAGAAGCATCCACGATGAGGGAGGATCACTGATGGGCTGCCTCCCGCACGCCCCCCACTGGGATGGAGACCCACAACCGGGGTGCGCCCTGACCGGGAATGGAACCCTGACTTCCTGGTTCGTAGGCGGATGCTCAGCCAGGCAGACGGGCCCATTAGCCAGTGTGGAGTGCGCAGGCCGGTGACACCGGAGGGTCACACCGTGGTCCCACCGCCTCTCTCCAGTTTCAGAACCTTTCCTGGCCCAAAGGAGACCCCCGCCCTGGCTGCTTCCCCTCCTCCCGCCCCGCTCTGCCTCCGGACTCGCCTGTTCTGGTGTTTCGTGTTTTGTGCACGCAGAAGCACACATGTACCTGGCTCCCGACCCTGAGCCCCATGTCTCAGTTCGTCCGAGAGGCAGCAGGGACGTCCTTCCTGTCCGAGGCTGAGTGACCACCCGCTCCCCGCCCAGTCCCTGGGCCGGGCTTCTGGCCGCTACGAATACGTTACTATGCACATGGGTATTCTTTTTTTTCCTTTTTTAAAAAAAATATATTTTATTGATTTTCCACAAAGAGGAAGGGAGAGGGACAGAGAGCTCGAAACATCGATGAGAGAGAAACATCGATCAGCTGCCCCCTGCCCACCCCTCACTGGGGATGTGTCTGCAACCAAGGTACATGCCATTGACTGGAATCTAACCCTGGACCCTTCAGTCCACAGGCGGATGCTCTATCCACTGAGCCAAACTGGCCTCGGCCGCATGGGCATTCTTACATGCATCTGACCTTGTCTGTGGTGTGTTTGTGTTTTATTGATCTTAGAGAAAGGGGGGAGAGAGGGAGAGATGGCAAAGTGAGAGAGAAACATGGATGGGGCTGCCTCCCACACGCACCCCAACTGGGATTGAACCCCCAACCTGGGGATGTGCCCTGACAGGAAACTGAACCCTAACCCTTCAGAGCATCAACCCACTGAACCTCACCGGCCAGGGCGTGTCTGGCTTTTAGGCTGTTTATTGTCCTTTCAGGCTGTTTTAGAATTATAACATCCCTAACCATAATCGGAATCATCCTCAAAAACTGAAAATCTGAAGGAAAGATGTGGGTGTGCTAAGCCATCACCCCGAGCCCGGGCTATGGTTGGGGGGACCGCGCTGGAGACCCTCACACAGAGCCGGAGGACCCAGCCAGGAAGGCCCCCCCCGCCCGCACAGAAACGGAGGCAGAGCCCCACCTCCCTGTGCGGGGAGGCCGCACCAGCACCCCCCCAGGTCGCCGCAGCGTGGCAGCCCTCCCGCCTCCGAGCAGCCTGTTCGGACGGTGAAGCCCATTCACTCCTGCCCCCCGGCCCCCCCACGTCTAAGTGTCCTGTGGCCGTGGGGAACGCACAAAAGCAGCAGCTTCATCAGATGAGACAGGTCAGCACTGGGACAGCTCTGCACCCCCCACCCCAGGACCCCAGGCTGCGGACCAGCCGACCACCCCCGCCGGCCGCCTCCTCTCAGAGACCTCCTGTGGGAAACGTGCATCGGACAGCCCAGCCCCCCAACCTCAGCGGCCTCCCCAGGGTCTGTCCCGAGCTGTCCTCCCGCAGCCCCTCCCCCCTCCACCACAGCCCTGGGGTCCTCTCCTGGATCCTGAGCCTCAGCCAAGGAACCAGAGGGAGGGCACAGGTCACAGGTCACAGGTCACAAACCCAGAAGACTGAGAGGTTTGGGGACAGCCTGGCATGGTGTCCCCTCTGCTGCCCACGCAGGAGGGGCGTGCCAGGGGCAGTGAGGGCACAGGGGCATTGCCATTCCTCCAGGCAGCCTGTGACCCGCCTCCAAAAAGGGGGCGGGGCTGCGCCTGCTGGACACGCCCACCCTCAGTGACAGCTGGAGCCGCTGGCCGCTGGGGCCCAGAAGACCCCCCTCCCCCGCACCCCCACCCCCGAGCCGAAGCCCGCCCCTCGCTCTGCCCCTGTGCCCCCTGGCCATGTCGGAGGTGGTTAGACAGTCGAGCCACTGCTGACAACCTGTGACAGAGACCTCCCTCGAACCCCACACGGCAGAGGGAAACTGAGGCCTGGGCCCTGCACGCAGCCCGAAGCCAGGCGGCGGCAGGACAATAAACAGCCTCACGGGGAGGGGGTGGGGGCCATGGGGGTAAGGACACACATGTGATCCCCTAATCAACAAAGGAAAACACAGCACAGCCCCCAGCACCCCGGTGCTCTCTGCCACAGAGCAGGACTCGTGGGCACACAGCACACGGGGGACACAGCACACAGGGGGACACAGCCCATGGGGGACACAGCCCATGGGGGACACAGCCCATGGGGGACACAGCACACGGGGGCACACAGCACACAGGGACACAGCACACGGGGACACAGCACACGGGGGGACACAGCCCATGGGGGACACAGCCCACGGTGGGCACACAGCACACAGGGGGACACAGCCCATGGGGGACACAGCCCACGGTGGGCACACAGCACACGGGGGACACAGCACACGGGGGGACACAGCACACGGGGGGACACAGCACACGGGGGGACACAGCCCACGGGGGGACACAGCACACGGGACACACAGCACACGGGGGACACACAGCACACGGGGGGACACAGCCCACGGGGGACACAGCACACGGGGACACAGCACACGGGGGACACAGCACACGGGGACACAGCCCACGGAGGGCACACAGCACATGGGGGACACAGCACACGGGGGACACAGCACACAGGGGGACACAGCACACGGGGGGACACAGCCCACGGGGGACACAGCACACGGGGACACAGCACACGGGGACACAGCCCACGGAGGGCACACAGCACACGGGGGACACACAGCACACGGGGACACACAGCACACAGGGGGACCCAGCCCACGGGGACACAGCCCACGGGGGACACGGCCCACGGGGGGACACAGCACACGGGGGGCACACAGCACACAGGGGACACAGCACACGGGGACACAGCCCACGGAGGGCACACAGCCCATGGGGACACACAGCACACGGGGACACAGCACACGGGGGACACACAGCACACGGGGGGACAAAGCACAAGAGGGACACAGCACACAGGGGGACACAGCCACGGGGGGACACAGCCCACGGGGATACACAGCACATGGGGACACACAGCACACGGGGACACACAGCACACGGGGGACACAGCCCGCCACGGGAGAATGGCGCCACGGGGGGCTCAGGGATGGGCATCCACACGCTGACAAGCGTGTCTGCTGCTCCGGGCCCCGCAGCTGGGGAGGCGCTGAGCATCCGGGGACCACACAAGCTCCGTGGCGGGGGGAGCCATGAGGTGAGGCTTCCGACCTCGGCCGACTCCCACTCAGAGAGCCACAACCGCACTTCCCCTCCGCGCTGCTCTGCCATGGCGCCCGCGAGGACGGAGCCGCCGCCCTGCAGGGCCACCCCGCTCGGCCACCCCTCTCCCCCCTCCCCCCGCCGCCCCCCTCCCCCGCCATCCCCCTCCCCCCAGCCGCCCCCCTCTCCCGCCGCCCCCCTCCCCCGCCGCCCCCCTCCCCCGCCGCCCCCCTCCCCCGCCGCCCCCTCCCCCCGCCGCCCCCCTCCCCCCGCCGCCCCCCTCCCCCCGCCGCCCCCCTCCCCCCGCCGCCCCCCTCCCCGCCGCCCCCTCCCCCGCCGCCCCCCTTCTCCCGCCGCCCCCCTCCCCCCGCCGCCCCCCTCCCCCGCCGCCCCCTCCCCCGCCGCCCCCCTCCCCGCCGCCCCCTCCCCCCGCCGCCCCCCCTCCCCGCCGCCCCCCTCCCCGCCGCCCCTCCCCCGCCGCCCCCTCCCCCCGCCGCCCCCTCCCCCGCCGCCCCCTCCCCCCGCCGCCCCCTCCCCCGCCGCCCCCTCCCCCGCCGCCCCCCTTCTCCCGCCGCCCCCCTCCCCCGCCGCCCCCTCCCCCCCGCCCCCCCCCCCCCCCCCGCCGCCCGCACTGGGGCCAGCCAGGCAGGAGTACTGAAGCCGGGGCGGTGAGCGACCTCAGGCCTCCCGCGCCCACAGCGGGCACTGCGGTGCTGCGTCTGAAGGAGCGGGGGGCGGGGAGGGCGGGGCTGGTCCCTGCTGAGTCCAGGAGGAGCGAAGCTGCCGGCCCTGACTCAGCGCTGCCCAGCATCCTTCCCAGAGCTTCCCGCTCCGTGCCAGGCACCTGCTGGCAGCGGGCACAGGCCGAGCCCAGGCTTTCCGGGGGCCGGCCTCCCGCAGCTCACGCCGAGCGGACTGCCCTCCGAGGGCGGCGGTGCTGCGAGGCGCTCAGCCTTTACCGGCGGGGCCGCGGGCTGGGACCGAACAGACTCCCCACGGCCCGGAACACTGACCCCCCACGCCCCGAACAGCCTCTGTGCCCCCAGGAGGCCCCAGCCACCGGGCGCCCGCGATTCCTCCTCAAAGATGCAAAACACAGAGTCATTCTGGCCCGTCACTGGCTTCTCCCGCTGACATCTCCCGCTGACATCTCCCGCTGACATCTCCCGCTGACAGCGGGAACCCTCCGGTGAGCAGCCGCAGTCTGGAGAAATCACAGCCCCGCAGGCTGTGCACGAAGGAAGGCGGCCACAGAGTTTAAGACTGCCTCCCGAAGGCACACGGAGACGTGAGCGTGCAAAGGGCTTCTCCAGACATTTTTTAACACTGGTTTCAGAGAGGAAGGAAGAGGGAGGGAGGGAGAGAGAGGCAGCACTGATGCCAGAGAATCACCGAAGGGCTGCCTCCTGCACGCCCAACTGAGGATGGAGCCCACGACCGCGGCCTGGGCCCTGACCAGTATCAGACCATGACCTCCTGGTTCAGAGGACGACGCTCAACCACTGAGCCACACGGCCGGGCAGCAAATGGGTTTTAATGTGATACTACTACACCTCCATCGGGTTCACGTTTCACTGGACGTAGGCAGTTACTAACGACTCGGGGAGGAAAACGGCCGGGTGTCAGGCAGAGCCGAGGCACCCCAACCTTCTCAGAGCGACAAGCACAGGGAGCACGTGGGTCTCGGGGTGTCTGCCACCGCAGCGGCGAACCAGCAGCTCAGCACCCCGTCCCGCACCGAGCTGGGCCCCGTCTATGTGCATCCAATCCCAGCGCGAAAAAAGTGCCTTCGCAGGCACCGTCCGCCCAGACATCCTTCCGCCGCCGCTCTCAGCTAACAGCAGCCATGCCGGCCCGGAGCCTCCCAGGCAGGCCCGCCGGGCGCTGACTGTGCCAAACGTGTTAAACTCCGTAGGAGGGGGAGAATGAAGCTCAGCTCGCAGTGCCAGGCAAATCGCTGAGCGGCGGCATGAAGAATGAACGGCGCCTGGGTGACCTCACATACCCCACGCCTTCAAACAATCGAGACATTTAGGTCCAGAGACGGATCTCAAATGAGGCACCGACCGCCCAGCCCCGGGGGACACAGAGAGGGATGGAGAGTTAGAACGCGGGCACCGCTGCCCACAGATGCCACGCGGGACGCGGAGACGCAGGCGCAGGTGCTCTGGAGCCCGGGGGTCAGCGACAGGGATGAGCCAGAACGAGGAGCTGACGGAGGAAAAGGGAGGAGCAGAGCAGACACCACCCCCGGGCCCTGACGCACCCATCTTTGGGTTCCCGTCCCGTCCCGGGGTGGGTAACGCCCCCTCCCCGCCGCCCAGGTCAGGCAGGGAGCGGGCCTTGAGCGCCCGCTGCAGAGGGAAACGGAGGGACTCCATCCTCCGTCCTGCGGTACACGCTCCCCTTTTAGACTGGCCCTGAAGGACACAGGCAGGGCCGGCATCCCCGCCCACGATGACACCGGGCCCCATCCCTCTCCTCCCTCCCACAGCGGAGCCCGCTAGGCGACCAGGACACAGGCTCTTCCCGGCCCGCCGCACAGAGGCCGCAGCCAGGACCCCTGACGGCGCCGTCGGAGACACCGTGCTACCTGGCCTGGGAGACATGTCCCCTGGCCCCGGCCATTTGTCCTTGAACATGCAACGCCCCCCAGTGACCTTTAGACAAGCAGACTTAGCTTTTCCTCAGCTAGCGGCAAAGCCACACAAACAGAACACACTCCACCCGGCGGCTGCCGCCACCTTCCCTGGCGAGCCTCCCTGGGGCTGAAGCCTGGGGGGCTGAGGCCTGGGGGGCTGAGGCCTGGGGGGCTGAGGCCTGGGGGGGCTGAGGCCTGGGGGGCTGAGGCCTGGGGGGGCTGAGGTATGGGGGGGGCTGAGGCCTGGGGGGGCTGAGGTCTTATAGGGGCTGAGGCCTGGGGGGCTGAGGCCTGGGGGAGGCTGAGGTCTGGGGGGCTGAGGCCTGGGGGGGGGGGTTTGAAGCCTGGGGGGGCTGAGGCCTGGGGAGCTGAGGCCTGGGGGGGCTGAGGCCTGGGGAGCTGAGGCCTGGGGGGGGCTGAGGCCTGGGGAGCTGAGGCCTGGGGGGGGCTGAGGCCTGGGGGGTCTGGGTGAGAAGAGGGCGCCAAACCACACTCAGTCCCAGGAAGCCAGGGTCTGGGCAGCCCCGCCACCCCTAAGTAGTGCGACGCGGTGGATTTGGTCGGAGGGCAGTGCTGCACTCCTGGCAAGCAAGGACCGAAACCAAGGGCCCCAGGCAGGGAGGGCCCAAGGCAGGGCCCCAGGCATCCTGAGCCTCCAAGCCAGCAGCGCTCACTATGGGGGGCGCACCCCACAACCTCCACGCCTGACCTCCTAAGGGACCTGCTGCCTCGGGCTGGAGGGGCCACCTGGGGGCACGGATGTAAGGAAACCCCACCCGGAGGGGCGCCCTCACGGGACAGGAGCTGGGCAGCGGGTCCAGAAAAGTGGTTCCTGGGAGGAGCGGTGAGTTCCCGGGTCCATCGGCGATCCCAGCCTCGTCTGTCCGAGACCCCTCCGGAGCCACAACCCCCCAACCCAGACCTGGCGCCCGGGGCCCTCCCGCTCCGCGGGCCGGGGCACAGAGGTGCCACTAGGACCCAGCGCCCAGGACCTGCGCCGCCGCTCGGGCCGCAGCAGACACGCCGGGCGGGCGGCGGGGACACGGCGGCCGCAGTGCGACTGGCGCAGCCGCCCAGCCCGGCCGAGGAGGGCCGCCGCCGGGAGCGGGGAGCGCGGGTGGGCCCCGGGCACGGTGGGGGCGCCCCGGCCGAGGTGCGGACCGGTCCGGTCTGGAAGGCAGGCGCGGACAGTGGATGGGAACGGGCTCCGGACACAGGGGCCGGGGAGAGGAAACGGGGGCAGCGGCGGGGTCCGCCCCGGAATGCGGAGAAAGGTCCAGAGCGCCTTCCGAGCCCAGGATGAGGGCTAAGGGGGGTGAAGAGTCAGGGGTGCGGGGTCAGGAGGAGCGGTCCGCTGCGGGCGGGGGACGGGGGCCGCGAGGTGCGAGCGGACACGGAGGGCGAGGGAGCGGGGCCGCCCTGGGCGCGGCGGGGCGGGCGGGGGCGCACCCAGGCGGGGCCGTCGCGCACAGGGCTGGGCTCCCGGGCCCGCCGCTCGCCGGGCTGGAGCGGGACCCGCGGGCGGAGGGCGGGAGGCCTGCGGGCGGCGGGCCGGGGCCGCTCACCTTGGGTTTGTACAGCCACTTTCGGAACCTGTGCATCATCGCCGCGCCGGCCCGGCCCGCCCGGCGGCCCTCCCTCCCGGCGAGGCGCCCGGGCCCGGCGGCGGCGGCGGTCCCAGGGCGCCGGGGGGCGCCGGGCAGGTGCGCAGCCGGGAGATGCTCCTCCAGCGGCGCGCGGCGCGGACCCGCAGACCGCGGCGGGCGACCGGCTGACGCGGCTCGGGGGCGCCGGCGCCTCGCCGCTCACTGACACCCGCGCCTCCGCCGGCCCCCCCGCTCCCGCGCCGCACATGCGCGGAGGCCCGGAGCCCCCTGCCCGCCGCTCGCGGCCCGGGCTGCCCAATCCGCGCGCCGCGCCGCGCCGGGCCCCGCCCGAGGCGCGCTCCCTGCCCGGGGCAGCCCGGGCGCCTAGCGGGGCCTGGAAACTACAAGTCCCGTCCGGCATCGCAGGGGCGGGGCCCTGTGCGCTGGGCCCTTTGCCGCGCCGTGGGCGCAAGGCATTCTGGGGGTTGTAGTCTTCTTGCTACGGCGCCGGAGCGTGATGCGGGTTGCTAGGAGACGACATCCAACCGGTTGTCGCCCTTCTTGCCTCCTGCGGCGGGCGCCCCGGGTGCTTGCAGGATCCCAGCGGAGCAGGAGCGAAGCGGGGCGCCCACCGACACTCCCGGGTCCCTTCGCGCCCTCCCGTGCCGGCACGGCAGCCCCGGTGGCGGCGGGTGGAGGTGCGAGAGCGCTGTGCAGCCGCCCGCAGGCAGGTACGGGGGCGGAGAGGTGGGGCCGGAGTGGAGGGGCGAGGCTGTGCCTGCACCCGCCTCCGCACCGCCCCACCACCTGCGGGCAGCTCCCCGCGTCTTTGCTTCCCTGCCTCTTGGCTTTCGGTCACCAACTTTTTGGACTTCCTAGCTTCTTCACTAAAGTTAATGGCGCTCTTTTTTTTTTTTTTAAATATATTTTTATTGATTTTTTTACAGAGAGGAAGGGAGAGGGATAGAGAGAAACATTGATGGGAGAGAAACATCAATCAGCTGCCTCTTGCACACCTCCTACTGGGGATGTGCCAGCAACCAAGGTGCATGCCCTTGACCTGAATCAAACCTGGGACCTTTCCATCCACAGACCGACGCTGTATCCACGAGCCAAACCAGTTAGGGCTCCGCGCTCTTTTTTTTAATCTCCACAGTAAACCGGACTTAAAGGGGAAAGGGGGTAATTCCCCCATATTCACTATTTCTCCCCCTCCCCAATACCCGCTATCCCCCCCCCGCCCGCAATGGTGCCCCAATTTGGATCCATAAAAACAGTCACCAAAGTCTGAGAACCTATCTGTGCAGAGCAGAGGCTGAAAACCAGTATGGGGGTTCACTTTAAATCCCACTGTCAGCAGGGGAAACTGAGGCACAAAGAGATTTCCCCCCACTCTGGCCCGGAGAGGGGCCTGGAGAGGGGATCCAGGGCCAGGTCTGCCCCACTACAGCCTGAGCTTTCTCTGTCCCCACCCAGTGCCCCTCCGGCTGCTCTGAAATGGGGTGATTTAGGAGCAGGACAGAGAATGTGCTCCCAGCACTCCTGCCTGTTACCCGGGTACAGGGCCCGGGTGCCCGGATGGTCCTGGAACCCCTGGCCCCTCTGTTCCATTCAAGGCAGTGTGAGTCTGGGCAGGCAGCCTCCTGAGTGCAATGAAAGGTTTCAGGTTCAGTTCATGGCCGGGGTGCAGGCCGTGCCCGCTGGACCTCTGGTTGGGGTGCGCACAGGAGGCAGCAGATGGGTGTCTCTCCCTCCGCCCCTCTGGGTGCTGGTGGTCCCCCACGTCCGTGCCTGAGACCCCGCCTGACTTCCCTGCTGGCCTCGCCTGGAGCTGCCTCGCCTCCAATCCCGTTCAGCCTCCTCTCTCCTGAGCCCGCCAGGCCCAGCCCCTCCTCCGAGGCTCTCTGTCCTTCAAGTGGTCCCTGAGCTCCATGCTGCTAAACCCAGGGACGGAGCTCAGCCGCCTCCTCCTGCGCTGCCAGCAGCGGTGACCCCTCTCAGACACCGTCCTCGGACATCGTCAGTCTGCCGCCCCCGTGGCTCTTCCCGTCTCCTGGGCCAGCGCCCCCTCTGGCTCTCAGACCCGCCAGCACGAGAGCCGACTTGGTCCTGGGAAGCGTCTCCATCATTGCAGACAGCTTCCTGTGAGCACGTTTCACAAACAGCCTTTATGCCAACCTGCCCTCCCTCACCTCCAGCTGGGCCTTGCCCTGGCGGCCCAGGCCTCTCCCCTGTCCTTCGCCAGTGAGGTGTGTGACCAATCCCCTGAAACGCTCCGTCTTCCCCCGAAAACCCGCCCCTCCCCAGCCGCCTGGTCCGGCGTGAGAAAGGTAGACAGGCACGCGGTGGGCTGTTCTCTGTGGGGCTGTCTCTGACGGAGTCCAAGGCCGGGATGGCGGCCGCTGCTCAGAGGCTCCTGCCCAGTTCGGAGCGGCTTGGGATGGAGGCTGACCTCAGGGCGGTGGGCGTATTGGGTAGGATTGGTTTCGGCTGCAGGGAAGGAAAAAGCTAGCGTCCCTGGAGCCTAAACAAGATAGCTCGTGTTTCCGTAAAGGAGATCCAGAGGGAGGCGACCCAGGGAGGTAGGGCCACCCCCCAAACTCCTCCGGGACCTGGGCCCTTATAGCTTGCTCTTCTACCGTCCTTAACATGCTTCCTCGCAGCGCAGAACGGCTGCCTGAGCTCCTGCCATCGCCTCCTGGGTCCCGGCAGCAGGGTGGGAAGGAGAGAAGGGTACGCAGACACGTTCCATACGGCCCAGAGCCTGTCCCTCACTCCTGGGCCCAGCTGCCAGGGAGTCTGCAGAAGGCTCATCGGACACTCTGGGTTGTTTCCTCAGGAGGGAGGGAAGGGGAGCATCGATTGGAAAACAACCGGCAGACAGCCCTGCGGGCCGGTGCTGTAAGCACAAGCCATCAGAGCGACGTGGCAGCAACCCCCGGGAGGCTCGCTCTAATCAGAATTAAAAGCCAGGAACAGAGTCTGTTTAATTAAGACGCATCTGGGATCCGTGGGAAGGAAGCGCCTCTGGTGCTTGAGGATATTGGACTCCGTTGGTCCAATAAAATTTAGCTCTCGTTTCTGTCGGATTTGCTAAGAAAAGGGAAGTGTCGGTCCATCCCACCCTGGAGTTTCCTTGCATCTGAGATAGTCAAGCCCTCATTAGTGAAGTCAAAATCAATCCCCCCAGTCGAAACCGGTTTGGCTCAGTGGTAGAGCGTCGGTCTGCGGACTGAAGGGTCCCGAGTTCGATTCCGGTCAAGGGCATGTACCTTGGTTGTGGGTACATCTCCAGTAGGGGGTGTGCAGGAGGCAGCTGATCGGTGATTTTCTTTCATCGATGTTTCTAACTCTCTATCCCTCTCTCTTCCTCTCTGTAAAAAATCAATAAAATATATATATTTTTTTTAAATCAATCTGTCCCACTGCCCTCATGGCTGGTTTCGCACCGTTAACATGAAGCCGAGCCCCAGCCGGGTGGCTCAGTTCGTTGGCGCGTCATCCCCTACAGTACACTGAGAGGTTTCGGGTTCAATTCCTGGTCAGGGCACATCTGGGTGGATCTCTGGTTGGGGCGTGCACAAGAGGCAGCGGATCGATGTTTCTCTCTCTCCCTCTGAAATCGGGGAACACGTTCTGGGGTGAGGATTGCAAAAACATCACTAAATGAAGCCGGGGTGCTGAGGCAGGCAGCAGAGTTGGATGAACGTTAATACCTATGAGTATTTCCAACCCAGAAGCTGTGAGTGCTTTCTGTAATCCTCGCCTGAGGACATTTTCCCATTGGTTTTGAGGGAGAGGGAGAGACAGAGAACGGCGATGTGAGAGAAACACATTGGTTGCCTCCTGCATGCGCCCGGACCAGGGAAGATGTGAGTATTTGACCAAGTTCATAGGCTTGTTGTTGCCACGTGCACCCACCGGAGTGGCTGCTTTGGGCCCACGTTTGCAGAAGGGACGGTTCAAGCCCAGCTGGGCTGCTCCAGGGCCACCTTCCTCCCCACCAGCCTCCACAGATCCCCCCCCCCCCCGTGCTCATCGTCCGTCCAGGCCCCCACTGGGGAGGGGGCTGTTTCTCTGGCTGCTCCCCCCGGACCAGCCCCTGGACCGCCAGCCCCTGGGACCGCCCTCTCTCCGGGGTCAGGGGACTGGCCTCGTCACCGCCGGGCCCTGGGACCGCCCTCTCTCCGGGGTCAGGGGACTGGCCTCGTCACCGCCGGGCCCTGGGACCGCCCTCTCTCGGGGTCAGTCACCGCCGGCCCCTGGGTCCGCCCTCTCTCCGGGGTCAGGGGACTGGCCTCGTCACCGCCGGCCCCTGGGACCGCCCTCTCTCCGGGGTCAGGCTCCAGGACGGGAGGGGACGCTCCCGCTTTGCAGGCCACCACTGTCCCCGCCTCCTGAGGTGCAGGAGGCCTGGGTCGTTCCTGCAGGCAGAGCCGAGCTCAAGGCAGACACAGGAAGGCGGGGCGAGGGCCCCTCCTATGACCACCGCAGGGGGCCAGGGCCAGGACATGGTTCATAACATTATACATAATAAAAACATAAGATATATTTTTATTGCCCTAACCCGTTTGGCTCGGTGGAGTGTCTGCCTGCAGACTGAAAGGTCCCAGGTTCAATTCCTATCAAGGGCACGTACCTTGGTTGCAGGCACATCCCCAGTAGGAGGTGTGCAGGAGGCAGCTGATGGATGTTTCTCTCTCATCGATGTTTCTATCTTTCTATCCCTCTCCCTTCCTCTCTGTAAAAATCAATAAAATATATATATTTTTTAATATTTTAATTGATGTCAGAGAGGAAGAGAGGGAGAGAGAGAGAAACATCAATGATGAGAGAATCGTTGACTGGCTGCCTCCCGCACCCCCCGCACTGGGGACCAAGCCCACAACCAGGCATGTGCCTGACCGGGAATCGAACCGTGACCTCCTGGCTCCAAGGTTGACACTGAGCCACACCGCCGGGCTGATTAGACTTTGTATCCTGGCTGACTCCTTTCCCTGCGAGCCCCCGATGCGCAGGTGTCGCTCCCTTCACCACACTGACGGGTGCCTGCTCGCCGGCCCTGGCTCATCCCCAGGGTCACAGGTCAGGCGGAGGTGCTAGGCCTCAGGGACTCCACAGGCAGGACCGCCCCCGTTCCCGGCTCAGCACAGCTGTGTTCTCTCACGTCCGCTTGCTCCGTGAGCACGGTGTGGCCCCGGGACTTCCTGTGAAAAGGGGGAAACGGGGCTTGGTTGAAGGCAAAGGATCTGTGAAAGCGGCGGCTTACTGAGCGCTGACGTGCCCTCGGCAGGTCTGTCCCGGGACGTCACAGGCATGTTTCAGGTTAAACGGGAGGCGCCGCTCGGACCCGTGGTCCTCTGTGTGTTCACATCCCGCCATTCGCTCCACCGATGTTCAGGCACCGCTGGGTGCCCCGCCCAGGGCGCGCCCACGCCGTCTGACGTGGCCAATGGCTGGTGCCCAGGAAGGCCAGCAGCAGCTGCCCGGCCAGCGTGGAACCAGGGGCCTGAGCGGAAGCCCGCCCTCGAGCAGCGCCTGCCCAGCCCCACCCCACAGTCCCCCCGGGTCTCCCCGGGGCCCTGGCACCGTCTCCTCCAGCTCACGGGTCGCCAGGTCGCTCAGAGCCCGTCCAGGCCGGCCACGGCCGCTGCGCTCCTCTCTGGGGCTCGCCCCTCGTCTTTGGAACGGGGTGTCGTGTCGGACAGGGTGACCGGAGGTTGTCTTGCCCAGGCATTCCCTGATGAGGTTTTACGTCCGCCGGGCAGGGCCTGTGGGGTAACACTGCCTGCGGCCTGGGCTGAGGTCCGGCCTGGGCACAGCTGAGGGGTCTGGGGACCCGGGGGGCGGCCTGGGCTGAGGTCCGGCCTGGGCACAGCTGAGGGGTCTGGGACCGGGGGGCGGCTGGGCTGAGGTCCGGCCTGGGCACAGCTGAGGGGTCTGGGGGACCCGGGGGCGGCCTGGGCTGAGGTCCGGCCTGGGCACAGCTGAGGGGTCTGGGGACCCGGGGGGCGGCCTGGGCTGAGGTCCGGCCTGGGCACAGCTGAGGGGTCTGGGGACCCGGGGGCGGCCTGGGCCGGCGGCAGAGGAGGCAGGGACACGGTGTGGGACGTGGCCCCCACTCCCATTCTACTCTCCCCGCCAGGGCGAGGGCCAGGCTGCAGGCGGCTCCTGCCGTGTGACCTGTGGGGTTTGCTTGCAGGGCGCCTCCCGGGAAAATGGGGTACCACGGAAAATGCATCGAGACTGTGATTCAGCAGCTGGACCGGTTTAAGCCTGAGAAGGACAGTGCGGAGCAGCTCCTGGGGGACACGGCCGCCTCCCTGCAGGTGGGTCGGCGTGGCGGGTGCCGGGGCTCCTCGGCGTCACCCCAGGTCGCAGCCACCGGGGCGGGGGCCGGGGGGAGGGGGACCTTCCCTGCTGTCATTTTTTTTTGGGGGGGGGATTAATTCATTCATTTGACAACTTTTACAGCAGCTTGCTCTTTTTTTATTGTGCAAACACACACATAAGATTGACCGCCTTACCATCATCAGGCGCTCGGGTCAGCCGTGTTGGCACAGTCACCACCATCTTCCCAACCGAGACTGTCCCCCTCAAACGGGACGCCCCGCCCCGCCCGCCCCGCCCCCAGCCCTCCTGCTCTCGGTGCCTCTCTGGGACACTGTGCGGTGGGGAGGAACGCACGGAGCCAGAACGGGGAGGGGTTATGAATGGACTCCATCGCCCGCTCCAGCCCCCCGCCCCCACCCGTGAGGGCCGTCCGCAGCTTTTGGCGGGGTTTCTCCGGGCGGAGATCTACCTCTTTGTGCAGGCCCCGAGGGGAGAGGATGGACATGGCCAGCACAGTGAAATGTGGGCTCAGCAACGGGAACGTCCACAGTGAAATGCCCTGCACAGCCAGCTCCTGGGGGAGGAGTGTTGGCCATTTGCTCCCTCAAACCTAAAAGCAGTAGGAGGAAGGCAGGGCCGGCCCAGGTGGGTGGGGTTACAGGGCCGGCCCTGCCTCCTAACGCCTGGTGGTCCTCCGTGCTTATTTCTGTTCTCGCTCCACCTGCCATGGCGACCCAGGACCCAAGGGTCCCATTCCCGCCCCCCCCCGCCCTGCTCCCCGTCCGCGGCCCCCAGCCTGTGCCCCCACAGGCCCTGAGCTTCGCGAAGCAGGCCTTCGTGCTGGAGGTGCTGTCGGGCTGCCTGGAGTACCGGCAGCCGCTGGCCGTGGTGGTGGACGCCTTCTACGCGCAGGACGGCCGGCTCTGCCTGTGGGCCGACTACAACCGCTTCCTGGGTGAGCGGGGTCCCCGCACCCCTGTGTCCGGTCACAGCTTCTGCCCCGGGCCACTCGGGGCTCTGGCTACGCACCGGCACCCCGGCGGTGCTCTGGCCGACCCCAGCCCGCTCTCGGCACCCCCAGCGCCGCCCTGTCTCCCCAGTGACCTGCTACCTGGCCACGTTCCAGCTCCAGGAGCTCGGCTTCCAGCGCTTCAGCAGCATCGTCCGGTCCCAGCCGGCCGACAAGATGTGCAAGGTGAGCTGCCCACCGCGGCCCGGCAGGCCCGGCCCCCCGGCCGCGCACCTGCCCGGCTCTCACCGAGAGCGGCTGCGGGTTCGTCCTGTGTCCCGACAAGGGGTCTGTGTCGCCCGCGGTGCAGAGGGCAGCCTGGTGGGGCACAGCCAGCCGGTTGGTCTCTGCCTCCAGCTGCCCCGCCTCAGACACCCCCCACCCTGCCCAGGTGGCAGCCGCCCCCGGGAAGCTTACCGGGACCCGTGTCTTCTGAAACCAAGGGTCAGCCCGAGGGTGGGAGCTGGGAACGGCTCTCAGAAGCCGAGGCTGTCCTGGGCCTCCCCCAGGCCACACAGTCTCCCCAGCAAGGGCTGAGGGGACAGGCGGCCTCCCAGGACCCTCCCACCGGCCCTGCCTGGCGGCGAGGGGGGCAGGCTGCTGAATGGAGCTGTCCAGTCCGTCCACCTGTGGATTCCAGAGCCCGTGGAGGGCTGGGGAGGCAGGCAGTCCCAAGAACTCCCTGGAAGTGGGGTGCAGGCCTCCCTCCAGGTTCTAGGGAGTGGCTGGGGCACGGGCCCCCCAGTGAGCCCACCTCCAGCCAGGCTGACCCTGTAAGCAGAAGCCGTCTGGTGAGGGCAGCCCCCCCACAGTGGGCGGCCCAGCCCGGCATGAGGGAGGGTGAGGGCGGTCTGTCCGAGGGGCCCCCTGCCCGGCGGGCGCGCTGGTCTCCTGTCCTGGTGCGTGAGCCCCACCCGCCCCCGGGCACCGACTCTCCCGGGAGGGGCGCCAGGTGTGGGTGCTGGGCCAAGCCCCCACCTCCCCCTCCTCCGTCAGTTCCTCGCGTTCTTCTTCAACCCCTCGAACCTGACCTCGTGGGTGCCGGACGAGTGGAGCCTCATCTACGAGAAGGAGCTGGTGCAGACCTGGACGGCCCGCCTGCTGAGGTGGGCGGGGCCGCGCCCACGCCCACGTCCTGGGGGTCCTGGGGGGGGTGGGTGAGGAGGTTCGGACCCGCAGGGACCCGTGGGCTCCAGGCCTGCCCGGCCTCTTCCCACCAACTCGGGGCCCGGTGGGGTGGGCAGCTCCCAGTGGGTTCTGGCCCACATCTCGGTCTGGCGCCCCCAGGGCACCCCTGCTGGGCCCGCCGCCCCACAGCCGCCCCGCTGCCTTCCAGAGTCCCTGGTGCGGGCAGAAGGGCCACACGGTGGCCTGGCCCTGCCCTGGGCCTCCGCGGGACAGCTGCTGGGGCCTGGGTGCGGCTGTCCCCGCTGCTCACCCTCCAACCGGAGGGAGCCACCTTCCCCTCCTGCGGCAGGCGGACCATGCGGGTCAGCGTGTTGGGAGGCCCGGTCCAGGCAGGCGGCCCCGGGCAGGGCAGTCCTCAGTGCCAGCCGTGCTGGACGCCATGCCCACCTCGGGGCTCTCGCCTGTGGCTGGATCTGCCGGGCCCTGAGAGCCACATCTGACAGCTGCCCAGCTATTTCTAGGTTGCCCGCCTCCCCTGACCACCCCATGTGCAACCTTCCCCTGCCCTCCCGGGACCAGCCCGTCACACACCTGTCCATCACACACCTGTCCCCGCCCACCTGCCGGCTTCGGACGTGACTCCCTCCCTCTAGCAGCCTGCTGGGGGAAGTGGGGGAGCAGGAGCCCCCAGGAGGGGAGACCAGCCAGGTGGGCGATGGTGGCTGTGCCTGCATTGGGGGAGGGGCATGAAAGGGGGACCGGGCCTGGGGCAGCCTAGCAGGGCCCTTCCCAAACCCCTGCTCCAGGGCACCCCACCTGGGCTTCCTGCCCCTGCCACCTCCTCCAGCCCAGAGTAGCTTCTGTCCCAACTGCGGCTCATTCTCAGAGGCCCTGGATTCCAGCAGCGGGGACTGCTCAGTCCTATCCTCCCAGCTCCCCGCTCCCCGTCCTCCAAGCTCTCCTTCCTCCCTGTCCTCCCCGTCCTCCCCGTCCTCCCCGTCCTCCGTCCTCCCCGTCCTCCCCTCCTCCCCGTCCTCCGTCCTCCCCGCTCCCCGTCCTCCGTCCTCCCCGCTCCCCGTCCTCCCCGCTCCCCGTCCTCCGTCCTCCCCGTCCTCCGTCCTCCCCGTCCTCCCCGTCCTCCCCGTCCTCCGTCCTCCGTCCTCCGTCCTCCGTCCTCCCCGTCCTCCCCGTCCTCCCCGTCCTCCGTCCTCCCCGTCCTCCCCGTCCTCCCCGTCCTCCCCGTCCTCCCCGTCCTCCCCGTCCTCCCCGTCCTCCCCGTCCTCCGTCCTCCGTCCTCCCCGTCCTCCGTCCTCCCCGTCCTCCCCGTCCTCCCCGTCCTCCCCGTCCTCCCCGTCCTCCCCGTCCTCCGTCCTCCCCGTCCTCCGTCCTCCCCGTCCTCCCCGCTCCCCGTCCTCCGTCCTCCCCGTCCTCCGTCCTCCCCGTCCTCCGTCCTCCCCGTCCTCCGTCCTCCGTCCTCCGTCCTCCGTCCTCCCCGTCCTCCCCGTCCTCCGTCCTCCCCGTCCTCCCCGTCCTCCCCGTCCTCCCGTCCTCCCCGCTCCTCCCCGCCCTCCCCCTCCTCCCCGTCCTCCGTCCTCCGTCCTCCGTCCTCCGTCCTCCCCGTCCTCCCGTCCTCCCCGTCCTCCGTCCTCCCCGTCCTCCCCGTCCTCCCCGTCCTCCCCGTCCTCCCCGTCCTCCCCCTCCTCCCCGTCCTCCCCGCTCCCCGTCCTCCGTCCTCCCCGTCCTCCGTCCTCCCCGTCCTCCGTCCTCCCCGTCCTCCGTCCTCCGTCCTCCGTCCTCCGTCCTCCCCGTCCTCCCCGTCCTCCCCGTCCTCCGTCCTCCGTCCTCCCCGTCCTCCCCGTCCTCCCCGTCCTCCCCACTCCCCGTCCTCCCCGTCCTCCCCGTCCTCCCCGTCCTCCGTCCTCCCCGTCCTCCGTCCTCCGTCCTCCCCGTCCTCCGTCCTCCCCGTCCTCCGTCCTCCGTCCTCCGTCCTCCGTCCTCCGTCCTCCCCCTCCTCCCCGTCCTCCCCGTCCTCCGTCCTCCGTCCTCCGTCCTCCCCGCTCCCCGTCCTCCCCGTCCTCCCCGTCCTCCGTCCTCCCCGTCCTCCGTCCTCCCCGCTCCCCGTCCTCCCCGTCCTCCCCGTCCTCCGTCCTCCGTCCTCCGTCCTCCCCGTCCTCCCCGTCCTCCGTCCTCCCCGTCCTCCCCGTCCTCCCCGTCCTCCCCGCTCCCCGTCCTCCGTCCTCCCCGTCCTCCGTCCTCCCCGTCCTCCCCGTCCTCCCCGTCCTCCGTCCTCCGTCCTCCCCGTCCTCCGTCCTCCCCGTCCTCCGTCCTCCGTCCTCCCCGTCCTCCCCGTCCTCCCCGTCCTCCGTCCTCCGTCCTCCCCGTCCTCCGTCCTCCCCGTCCTCCGTCCTCCGTCCTCCCCGTCCTCCCCGTCCTCCCCGTCCTCCGTCCTCCGTCCTCCCCGTCCTCCGTCCTCCCCGTCCTCCGTCCTCCGTCCTCCGTCCTCCCCGTCCTCCGTCCTCCCCGTCCTCCGTCCTCCCCGTCCTCCCCGTCCTCCCCGTCCTCCCCGTCCTCCGTCCTCCCCGTCCTCCCCGTCCTCCCCGTCCTCCCCGTCCTCCCCCTCCTCCCCGTCCTCCGTCCTCCCCGTCCTCCGTCCTCCCCGTCCTCCCCGTCCTCCCCGTCCTCCCCGTCCTCCCCTCCTCCCCGTCCTCCGTCCTCCCCGTCCTCCGTCCTCCCCGTCCTCCCCGTCCTCCCCGTCCTCCCCGTCCTCCGTCCTCCCCGTCCTCCCCGTCCTCCCCGTCCTCCCCGTCCTCCCCCTCCTCCCCGTCCTCCCTCCTCCGTCCTCCGTCCTCCCGTCCTCCCCGTCCTCCCCGTCCTCCCCGTCCTCCCCGTCCTCCGTCCTCCCCGTCCTCCCCGTCCTCCGTCCTCCGTCCTCCGTCCTCCGTCCTCCCCCTCCTCCCCGTCCTCCCCGTCCTCCGTCCTCCGTCCTCCGTCCTCCCCGCTCCCCGTCCTCCCCGTCCTCCCCGTCCTCCGTCCTCCCCGTCCTCCGTCCTCCCCGTCCTCCGTCCTCCCCGTCCTCCCCGTCCTCCCCGCTCCCCGTCCTCCCCGTCCTCCGTCCTCCGTCCTCCCCGTCCTCCGTCCTCCCCGTCCTCCCCGTCCTCCCCGTCCTCCCCGTCCTCCCCGCTCCCGGTCCTCCCAGCTCCCGGTCCTCCCAGCTCCCCACTCCCATCCTCCCCGCTCCCCACTCCCCCAGGACAGGGATGAAACAGGCCTCAGTTTCCTAATCTGTCCCAGAGCATACTGCTCTAAAGACTCGCTGTGGGTGGGCGGCACCTGCCCAGCTGTAGGCACTCATGAGGAGTGGCTGGGCTTCCGCTGTCACCCCCATGCTGAGGCCGAGCCAAGCTCTTGGGGGCCTTCAGGTCTCGAGGGCCCCACTGCCGGCTGCTCAGGAGGAAGCCTCAGCAGCCTTCTCACCTTTCCTTCAAGATGGCAGCCGGAGGTCCAGGGGCTCATCAATCAGCTGGAGAGGGCGGCGACCGTTCAGCCCCCTTCTTCAAAGGCCAAGGCCACGGAGCCCAAGAAGTTCAACCTGACTGTTCCCAGGCCCCGGGGCCTTCCAGTGCCTGAGCCTGTCCCTGTCATGGCCAAGCCAAGACCAGTAAGTGCCAGCCAGCCATTTCCAAGTGGGAGAGTGGGCCTTGTAGGCCAGTGGGGGCTGGGTGAGTACTGACTCAGACCAGAACACAGGCATTCAATGGTGGATGGATGGATGGATAGATGAGTGGATGGATGGATGCATGGATGGATAAATGGATGATTGGATGGATGAATGGATAAATGGATGATTGAATGGATGGATGAGTGGATGGATGGATGATCAATGGATGGATGGGTGGATGGATGAATGATGAATGATAGAAGGATGGATGGTGGATGGATGATGAATAATGGGTGATGAATGGATGCATGGATGATGGATGGATGGATGGATGGATGGATGATGGATGGATGGATGGATGATGGATAGATGGGTGGATGGATGAATGATGGATGATAGAAGGATGGATGGTGGATGGGTGATGGATAATGGTGATGGATGCATGGATGATGGATGGTTGGATGATGGATGATGGATGATGGATGATGAAAGATGGATGATGGATGATGGGTTGGTGGGTGGACAGATGGTCAGGGGTCTGTTGCTGAGCAAGCCCATGGTTACCCTGTGGGTAGGACCCTCAATGTCTGGCCCCCGATCCCCAGGCTCAGTGTGTTCATCTCTGGTCATCTTCCAGCTGCATCTCTCCCACTCTGCCTGGCCCCTGCCTGCCCTCCACCATGCCCCCCCCCCCTGACTCTCAATTGTGTGTGTGCCTCTCAGCCTGGACTGTGGGATGCTGGTGGCCAGCCCTTCCCACTGAGGTCCGTGGCGGCTGTGCTGAAGCCACAGTCTTGCCCCCCCCAGCCTCCCTGCCCTGCCCCATGCCCAGGACCCTCTCCGCCTCCTGGGAGGGGGCCCGCTCCAGTTCACTCACCGCTCGCTCAGCCTCGCCTGTGCCAGGCCCTGCCTTCATGGAGCATCCCCTCGGGGCGGGGAGGACGGCTCAGAGAACAAACAGGACCAGTCAGCTGGGGTAGTGCCGAGGGAAGGCCACGCGGGGGCAGGGGTGGGAAGCCGGGGAGGAGCTGCCAGGACACGCCTCCTGAGACACCCTGGGGGGAAGACAGTGGGCAGTGGGCAGGGGAGGGGAGGGAGGGGAGAGGAGAGCGGGGAGGGCTGTGCTCACGGAGGGGACTGTGTCCGTGCTGGGCCCCTGCCCTTCGCCAGCAGCTCCGGGAGCCGGGACACGCCTGGCCTCGCCTCCACCCCGTCAGGTCTCGGCCTGTCCCTCCGGGTCCAGGGCCCGGGCCGCCTTCCTTCCCGCTGCTGCCGGTCCTCCCCTCCCAGGATGACCGCAGTACCGCGTCCTGCGTAGCTCCCGGGTGGGGACCACAGCCCACCCTCGCCCACCACCCGGGGCCCCGCCCATCTCCCCCCCACCACCACCAGGTCCCCAGGAGCACCTACCAGTTACCCAGGGAGCCGCAGGTGCTGGAAATGACCAGGAGCTTAAATCGCCGGAAGGCGGAGGTGAGCCGCCACGGGGGACCCCAGTCTTCCTGGAGAGGCAGAGAGGAGGAGGAGGAGGAGGAAGAGGAGCAGGAGGAGGAGGAGGAGGGGGAGAGGAGGAAGAGGAGGGGGAGAAGGAGGAGGAGGAGGAGGAGGAGGAGGGGGAGAAGGAGGAGGAAGGGGAGAGAGAGCAGGAAGAAGGAGGAGGAGGAGGAGGAAGGGGAGAGAGAGTATGAGAAGGAGGAGGAGGAGGAAGGGGAGAGAGAGCAGGAGAAGGAGGAGGAGGAGGAAGAGGAGGAAGGGGAGGAGGGGGCCGGTTCCGCACTTTCGTCCCCTGGGCCGTACGCAGGGCGGGGGCCGCGGGGCTGAGCCGCCCGTTGGCCCCCCAGGAGCTGCTGCTGAAGGCGAACCTGGAGGAGATGCGCTGTGCCATGCCCTGGGCCCGCAGCCAGCCCCCTCGGCAGGTGACACCCCGCCCCGCCCTCAGGGCCCTTCCCAGGCCGAGGCCGGACCAGTGAGGCGGGAGCCGGGCCCTGAGCCTCTGGCCGGTGATGCCGGGCTCCCACCCTCCATGTCCTCCCCTCCGTCAGGAGAGCGTGACAGGCAGGACACGGCGGGCGTGGCCCGGCCCTGCCCCCCCCGGACCCCCTGCAGCCGGGGCGGGTGGGGTGGGCAGGCAGCATGCCCACAGGGGTGACGCTGAGTTCCCACGGGGTCGCCCTGGCTGGTGGTGCCCACGGCACAGGCTGTGGGGCTGGGAGGGACCCGGTGGGAGGCCAAGCCTCTTACAGCCCCGTCCGGCCAGCAGGCCCTGCACCTCCCCGTCCTGCCCGCAGCCCAGAGCCCCACAGGCGGGGGCGCCCTGCAGGACAGAGGTGCTGCCCCGGGTTCGGGAGCTGGTGTGCAGGGCAGGCCGCCACAGTGCTGGGGGCGCGGGGGGGGGGGCGCTCCTGCAGACTCGGGGGCCACCTGCCTCCTGCAGTGCCTCAAGAAGCTGTGGCTGCCGTATGCGGACCAGATTGACCAGACTCCGAAGCTGACCTTCTACCCGGTGAGGGGTGCTCCTGGCCGGTGGGTGGGTGTGGGGGCCCCTGAGCCCCGCCTCTCGCCTGTTCTGCCTCCTGGGGCCAGAGGGCCAGGCAGAGCCCTGAGCACAGCCCTCCCCTCCCCACAGGGCGAAGTCCTTGGGTGGGGGCAGAGGTGGGGGCGGGAGGGCGGGCCCTGGCACCTCATCTCAGCGTGTCTGCCCCCCCCCCGTCCCCCGTCCCCCGTTCCCCTCCGCTCCGCTCCGCCCGCAGCCCAACGAGGTCCCGGTGAAGCTGAACACGACAGCCATCCTGCGGGAAGGGGCCCTGTACCAGCGGCAGGTGGAGAAGGAGCTGCAGAGGTGGGGCAGGAGGGGCAGGGCAGGTGGGGGGGCAGCAGGCTGGTGTCCGGGTCACAGATGCTCCCTGGAAAGACCACTCGGCTCCATGAGGGAGATGCTCTGGGTGCAGCGGGCTCAGGAGGCAGCGGCCCAGCCCGGACCGGCCTCAGGGTCACTGCCTGCCCGCCCCTCCCGGGAGTGCCCCCCCCACCGCCAGCACCAGCCCTGCTGGTGCCCCAGAAGCAGGGCTGCGGGTGGGAGCGGGAGAGAGACAGCCGGTGGGCAGAGGGATGGTGCCGACAGACAGGGAGGGAGAGGAGAGGAAGGGGGTGGGAAGACGTGGGTGCAGGGCGGTGCCAGGGGGATGGGCCAGTGCGGCGGGTGGCGTGGCTGCTGGTGAGGGCCGGTGTCCAGGGACCCGCGTCCGCCGCCCCGCGCAGGGTGGACAGGCTCATGGACGGGGCCGGGGACTTCTCCGAGTTCCTGGAGTGGCAGCAGAAGATGCAGGCGAGGGACCGGGCGGAGCAGCGGGCGGCAGACGCATGCCGGCGGCTGCAGGGGAAGCTCAGCCGCGAGGAGGCCGCGCTGGCCCGGCAGCAGCTGCTGCAGCACAACCAGCGCCGGGCGGCCCAGAAGAAGGAGGAGGTGAGGCGCCCCTGGCCGCCGCCCACAAGCGGGCTCTGCCGGCCGTGGCTGCTCCTGTGGCCATGGGCTCGCAGCTGGCCCGGGTCACTTCTCCGAGTCCCTGCTCAGCCCCGGCCTGTCCCCCCTCAGCCCCTGGCCTGTCCCCCCTCAGCCCCTGGCCTGTCCCCCCAAACAGACCTTGCGCTGCTTCAGGGCTGGGACGCGGTGGGCAGGGCTGGGTTGGGCGCTGGGACACGGTGGCCGGGGCTGGGACGCGGTGGCGGGGGCTGTGAGGGGCGCTGGGACGCGGTGGGCACGGCTGGGACGCGGTGGTCGGGCTCTGAGGGGCCTGTCCCCGCAGATGGCGGAGCTGATGCAGCGCCGGGCACAGCGGCGCCTGCAGGAGGAGCGGAGTGCGAAGGAGCGGGTGGAGCAGGCGGTGGAGGACCAGAAGAACATCAAGGCCGCGCAGACCAAGCTGCTGCGGGACCGGCGCCAGGCAGGTAGGCGGGCCTGGGTGTTGGTCAGCGAGGGCCAGGGTCCCCGAGGGAGCCCGACCCAGCTGCTGGGGGCCCGGAGGGGGGAGGCCCCGAGGGGGGAGGTTCTGAGGGGGGAGGTTCTGAGGGGGAAGGCTCTGAGGGGAGAGGCCCTGAGGGGGGAGGCCCTGAGGGGGGAGGTTCTGAGGGGGAGGTTCTGAGGGGAGAGGCTCTGAGGGGAGAGGCCCTGAGGACAGAGGCCCTGAGGGGGGAGGCCCTGAGGACAGAGGCCCTGAGGGGAGAGGCCCTGAGGGGAGAGGCCCTGAGGGGGGAGGCCCTGAGGGGGGAGGCCCTGAGGGGGGAGGTTCTGAGGACAGAGGCCCTGAGGACAGAGGCCCTGGGGGAGAGGCCCTAAGGGGGAAGGCTCTGAGGGGGAGGCCCTGAGGGGGGAGGCCCTGAGGGGGAGGCCCTGAGGGGGGAGGCCCTGAGGGAAGAGGTCCTGAGGGAAGAGGTCCTGAGAAGGGAGGTTCTGGGGGGGGGAGGCTGGCCAGGCTGCCGGGCCCTGAGGGGGGAGGCCCTGAGGAGGGAGGCCGGCCGCTGCCGGGCCCTGAGCAGCCGCCACCCCAAGCCCAGGAGCTGACCGCGGAGACGCAGGCCCTGCTCCGGCAGCGCTCGGAGGCGGCCCGGGAGGAGCAGCGGCGGCGCTGTGAGCTCATCGCCCACCTGCGGGCCATGGAGTCGCAGCCCACGCGCAAGGGCAAGCTGGTGGACCTGACCCAGGTGGGTGCCAGCCCGGACTCCGGGCTCCAGGCCTGGCGTTGCCGTGGGAGGGCGTGCCCACGATGCCACCTCCACCCACGCCGAGCCCATCCTCCAGCTGCGGACCCCCTCCGCCGCGCTGGAGGCCTGGGCTGGGAAAGGGCACGTCCTGCCGGGACACTGTGGTGACCCCTGAGGAAGGGCAGGGCTCCAGGTGTGCGCAGGGCGGGCTTCACCTTGTGCCCGTTCCGGGAGCCCAGGACTGCCCAGGCGGGAGGGCGGTGCAGGGAGAGGCAGGCACAGAGCCGACCTGGCAGACGGGCTGAGATGAGCTGCGGAGGGCCGGGCTGGAGAGGCCTCGGAGGGCGGACATTGCCACAGACTCCACGGGGCAGAGGGCCGGGGGGCCTGGGGGGGGGGGGGCCCTGGGAGGCGGGCGGGGCACCGGGAGGAGCAGAGCAGGGCCAGGCTCAGGAGCTGCTGGCCCAGGCTCTGGCGCTTTGGGGCCCCCCCCCCAGATCCCGGGGCACGGCCTGGAAGGGGAGATGTCGGTGGTGGAGCTGCGGGAGCGGCTGGCCCTGCTCAAGGAGGCCCAGCAGCGCCAGGAAGAGGAGAAGCGAGACCAGATCATCCAGGGCAAGCGCGCCCGGAGCCAGGAGCTGCAGGCGGCGCTGGAGCGGATCGCGCTGTGCCGCGCGGCCATGGGGCGGGCTGCGGCCCTGAGGTGGGTGCGCGCCCCCCGCCGCCCCCGCCCTCCCCCAGTGCCTCCGCCCCTGCTGTTTATCAGCCGAGCCTCAGGGTGCAGAGAAGGTGAGGAAATTACCGGTGACAGCGCCAGCCCATGACCTAGATCCGGTCCTTGTGCATCTGGGTCACGGTCCGACCTGTGCCGAGGGCCCCAGCCAGCAGACAGCCAGCAGGCAGCCGGCTCTCCACCCTCCTCTGCGGAGCCGTCTGAAGGGCTGCAGGCGTCAGACACTTTGTCCCTGAGCACTTCGGTGGCATCTTCTGCAAAAGAGCCGCTGTCCTGCAGAGCGCAGCCCCGGGCACAGCCAGGACAGGACGGCTCACAGGGTGCCCGCCCCCCTCCCCGGAGTCTCATGTCCAGTTGGTACCCATCGGGGTCCTGAGCTGTTTGCTGGAACTTTTCCCTTTGAAACACCACGCAGCATGGGCCTGGCGTCCTGCTCCCCTCGCCCCTCGCCCCTCTCCCGGGAGCAGGTGCAGGACCCGCTTTTGTTTGTTTGGGGAACCCTGTGGTGACTTTTCCAACTCCACGTGGCGTGACTGTCCATGGCATCGGTCAGGCAGCGCTGGTGTCAGCCCCGGGATGGGCTGGCCTTCGGGCCCGGCCTGACCCCGTGGGGAGGCGAGGCTGCCGGAGGGAGGCGGCACCTGGTTATATCAGCACAGCTGGCTCAGGGGCTGGCACACACACACACCCCACCCCCCGAGGTGTCTGAGCGCCACAGGGTGGGGTGGACAGAGGATGGACAGCGCAGACCCAGTGCTGTGGCCTGCGTGTCTGCTGCCCCGGTTACAATTCAGAGGACGCCGGGGACAGCCCTGCGGCCGCCCTGACCGACCCCGCCCGTGTGGCGCCAGCCCCAGGGCATTAGTTCGTCAGGGGCCATTTATTTATTTACTTGCTTACTCTTAAAGATACTTTTATTGGTATCAGAGAGGAAGGGAGAGGGAGCGAGAGACATCAATGATGAGAGAGAACCATGGATCGGCTGCCTCCTGCACGCCCCACACTGGGGATCGAGCCCACAACCCTGGCCTGTGCCGGGAATCAAACCCTGACCTCCTGGTTCATAGGACGACGCGGGACGTTAGGGGCGTTTTAGAGGGCAGTAGGGCTGCAGGGGGCTGAGGGAACCGCACCTGCCAGGCCGGGGCTGTGATGTGCCCTGGAAGGGAGGGCGGCAGCCCCTGTAGGTGTGTCCTTCCGGAGGAAATGGCCTGGATGGTGGGGAGGGTTTGCAAAGAGGCACCACGTCCTAGGGGCTGCCTCTAGGCAAGGGGGTGGCGGGAGGGTAAAAGGGAGCTTTCCCTGCTTCACCCCAAATGCACATGGCTCATGCACACGGTGCTTTCCCAACTTGTCAGAGGGCAGGGCCTGGCAGGGCCTCCCCCGCCCACCACTCCACGGCCGGCGGGCAAGGCCCTCTAAGCCGCCCCGTTGCAGGCTCAGGGTGCAGGAGGAGGCCCTGGAGGACGAGCGTGTACGGGAGCTGCAGCGCCGGATCCAGGAGGTGGCCGAGCACCGCAGGCAGGCGGCCCAGCCGGTGCCGGCCTCGCGGGCCTCGTACCCCAAGCAGCGGGTGAGCCCGGGATCGGAGCTGGGGGGCCGGGGCGCGGGGAGCCGGGGCTGAGTGTCAGGGATGCCTCCTGCCCGCGCCCACCCTCCCCTCCCGCGGCGTCAGGCGCAGCTGGAGGCGCAGCACTGGCTGAAGCTGGAGCAGAGCCTGGAGCGCAGGCTGCGGGCGCTGCAGCAGGAGGGCTCGGCCTGTGGGCCCGAGAGCCGCCTGGAGGCCGCCTGAACGAGATCCCGGCGACGCCCGAGCGGGGCCAGCACGTCCCCGGACCCGAGATCCCCGGTAATAAAGCGTGCGACCCGCCTGTGCGCCTCCTCTCGCTCTGCCGCCCCCACCGCCCGCCCCGCCGCCCGCACCGGGCTCACCTGCCCAGGGCGGTGTTGCTGGATGGAGACCACCTGATGCCAAAGCAGTGCCCGCGCTTCATTTGGAGCCAGATCAACCCGCCCGTATTCATGTGCTAAACAAGGCCCCTGCTCCCTGGCTCCCTGGCTCCCAGCACCAGAACCCCCTGCAGGTAGCAACCTGCAACCTGCACTGTGTCCAGGGCCCAGAGGCTTAACCTGGGGACCCCAAGCCTGGGTGTGCGGGTGTGTTTGGTTGGAGAAGCGGCCAGGACTCTCCAGCCATTGGGAACCGGCCCCTCTCATGCCTCTTCTCCTGGAAACCTCACAGCGACGGGGCGTGGGCTGGAGGCGGGCTTGTCCCCAATCCCTACTCAGTGGGCGCACTGCCCATCCCTCAGCGTCACCCAGAGAGCAGGGCTGAGCCGCTGGCACCCGCCTGCCGGAGACAGGACTGGTTCGATCTCCTGGGTCCTGGGTCCCAGCACCAGGCTGGCCAGGGCGTGGCCTTGGGAACGGGCTGGCTGTGCTGCTGCTCCCAGGAAGGCGGCTGTGGGCAAGCCCCCGGGGCGGGGCTGGAGACTGCCAGGTGGGCAGATGTCCAGGAGAGAGACCCCCCCACCCTGCCGGGTCTGCAGAGATGATCCCTCAGAGGGGGAGGCTGGGCCCCAGGACATTGGGGTCAGGAAGGCAGGTCACTCGAAGTGACAAGAGCAAAACAGTTCTCCCCCAGCATTCTGAACTGCATTAGAACCTCGGGACTTGCCCACAACTGAGGCTGGCAAAGAGAGGAATTTCCCACCTCCCTGTCAAATTAGAGCTGGGAGCCATGCCAGTGTGGCTCAGTGGTTAAAGGTGGTCATGGTTGGATTCCAGGTCAGGGCACATGCCCAGGTTGTGGGCTGTATTCCCAGTAGGAGGCGTGCAGGAGGCAAGGGGGTGGTGGGAGGGTAAAAGGGATGTGTTTTGTTTTGTTTTTAAATCCTCACCTGAGCCGAGGATATTTTTCCATTAATTTTTAGAGAGTGAAAGAAGAAAAGACAGAAATATCGATATGCAGGAAACACATCAATTGGTTGCCTCCTGCATGAGCCCTGACCATGGCCCTGATAGGGAAGGGCACCTGCAATCAAGGTATGTGTCCTTGACAGGAATCGAACCCGGGACCCTTCAGTCCGCAGGTTAAAGTTCTATCCACTGAACCAAACCGGCTAGGGCTCATTGATGTCTCTCCTCCCCCCGCCCCCCGCCCTTCCCTTCTGAAATCAATTTAAAATATATATATATATATATTTTAAATTAGAGCTCGGAGCAGATTAAATTTCTTTTTTTTTTTAATATATTTTATTGATATTTCACAGAGAGGAGGAAGGGAGAGAGATAGAGAGCTAGAAACGTCGATGAGAGAGAAACATCGACCAGCTGCCTTTTGCACACCCACTACCGGGGATGTGCCCGCAACCAATGTACATGCCCTTGACTGGAATCGAACCTGGGACCTTTCAGTCCACAGACCGATGCTCTACCACGGAGCCAAACCAGCTTCGGCTAAATTTCATTTAGAGAAATAAGCATGACATTTCTCATGTGTTGTCTCGAACTCATTTCATTTGACATCAAGGGCATATATTGCTGATGACCTGTCCAGAGAATCCCTCAGGAGATCCGAGAGATTCAAAAGGCGAATTATTAGCTCCCAGAACTGGCACTCCAAAGGTAGGGTGGACTTCAGGACACGCCTAATCCAGGAGCTGGGTAGCAGCTCCAGCCTGCAGCGGAAGAAGGGCCGCCGCTTCCTGGCGCTCCCGAAGTCCTGGTCGGGTAGCTCCTGCGGGTTCCGCAGGTGGGCTGGGCCGGGCTGCTCTCCGCCCTCAGCCTCCAGCCTGGGAGAGCCTGGCGCCACCCGGACAGACTCCGGCCCAGGGCGCCCTGGAGGGACTGCGGACCCGGGCCCAGATCCCCCTGGGAACGTAGTTCACAGAGGCCTCACCAATAGGGGAGGAAACGAGGCCGGGAGAGGGGCGGCTTAGGTCGGGCATCAGCGCGCGTAAGAGCCGCAAGCACGACCTTCCAGCTCCCCGCCGCCCGCCGGCCGTTACATCCCGAAAACCACAACTCCCGAGAGGCCTTGCGGGCGAGCGAGGGGCGCCGGCCGCGTATCTCGCGCGAGGGATGGGAGGTGGAGCTCGCGAGACTGAGCGGGGCCGGAAAGCCGCGTTTCAAAGCGGTAACAGACGGTTATCTCTTCCAATAGCATTGAAAGGATACCGCCTCGACCCGTAAAACGCGGGAGCTGAGCTGGCGGCAGCCAATAGAAACGCCGGGGGGCGGAGCCAGGCCTCCGGAGCGGAAGTGGGTCGCAGTTGAGGTGGTGGCGTCTAGCTGGAGTGCCTCTTCCGAAGGTGCTTCCCAGCTCCAGTGCGCCGGCGGGGGCGCCTTCCAGCCCAGAGCAGCCCGAGTACAGACAGGCCTCGCGGGGAGGAAGCCGCAAGCCAGAGCTGGGCAGGTACGGGGTTCGGGCGGCCTCGCGGCCTGCGGAAACCTTGGAGCCGCGGCCCAGGAGCCGCCTCGGCGCGTCCGACCTCACTCAGGCCCCGGCGCCGGGCCTTCCTGGGGACCCGGAGCCTCCCCGCCCGTCCTCCCGCCCGCGCCGCCGCCCGCGCGGTTGCACGAACCCGGCTCGGCGGGTTGAGCAGAAGTGGGGAGGCCTCGCCCTGGTGTCGGCTGCTCGGGCGGGCGGCGGCGGCCTGCTGCGCTCGGTTAGTAGCACAATCGGGGAAACTGAGGCTGGGGGGGAGGGAGGCTCCCAAGGTCACCCAGGGAGTCGGGCAGGGCGGCCAGGGCGCCGGGCTGTGGGCCTCTCGGAGGGGACCCGGCAAGGGTTTTGTTCCCCGCTGACGCCGCCGCCTTTGTGTGCTCGCGCTGATCCCCACGGCGGTGGGCCTGCGGGTCTGCCTGGACCTCGTGGCGGAGCCTCCTCCTGGCTTGTAGGGGGTGGGGGCGCCCAGCTGGGGCCTGAGCTTGGTGAACCCCCAGCTTCCGGCCGGTGGTGGAACCCGTGACTGCTCCGGCGGAGGCCCGCCCCCTGGGTGCCTGCGGGCAGGTGCCTGGAGGTTAGTCAGGGTCCCTCGCCGAGGCTCGAACCCGAAACGCGGTGCCCGGGGAATGCCACCCGGCGAGGTGGGAGGGGAGGGAGCGCTCGGATCCCGGAGCGCCTGAGCCCGCAGCCGCCGGTTTGCCGGGGTGGGTGGCTTTTGTCTGATCCCGGTCCGCGCCCGTCCACATCCCCAGTCGCACCTTTGTTCTAGCTCCGCGCCCATCCCCGCAGCCAGCCTTCGTTCGGGGCTCCGCCGGCACCGGCTCGGGCTGCCCAAGGTCACGCGGCCCGGGTCGCCGGCAGAGCGAATCCAGAACCTCGCTTTCCTGACTGCAGGGCCAGGCCTTCGCATTCAGGACCCAGGAGTTTGGGGACGGTTCATTAAATGGGTGCGGAGACACGTGGGCTTCCGTTTTATGGACGCGTTTCATGTGAAACGGGAACATTTCAGTAAAAACATGTATTGATCGCTGCCTTCTTATATTGCCAGGACTCGAGCTTCCAACTCCTGATTGAAAGGTTTCTTCCCCGCCCCCTTTAGGAACTGCATTCCTTACTATGGAGTCAGCACATGGCTGAGGTCTTCCGGGTGCCAGGCTTTCTGCTTGGGATAGATCAGTGAACAGGCTAAGCCTGGCACAGGCCCTGGTGGAGCCGAGCCATGAGGGTGGAGGGGAGGAGAGGAATTGCCTGAGATTGTTCCAGAGCTGGGGCTGGGGGTGGGAGGGGCACATGGGTCTGGAGTGCTTCCCTGTTAAGGAATTTATCATTTACCTTAAGGCCAAATGGCAAGTCCCTAAACCGCGTTGTCTGCAGGAAGTAACAGGGTTGGGGTTGTCTTTCCGAAAAGTCCCTGTGCTGATAGTGGCCTCAGGGTCAGTCGGAGAAGAGCAGCTGGTCGGGGCAGGTCTTTGCTTGGTCTGGGCTCAAAGGCTGTTAGCACAGTCCGGCCTGTGCCGGTGGTTGGCTTGTGTGCCGGGTAAATGGCTCAGTGTCCTGTGTTGTTCATTGTCTACGTCTCTCACGGTCCCCCGCTTAGGAGTCTTTGGAGGCACGACCGGGTGAGGTGTGATTCACATCTGTGTGCTCACTGGCCGTCCCCACGTGGGATCCCACCGCCCAGACTGCCTCCGGGCTGGGTGTGGCCAGCCCTTTCATAGCTTAGCCCCCCGCTGTGCCTCTGCCTGGAATCGGAAGGGAAAGCCAGCCCCGCCACGGGATGCAAATGAGGGGTTCCCCCAGTGCGGCGCTGCTCTGCCCAGCCGCTCACCCCCACCCCCACCCCACCACCTGGGCCTGCGCCAAGGCTACCTTTATTGGTTCTAGATTCATCTCACACACACCACCCATCCCAGGTTCAGGACTCGGTAGAAGCAGCAGCTTCCCAGCTGGCTTTCTCCCCTCGGACCGGCCCAGACCCAGATGCCTGCCATGTAGGCCCAGTGCCTGCCTCCTTTCTCCCAGTTTTATGGCTGAAGCGATTGTGGGAGGAGGGCGAGGTTAGTGGCTCAGCACCTGAGCTGATGTGCCCCACTGGCCCCTTAGGTTTTCATACACACCCTTGCTCCGGCCCCGGGATTGCCTTAGTGGTGTCACCAGGCCCCCATGGCTGGAAGAACACTGACAGCTGGGGGTCAGAGAGGCGGAGAAGCCACCCGCTTGGCTGCTGTGGTGGCCCCGGTGGCTGCTCCTCCCTGGCCGGCGTCTACCGTCACTCCCTGGTGAACAGCCTCCAAGTCGGTCACTGCCACAGTCCCGCCGGGTGGCTACAGGGTTTGTGACCAAAGGGTCAGCCTGGCATGGGGGAGGGGGGTATCCTTCAGGATCCTGCTGGAGGCTGTAGGGAAACCTGGAAGGGCAGCTGCTGTGAGAAGAGCCCAGGCTGCTGTGAGAAGAGCCCGGACACAGGAGCCGCAGCCCCACTTCCAGCGCCGCTGCAGAGCGCTCCTGCGGCCCTGATGCACCTGTTCGCAATGCCCAGAAAAGGGGTATTAGGTGGAGTTATTTCTAGTTTTGTTTTGGTAAGATGTACACAACACGAAGCAGGCCGTTTGGAGTGCTTTTAGGTGTTCAGTGGCATTAAGGGCATTCCGTTGTGCAGCCCTCACCAGCATTCATCCCCCCAGACCAAACTACTCACCAGACAGCCCCCGGCCCCTGGCTGCACCGTTCTTCCTTTAAGAAATATGCAAAGTGTTTTTTATTGGTTTCAGAGAGGTAGCAGCAGTAGTGATGAGAGAGAATCATTGTTCAGCTGCCCCCTGCACGCCTCCCCTCACCCGGCATGTGCCCTGACCAGGAATGGAACCATGACCTCGGGTTCACAGGTCATACAAACACTGAGCCACACTGGCCGGGCCCTTCTGCTGTCTGTCTGGATTGATGGCTCTCGGTACCTCACGTAAGAGGAACTGAGCAGCGTTTGTCCTTCTGTGTGTTACCTCACTGCGTGTAACGTCTTCAGCCTGCGTCAGTTCTGTTTAAGGCTGGGTAATCTGGTTGGTACTGACCTTTTTCACAGGCTTTTTCAGAAGCTAAAGCTCATTCTCTTGCTCGAGGCCTGTCCCGGGGAGCTGTCTGTCCTCTGTGGGAGCAGAGGCAGGCCTTGGTGGCGCTGTGCCGGGAGGAGGACTCCCTGAGTGCAGGCACTGCGGCTGGGTCTCTGCTCCGGCACTTTGCTGGGGGCTTCCTCGGGGTCATCCGGCACCTGTGCAGGCCTGCTGCTGTGTCCGAGCACAGGCTGTGCTCCCGCTGCTGCTGCTCCCTGGTTCGGCCACATCCCTCGCATGGCCCCTGGGGAGGGCAGAGGGGCGCTGCGGGGTCCCTTCAGGGACAAGCGCCCGGAGAGGAGCCGCAGTACTTGTCCTGGTCTTCCTGGGGTTGAAGGCTGCTTTGCTCTTACACGTGTAAGGAGAGCCACGACTTCTGGCCCTTCTGGCACAACACGTGTCTTTACTTAATACTGACGCTCTTTCCCTTAGAACCCAAGCTTCTGGTCTGCTCCGTTCACCTCCTTCTGGGCTGACCCTGCGCGGAGTCGTTGAATTAATCAGCTGATGGAGCCTCCGGGGTGCTCAGAGCCAGACTGGGCACTCTGTCCCAGAGGAGAGCTGCAGGGGGAGGGGCGTCCCCACGTTAAAGGGGGGAAGCTGAGGCATGAGGTCAAGTGTGTGTGCAAGGCTCCGACTGAGGCTGCACGGTGCTGGCTGGGTGCCGAGCGCCTTCTTTGTGTAGGGCTCCAGAGGCTCCTGTTTCCTTAGGCACCGAGGCCTGGTTGTTGATGTGAGCATGTCACAAAGTTCCATCTAAGAAGCTCTGAAATGAAAATTACTGCAGCTGAAACTGGTGTGGCTCAGTGGATAGAGCGTCAGCCTGCTGACAGAAAGGTCCCAGGTTTGATTCCGTTCAAGGGCATGTACCTTGGTTGCGGGCACATCCCCAATAGGGGGGTGTGCAGGAGGCAGCTGATCGATGGTTCTTTCTCATCGATGTTTCTAACTCTATCCCTCTCCCTTCCTCTCTGTAAAAAAAATCAATAAAATGGATTTTTTTTAAAAAAAAGTTATTGCAACTGTCAGTGCTCATGCCCAGTGAGTACCGGGAGGGCAGGTCATGCCAGGTGCTGGTCCATGGCAAGGACACTTGGGTAGTACACAGGGCAGTCTTTAAAAGATTCTTGCTTTTATTTTTTTTCCTTTTTTTCTTTTCTTTTAATCCACACGCAAGAATATATATTTTTAATTGATTTATAGAGAGGAAGGGAGAGAAAGACATGGTCAGTTGCCTCCCCTACATGCCCCAACCAGGGATCAAACTCACGACCTTTAGGTATAGGGACAGCGCTCAGGCCAAGATCACACACGCTCTGTAATCCTGCTTTAGAAATTCCGTTTTTGGAAGTGCTTACAGTAACGTGGGGATGACTGTTTTTGGCTTAAAAGGGGAGGCGTGACCTAATCCAGCGGTCGCCAACCTTTTGGACCTCGAGGGCCATCGGTTGGACCGCTAATGTAGGCGGTGCTGTCACCGCACCGCGTACGGAGGTTGCCCAGCCACCTCATCCCATGCACGGGGACTGCCAGCTGCCTGCCAGTCTGCACGCCGAGGGCCCGTGTGCTCACCGGCTCCCTCCGGAGAGCGAGTGCGCGGGGAGCCGCCAGTCAGCGTGCTCGGCCCGTGGGGCGGTGCGGGGTGAGCCCGGGTTTCCGGGGGCTGCCCTGGCGTGGTGTGAGGGCTCTCCGTGCCGCCAGGGGCACTGGAAACGGTGTGAGAGATGCAATCACAATTCGGTTCCAGTTGCAACACTTCCTGCCTCCCCAGTCTGCCGCTACCATGATGTAACCATGTCCCTGTGTACGTCGTGTGCGGGTCCCTGAGTGCAGTGTCCCCTCTCAAAAACGGGTGGCTGAGTGGACCATTAAATTGGTAAGAACAGCCCAGCTGGCGTGGCTCAGTGGTTGAGCGTTGACCTATGAATCAGGAAGTCACGGTTCAATTCCCGGTCAGGGCACATGCCCGGGTTCCAGGCCCGATCCCCAGTGTGGGGTGTGCTGGAGGTAACTGTCGATTCTTTCATCATCGATGTTTCTCTCCCTCTCCCTCTCCCTCCCTCTATGAAATAAAGAAAAACATACTTTTTTTTTTTTTTTTTTAAATCGGTAAGAACACAGGAAACAGCAGCCTCATCCCCCGCCATCCAGTCAGTCACCTCTGCTCCTTCCGCTCACTGCCACACCTCCCAGCCCACGGCTGTGTCCTGTCTGGGTGGCTCTGAGTCTCCTTACGGCCTGGGTCTGACTGTCGTCTTCCATCGGCCCTCGGAGCACCGGTGACAGGATCTCTGACCGTGGCCTCTGTCTGAAGCCCGTGGCACCGTCCGGCCTGGGTCTCTGACCACTGCACAGGGCAGTGCTTGTCTGGACGTTGCGCTGTGCCCACCGTGCTGCTTTGCCTCTGGAGCAGCCCCTCATTTGGGGCCTGATGTGAGGCACTCCCTCCGGGCGGCCTGGCGTGGGCCTCTGCCCGCGAAGGCACAGTGATCCGCGGCCTGGGCCGCTCTGGCCTTGTTCCAGCCCCTGCTCCCTCCTGCTGGACGGCCAGGGTCTTCGGCTTTGTTTCTGCTTCTCTCTGTTCCCCTTTCTCTCTCTCTGACATGCTGTGCTCTCCACCTGTGCCCGGGTCTCTCCTGGGCCTTGCAGCGGCCTTGGGACCAGCCTGCCCTCAGCAGCTGTCTGATCGCCCTTCCCTGGGTCAGTTCGTGGATACAACTGGTTTTGTCATGGTCTCTAGAGTGGGTTCTGGGGTCGGGACACCCTGTTTTGTTTAAAAAAAATTTTATATATATATATATATATATATATATATATATGTATAATTTATTTGTTTGTTTTTACAGAGAGGAAGGGAGAGGGAGAGAGAGTTAGAAACATCGATGAGAGAGAAACATCGATCGGCTGCCTCCTGCACACCTCCTACTGGGGATGTGTCCACAACCAAGGCACATGCCCTTGACTGGAATCGAACCTGGGACCCTTCAGTCTGTAGGCTGATGCTCTCTCTGTTCACTGAGCCAAACCGGTTAGGGCAGGATGCCCTGTTTTAAATAAAGTTCTAATGTGTCCTGGCTGCGGGCTTTGGCATGTTCCTTTCCCTGGTCCTTCTCAGCTTCCCTGCGTGTGAAATGGTGACCGCACAGAGCCCGCCCCTCCTCGGTGGCAGGGGGTTACAGGAGACATGTTTGCGGAGTGCGGCGCCCTGCACACGGGGGTTACAGGAGACGTGTTTGTGGAGCGCAGTGCCCTGCACACGGGGTTACAGGAGACGTGTTTGGGGAGTGCGGCGCCCTGCACACGGGGTTACAGGAGACGTGTCTGCGGAGTGCGGCGCCCTGCACACGGGGTTACAGGAGACGTGTCTGCGGAGTGCGGTGCCCTGCACATGGGGGTTACAGGAGACGTGCTTGCGGAGTGCGGCGCCCTGCACACGGGGTTACAGGGGCCGTGCTTGCGGAGTGCGGTGCCCTGCACACGGTTGTTTCATTCTCTTCCGACGGCTCTCACCTGCATGACCCGGGAGCCTTTGCTGTTGGTGAAGGCTACCTTTCCCACGACCCTAGCCTCTGCCCTCCCACACACTGCCCTCTCCCTTCCCTCCTGGTCTGCTGGGAATGCCCCTTTCCCTGGTCGTTTTCCGAAGGCTAGCTTCCCAGGCCCTCTGGCACTCCCTTGCTGGCCCCAAAGGAAGACAGGTGTGGGTGGGGTGGTGGAGCCCGACCTGGGGCCTTGGGCTGGGAGCATGTGGAAGGAGCCACGGAGCTGAGTGGTGGGCAGTGCAGACGGCAGGTTGTCAGCGTGGTCCCTTTGCTTTCAGGACTCGGAGATCTGCGTGGCCCCGACTGCCGTGCTGGCCGGAGGATGCGGGGGCGGCAGGCAGGAGGGGCTGAGCACGCGTGACGTCCCTGCGGCCTCTCGGTCACGGCCGTCTCCGCTGCAGCGGGAAGCACCATGAGCACGGTGAGTCCAGCGCCGCCGCCCTCTTCCCAGCCCGGCATGCCTGTCACGGGGCAGGCGAGGGCCTCTGAGGAGCCCGCTCGGCCCTTCGGAGGGTGCTGTCTCGTGGGCAGGGCTGCGCGGCCTTCTGAAGGGAGGCTGAGGCGGGAATCCTGCGCCTGCAGGCCAGCTGCCGCCTAGACTGTTAGGCTCTGGCTTACGTAGCCTCCCTCGGGGCCTCCCTGTGACGTGGGAGAACCCGCGGAGCTCTCTTCCTCGGCGGCCAGAGGGGGTGCGTCGCCGGCTCTGCGGTGAGCTGTCCTCGGTGCGGCCCAGCTCTGCTCTGGTGTCGCCGAGCCCCCGGCTCGAGGGAAGCTGCCTGAAGGGGCTCTCCCGCTCGCTCCTCCCCAGGGATGGCTGTTGGGATGGCTGCTGAGGAGATGTTGGGCTCCATCAGGCGGCCAGAGGGAGGCAGCCTGGCTCCTGGCAGGGCAGGTGCTGGGAGCCGGGGGGAGTGGGCCAAGGTGAGGCTGCACAAGCGGCTCCTGGGTGAACAGTAACAGGAACGTTTCCATTGCCGTTCACTGCCCGGCCACCTCCTGACCTCGCAGGGAAGCACGAGTCCTGAGCTGTCCTCTGAAGCCCACGCTCCGCTCATGGGATCGGAGCGCAGGGCAGCGTGGAGGACAGTGTGCAGTCAGTTTAATGTCCTCTGGAGGGGAGGGAGAGCTAGGTGGCCGTGTTTGACTGAGAGCTGTGGGCCGTTTGGGCGCTGTGAGGAGGGCAGAGAAGGTGAGGGTGCAGCGTCCTAGCTTACGTTCTGCAGTTTCTGTCCTGGGCCCCGACCCAACAGCAGGTCCTCCCTGCCCCGGGGAGTGCACTTGCAGGAGGTCCCCAGACAGTCCAGCGGGGCACGGGGGCATGTCCCTGTGATGGAGGGACATCTGAGTAGGCCTCCGAAAGCTGTAGGAATCTGGTGAAGGCGGGGAGGGACGGGTGGTCCAGGCTGGGGTCCAGCATGGCGGAGCTGAGGGGGCAGCCAGGAACGGGGATTGCTGGGGCTGGGGGTGTTGGGGACTCATTGCTACAGTGCCTATGATGGGGTGTCAGGTCCACGCACTCAGTGGGGATCAGAAACCACACGGGCTGCAGTGGGCATGAGGGTCTGCAGCCGTGACTACTCAGGAAGATCTGGTCCTTTGCAGAGACAGGAGCATGCAGGCCAATTCGGGAGCCTAGGGCACCTGGAGGCTACTGGGAAGCCATGAGTGGGCAGAGCCGCCCACGCTGGGTGGCCCTCGGACAGCCCCCCCTCACAGAGACCCGAGCTTCCTCCGGCCCAGGGTCCCCCTGCCTCTACCCATGGGAAGTGGCTAAACCAGCCCCTCAAGCGGCCATGTGACAGAGGAGCTGTCTAGACAGACTCAGGCTTACTGTTGCCTACTGAGGCTGGCTGGGGTGCTCCGGGGCCTGTGTGGGTGCCCCCAGCAGGGAACTGCAGTCCTTCCCAGGCCCAAGGCAGTGCCGGGGCAGCATGGAGCAGCTGGGCGGTGTGGCCTTTCATCATGTTGCCAACTCGTCCCTGGGAAGGACCACAGGGCGGACCAGGCGGGAATGGCAGTGCCACAGGCTCCGGTGGAGGTGCTGTCGCATTGAGGAAGGCTGCAGGGCACCTGCCTCTCAGGCCGCCCGGGGGAAGTGCCGGGACACTCGGCGAGGAAGGCGGGCCAGGCAGAGTCTGGGGTCATGGCTCTCAGGCAGCCCTGGGGACAGGCTTAGAAAACTCCCTTTTCGCCGAAACCTGTTTAGCTCAGCGGATAGAGCGTCGGCCTGCGGACTGAAGGATCCCAGGTTCGATTCCAATCAGGGGGCACGTACCTTGGTTGCGGGCGCATCCCCAGTGGGGGGTGTACAGGAGGCAGCTGACCGATGTTTCTCTCTCATCAATGTTTCTGGCTTTCTATCCCTCTCCCTTCCTCGCTGTAAAAAAATCAATAAAATATATTTTAAAAAAGAAAAAGAAAACTCTCTTTTTTTTGAGGTGGGGGGGTGTTGTGGGGTTGAACCAAACCTAATGGTTAGAGGCCAGATTTTCTAAAGGAAGCCCTGCTTTCCACAGTGGGTGGAACCTGGGCAAACTGAAGGTCTTTGGGCTAAAAAGGGGCTCAGTGCGGCCGACAGGAATGCAAAGGAGGCGGCTAAAGGGCTTCCTGGCTCTGGGCCGGGACTGAGGGTGAAGCCTGAGCCTCATCCTGTGCACCACGCACGGCAAACGCCAGCCTGCAGGCTGCATGCGGCCCATTACGAATGTAACTGTATGTAAGGGACATTTCACTAAAAGTTTGTAACTTAATTTTTAAAAAAAATATATTTTATTGATTTTGTACAGAGAGGAAGGGAGAGAGATAGAGAGTTAGAAACATCGATGAGAGAGAGTCCTCAGGCCTTGCCTGCCCTGGCACCGGTCCAAGGGACCTGAGGGTACACACACACACACACACACCGCTCTGCCTGGCTGACCTTGATAGAGGCTCTGAGGCCGCGGCCTGTGCGGGGCCAGGGGCTGGAGGCTGCACCCCGGCTCGGCAGGGCTTGACAAGGGTGAGGCTGCCTGGGTCTGGGTCTCCCATCCCAGACTCTGACAGGAGGAAGATTTTCATATACATTTTAATAATTTTCTTCCATCTCTGACACTTCTTTATAGAGAAAGGGCAAATAGCAGTTTTAAAATATTTCCTCTAATTAATCACCTTTTTTTTTATATATATATATGTTTTATTGATTTTTAACAGAGAGGAGGAGAGAGGGATAGAGAGTTAGAAACGTCGATGAGAGAGAAACACAGACCAGCTGCCTCTTGCACCGGGGATGTGCCCACAAGCAATGTACATGCCCTTGACCGGAATCGAACCTGGGACTTTTCAGTCAGCAAACCGACGCTCTACCACTGAGCCAAACCGGTTTCGGCTAATTAATCACCTTTTAATGTGCACAGATTTCATGCAAGAGACCACTAGTTATTAATAACGAACCACACCGTTCCCTAATGACTGATTACTATAATCGTGCTGCATTCATTTCCCTTACGTGCCTTACACACAGGCGCACCATTTCTCTCCACTAACACCAGCCGCGAATATTTTAGCAGCCGGTGGCCACGTCACTAGTCTTGTACTGGCTTATTTGGTGCCCGCAACAGGAAATATTTAGCTTTTGGAGAACAAGAAAAATAGGTTTATTTGCATGATGCTTATTAATTTGTGCCGTTATTCAGTGTCTGGTAAGTTAATATTTAAGAAAAATATTAATTTTTATTAAAATGTTCTATTTAGCCGAAACCGGTTTGGCTCAGTGGATAGAGCGTTGGCCTGCAGACTGAAAGGTCCCAGGTTCGATTCCCGTCAAGGGCATGTACCTTGGTTGTGGGCACATCCCCAGTACAGGGTGTGCAGGAAGCAGCTGATTGATGATTCTCTCTCATCGATGTTTCTAACTCTATCCTTCTCTCTTCCTCTGTAAAAAATCAATAAAATATATATTTTTTTAAATGTTCTATTTATATTAATGATGACTCATTTATTTCAGCCCTTTGAATTCAGCATTTCTCTATCGAAATAAACCTGCATTTCTATGAAAATTGAAGCTTTTTTGTGTGTGTGGCCCACATCCACTTACACCTTGTTTATTTGGCCCGCATTAGCCTTTGAGTTCGACATGCTTGCTGTATACCAAACAGTGATGGGTTTGATTCCTGGACCAGAGGGTTTGGTTGAGTTGTATGTCCTGTGCTTTTTATTTATGTTTTTAATTTTATTTTATATATATATATATATATATATATATATATATATATACATATATATATATATATATACATATATATATATATATATATATGTTTTAAATTAATTTCAGGAAGAGAGGGAAAGAGATATGGAAACATCAGTGATGAGAGAGGATCATGGGCTGGCTGTCTCCTGCACGTCCCTTACTGGGGATCGAGTCCACAACCCAGGCATGTGCTCTTGGCTAGAATCGAACCTGGGAACCTTCTATCCACGGAGCCAAACCAGCCAGGGCGTACTTTCTATTTAAACATTCAGTGCCTAGAATCACATGTTTTGAAAGGTCCCCAACCCAAGGCTCCCTGCCTTCTACTCTGTCTTCCTTTTTGTTGACGTTGTGATGATTTGTCTTGCTGAGATCTGCCAGGCGGGAGCTCCTGTGACACTCTCTCCCCCTCCCCACCCTGTAGAGGAAGCGTCGAGGAGGTGCCGTCAGCTCGAGACAAGCCCAGAAGCGAGCTCGGGAAGCAGCCCCGGCCCCGGGCATGGCCTTGGAAGCGGAGCCCATAGAGCTGGTGGAAAGCGGTAAGCTCCGGGACGCTGACCGTGGGGGCCGGGGCGGCACGCGGGGGTGTGGGCGCCCGGCACTGCCGCCGGCCACCACGGGCCTCCCTCTCCTCCGAAGGGGATGGCGCGCCTGCTGCACAGGTGTCATGTGGCTGAGACAGTCGGCAAGGTGACCGTGCTGCAGGTGGGCTAGCCGGTGTCGCTCTGACCACAGCTCAGACTCGCACACAGCCTGCTGCTGCGGGAGCGGAGCTGCCCTTGGAGCCGAGGACCTCCCGGGGCTCCAATGGCTGTGCGCTCGGCTGGCTGCCCGTCCTGTCACCTTCGGGGAGGGGCCGCCTTCGCTTCGAAAGCGTGTCTCCGTGTGCGTGGCCTTGTGAAGCCCTCAGATTTCCTCTCCTCCTCCATTAAGACACAGAACTGTCCAAGAAGGCAGGTGTGTGGCCAGGCTGCCTGCCCCGTGCCTGCCCAGGGAGTGCAGGTGGCAGCTCTAGGCTGTCGTCAGAACTCTGACCTGAGGCTTGATGCACGGAATTAGCGGAAGGAGCTCGGCCCCAGCCCGCCAGTGGCCACCTCTGCCTCAGCCCTCCCGGCCCCAGCTTCATCCAGAGGACTCCGGTCTGATTAGCATATTATACCTTTATTATTATAGGTTATTATAGATGCCTGAAAACTGACTCTAAGAGAAACAGCTGGTCTGAGATACATTTCATGGGCCCTCCCGAGCAGTGGGTCACTCAGGACCATGAATCCCAAAGAGCCTGGAGCCTGAGGCCTGGCTCACCCAGCCGCTGCCCACAGGCTGGCACCCGGGTCTGCCCTGCCCTTCGCTAGGGGAGGCTGGTTCAGGGGCTGCTCCTCGGGTTTCCGGCCGCCGCACCCTGTGCAGGGCTGAGCACTAGCTGTCCTGGGAGGGTCGCTTTTATGTGAAAGAGCCCCAAATTGGGTCCACCGGCAAGAGAATGACTGGTTCTGTGAATCACGGTGTGTTGCTATGTGGACTATTTCAAAAAGAACAAGGTCATTTTGTATAAATTACATTGGGCATCTCTGATATAGTGTGATTTTTATTCCTCTGAAACTTTTTTTTTTTTTTTTAATATTTGGGTTCTTTTCAGGTTTTTGTTTTTTTGTTTGTTTTTTTCAAGTATATTGATTTTTTTACAGAGAGAAAGGGAGAGGGATAGAGAGTTAGAAACATTGATGAGAGAGAAACATCTATCAACTGCCTCCTGCACACTCACTACTGGGGATGTGTCTGCAAGCCAACGCTGTCCACTGAGCCAAACCAGTTAGGGCCCTCTGAAACTTTTGATACAAGAAAATAAAACAGTTTGAACATGCTAAATATGTTACAAGTCACTTCCCCCAAATTTAAACAAATGCTGTTTTTAAAAATTCTAGCCTCATGCTTTCTAAAGTTAGTCACAGGAAAACGGGTATGTCTTCCAGCGGGTAGGACGGAGTGTGCTCTGCCTTCGTGTAGACATACGTGCCAGCAGACGCTGGGCTCCTGCTCTTCCCCGCGTTGTCCTGTGCTCACAGGACACTGCAGAGGGCCCTGGGGCTCAAAAAGGCAAGCTGCAGGCCAGACCTGACCCATTTGGGTGTTGGGGTGCCAGGAACCCTTAAAACATAACTAATGGTCCTGGCCAGTTTGCTCAGTGGTTAGAGTGTCAGCTCCAGCACTCAAGGGTAGCAGGGACTCGGGCACATACCTGGGTTGCAAGTTCCATTTCTAGCCCTGGTCAGGGCGAGTGCGGCCTGCAACTGATTGATGTGTCTCTCTCACATCAACGTTCCTCTCTCTCTCTCTCTCTCTCTCTCTCTCTCTCTCTCTCTCTCCCCCCCCCCCTTCACCCCCTTGCATTCTCTAAAAAGCGATGGAAAATTGTCTTCAGGTGAGGATTAAAAATAACAATAACCACTGAAGGTCCTGAGCCGAGTATGACCAGGTCTGAGCAGGTGGCAGTGAGGACACGGGACGAGGCTCGGGAGCGCAGACATCCCGGCCCCAGTGGGTGCTTGTAAACTCGGCCACGTTCTCGGGGCGCTCCTGCTGTGCCCTGCAGAGGCTGGTCCTCACGCTCTGCATTCTGTACTGGGGGCTGGCTGGAAGCCTGGGCTCTGCTGTCATTAATGTTGGTTCTCGTGCTCTGTTTGAAGCTGGAGATGAGATAGTGGACCTCACCTGTGAGTCTCTGGAGCCCGTGGTGGTGGACCTGACGCACAACGACTCTGTGGTGGTAAGCCTCTCTCTGTCAGCCCGGCAGCAGCGTCAGAGGCCTCGGCCCCGGGTTAGCTTTGTGCGGAAGCAGCTCAGTGCTGTCCCAGCATCGCTGCTTCAGGGACGTTGCTGGGGCTTTGCTGCTTGTGGAGGGAAAACCTGTGTGCCCCTGACCTCCCCTCAGCGGCACAAAGCCCCTGGGGCGAACTCCGAGGGGCCCTCTCCCTCGGCCCTGACTCTACACTGCACACTGTGTGACCCCGGTGAGTGACTGAGCCTCGCATGTCGCCTGGAGCAGTAGGGTGTTGTGAGGACTAAGAGACGCTGCCTTGAGAGCCTGGCACCTGGGGTGGTGCCCACGAATACCAGTGCATTCCTCCGCTGGTTCCCAGAGCAGCTGCCTTGGAGGACTGGGTACCTGGCATTGCCACCTGGGGCCTTGGTTGTGTGTGACTCTAGGGAAGGGGAGCCTGGGAGGCTGCTGGAGCCCCCTTCCTGTGGACTCTGCAGCCCTTGAGGGAGGAGACTGGGATGGTCAGAACGCATGGGGGTCTGCTCAGCATCGTCCTGGGCAGTTCTCCCCCGGACACCACTTTGGCACCTTTGGTTACAGGGGGCCTACCATCCTATATAATAAAAGGCTAATATGCAAAACTGACAGAACAGTGGAACGACCGGTCGCTGTGATACACACTGACCACCAGGGGGCAGATGCTCAACGCAGGAGCTACCCCCTGAGGACAATGCACTCCCACGGGGAGCGCCCATCAGCCAGGAGTCGGGCTCACAGACCGGAGCGCAGCAGCGGGAGCAGCGGGAGCGGGGCCTCTCCTGCCTCCGCAGCGCCCCCCAGGGCTCCCGGACTGGGAGGGCGCAGGCACACGCTGTGTGCACCAGCCTCTAGTTTGATGTGTTTCTGCAAGGCTGGTCAGGTTTATTTCGGGGAAGTCGCTTGTTCCTATGTATGTAACGTGTTAAGTTGCTATTGAAAATGGTGTGTGGCCCTAGCCGGTTTGGCTGAGTGGAGAGAGCATCTTCATTGGACTGAAGGTCCAAGGTTTGATTCCAGTCCAGGGCACATGCCCGGGTTTGGGGCTCAATCCTCAGTGGGGGCTTGCAGGAGGCAGCGCATCAATGATTCTCTCTGATCATTGATGTTTCTATCTCTCTCTCCCTCTCTGAAAACAATAAAAATACATTTAAAAAGAAAGGAAGAAAGGAAGTGGTGAGGAGTCGGACTGGTGTGACCCCATCAGTGGTTGAGTGTTGGCCTATGTACCAGCTCACAGTCCCTGTCGTGGGCGGGAGCCCTAGGGGAGACGTGCAGGAGGCTGATCAGGGATTCCCTCTCATTTTTTCTCTCCTTCTCTCCGAAGTCAGTACAAACATGTTTTATTTTTTCTTAAATATATTTTATTGATTTTTTACAGAGAGGAAGAGAGGGGGATAGAGAGTTAGAAACACTGATGAGAGAGAAGCATTGATCAGCTGCCTCTTGCACACCCACTACTGGGAATGTGCCCGCAACCAAGGTACATGCCTTTGATCAGAATCGAACCCGGGACCTTTCGGTCCTCAGGCTGATGCTCTATCCACTGAGCCAAACCAGTTTCGGCCAAACATGTTTTTAAAAAAGAAAAGAAAATGGTGTGGCGGTTTTTTGTTGGTTTTTAATCCTCACCCGGTGATATGCTGACTGATTTTAGGGTTGGGGGGAGAGCATCAGTTGGTTGCCATCCCTACATTTCCTGACTGGGAACCGAACCTGCAACCTTTCAGTACACAGAACGATGCTCCGAGCAACTGAGCCACACTGGCCTGGGCAAAAATGGCGTTTTAAAGCTCTGTTTTATTTGTTTCTAAATGAAATGGTGACATTCTTTGCTCCTTCCAAATCTGAAAGAACCATTTCAAAGTCTCGCTGTTAATAAGACCTCTGTGGTGTGTGTGTGTGTGTGTGTGTGTGTTTACACGCACTCCCAGGTCCCAGGCACCCATCGTTTCCTGTGTGGCTGCAGGGTTCACCTGGGGATGCAGTACTGCATTTTACTTCTGTCTGCGCCGTCTGGTGATGTTTTCTCTCCCTTTCGTGCATCAAAGTGGAGAATTAACATTAATTTCTAGTCTTAAACCGATTCACGTTGTGGTCAGAAATTATCTTTTTGAATATTGCTCGATTCAGTTTGCTAATATTTTGTACTGTTATTTTTGCAACTATTTTTAAGAGTAAGACTGGTTTGTGGTTTTTCTTGTATCACAGAGTCGGTAACTTTACAAAGTGAGTTCCCCCCCCTTTTTTTTCTGTTCTCCGGAAGACTTTGCCCCGTTGGAATTCTTTCTTCCCTGAAGGTTTGATAGAACTCCACAGTGATAGCACACTAACCCTGACTTACAATGAGTTTGAGTGATTTTCGTTTTTAGGGATTTGTCCGTTTTATCTAAAATTTTCACTTTTATTTGCATACATTTTGTTCATAATGTCTTATGTTCTGTGGGATCTGTAGTGGTGTCTTTTCATTTCTGATACTAGCTGTTTGTGTTTTCTGTCTTTTTAGATTAGTATCACCAGAGCTTAATTAGATTTCAGAGAACCAACTTTTAGCTTTATGGAGCCTTTCTCTTGTAAGTTTGTTTTTATTCGTTGATTTTTGTTTGAGTTTATTTTGCTGTTTTTCTAACCTAATAATTTTGATTGTGTCTTTTCCAGTAAATGCATTTAAGGTTATATTTTCTTTAGCTGTCCTACAGATGTTGTAGTTGGTATTTTACATTCAGTTAAGTGTATTTTTCAAATTTGTATTTTTTAACTTCCAAACATTTGGGCCCTCTCTCCCGTTTTCATTACTCATTCTCTACGTGACTAGTCCGCAGAGGCACCTGCCTGCCAGGCCTGGCTATTGGCTGACACTCCATGCTGCCTGCGTGGGCACTGCCCCGGGAACAGCGATGTGTCTGTCACTGCGGGGGGGGGGGGGGGGGGAGGGCACCCGGGGGGGGCGCCCTTTGGTGATGGTTGGGAAGCTGTGGTTTCCAGGGGAACTGGCTGTCTAAAGCAGGTGGCTTTGAGCTCTGGTTGGGAGCAGCGTCCTTAGGAATTCCGGGGTCAGCTGGCCAGCTGGTGCAGAGGACCCCAGTGTTCCTGCCGCAGGATATTGCTTCAGCCCTGGGAGGCCCCCGGAGGCCGGGCATTGGTCTCCTGGAGAAGGGCTGGTCCTCCGCTCACCAGGAGCCTGAGGCTCATCTGCTGGAGACGCTCAGAGTGACCGGGGTCAGATCCCGGGGGAGAGCAAACAGCACCAGGTTCTCCATCCTGCACCGTCTGGACCAGCTTCCCTCGGTCTGCCTGCCGCTCAGGCCGGGCACTGGGAGTGGCTGTTGTTTAAGTTTGGTATTTGTCTATCTTGTTTTTTTTAAAATTAAGACAGCTACTTTATGTGTATGGGGGGGTTGTTATTAATTTCAGAGAGGAAAGGAGAGAGAGAAACATCGATGAGAGAGCAGCATTGATTTGCTGCCTCCTGTACAGCCCCTACTGGGGATTGAACTCACAACTTGGGCATGTACCCTTGACTGGAATACAACCCGGGACCCTTCAGTCCGCAAGCCGACACTCTAACCACTGACCCAAACCAGCTAGGGCTGTTTGGTTTTTTATTGATTGATTTTATAGAGAGAAGCATCCACTTATTCCAGTTATTTATCAGTTCATTGACTGACTCTTGTATGTACCCTGAGCAGGGACTGAACCCACAACCTTGACGCTCTCACAGCTGAGCTCCCGGCCAGGGCATTGGTGCTTGTTCTGTGGAGGCCTCTCGGCAGAAGAGAGGCTCGGGGCTTTGCTGTCCCTGTCCCGTCTCTGTGCTCCTCGGCCGTGTCTGAAGCCCGGGGGAGGGCACAGAGCAGGCAGCCACACCTCAGGGCTCCCGAAAGGATGTGGTCAGCCGCGGGTGGAGAAGGACGAGGAGTGGCAGTGGCGCAGGAAGGGCGTGGCACCCAGGCACCTGCCCCCTCTCGGCTGTTTGCCTGTTGTAGACGGGGAGCCAGACACCCAGAGGGGGGCTCTGCCAGCTCAGTGTGGGGGCCAGTTCCCACACACTGCCGGGAGCCGGGGCATCCTGTCCTCCCCGGCACTCACCCTCTGGGCCCAGCAGACCTGTGGCCTCTTCAGACTCACGTGGACAGTATCTCTGCCAGCCACCCCGTGTCCCAGTGAACGGAGCCCCGACCGTGAGGACAGCTCCCCGTCTGCCCTCCCACTCCGCAGCTCCCGGGGGAGGGGCCGGGTGTCAGGGGCCACATTGGCCTTCCTGCTGCTGCTTCCTGGGGTGGTGGCTGTGCCAATCAGCGGCCAGGCTGGAACCCGGGCCACTGCTGTTGTCCCAGAGCAGAAAGGATTTACTGATGGAGCAGGTGCCTCGCATGAGAAGGCTGGAGGAACGGTCTCCAGAAGTCACTAGCTTCTCAGCCTGAGCCTGCGTCCAGCCGGGTCGTGCGGAGGGCCTCAGGCTGCCCCCGGAGAGCCCCGTCCGTGCCGCTGGGCTGTGCCTGTCCGCAGGCCCTGGCTGTCACTCGGGGTCGGGAGCTGGTTGGAAATGGCGGAGCAGAACGGGTCTGGGTGTCAGGCTGGGCATGCGGGCAGGGGCTCGTCCAGGTCTCGGTCACATCACGGGGTCCAGCAGGTCCTTGGTATGTACACGGCACTCGCCCCTCACCTGCTTGCTTCCGTCTGGTGGTCAGCTCTCACAGGGTTAGGCACCGCGCACCCAATCCCAGTGCGCGACCTTGGCCGCAGGCCCCTGGAGTCAGTCTTGTCGTTGGTGCGTGTGTGGAGCTAGTCCTGGGCTCCGTGTCCCTGGTGCCTGCGGCCAGGCCTAGTCTCCCTTAGTCCTCACAACAGCTCTCGGAGGGCCCCGGAACTAACCAGTTACAGGGCTGCAGACCCCAGGGTGGGCTCGCTAGTCCCCTGGGGGTTTTGCATTGAAATAAATGCTTTGAAGTTATCATTTATGCATTCAGACGATACAGAAGTTTTGTGTCAAACTGACTGTGTCTTTCTTTTCTCTTTTTTGAAAGATCGTTGATGGTGAGCGTTTCCTTTTTCGTTGGGCTGGATGGACAGCTGACAAGGCCAGCGGGAGGGCACCCGCAGTGATGCTGCGTTCCGATTGGCCGTTCGACTGGGCCAGGCCCCTAGCTTGGCTTGTGCCCTCATAGCAGGGATGGGCTTCTGGCAAGACACGGGGCCGCCGCGGGCGGGGCGGGACTGCTGGTGTGGATCAGAGTCTGAGTCTGAGACTGGCCTTTCCCTGGCTGGGCGGTGGGCGCTGGGCGCTGGGCGGGGAGACCCCTGTCCTGAGTGTGGGCCCCTCTCAGAAAGGAGGCGGCCGAGGAGGAACGCTAGGAGGCAGCGGCAGGACCACGCGGACAGCTGTGTGGTGAGCAGCGATGACGAGGAGCTGAGCAGGGACGGGGACGTGTATGTGACCACGCACACTCCCAGAAACGCCAGAGAAGAGACATCGCCGGGGCTCAGGTACCTGCTGCCACCCGCCGCTGCTGCCGCCATCGGGGACGGGCTCTCGCACCAGGACGCCCTAGCCCGGGACCTCCGTGCCCCTGGAGGGGGTCCTCGCCCCCTCCGTCCCCAGGTGCTGGGGTTGTTGGAGACACGGCCTTCTGCCAGTGCTCTGACCCCGGGGCCTGGGAGAGCTGCTGAAGCATCTGCCTGCCGGCTGCCTGCAGGTGGCACTGTTGAGTCCAGGGCCAGTTGTCCCCCCATGGCCAGGGCTTTCCCAGAACCAGCAGGCCGGGGTGCTGGGTGCAGGCTCCACCCCAGGCGGGGGTCCAGGGGCAGAGGTGGAGTGGGGCGGACTCAGTTGCAGGCTGTCTGCACCTTCCCCTCTCCCCTTTCCTGTGGCCCCTCACCCTGGGCTGGCCGGCCTCCTGTGAGCGAGCCCCTGGTGCGCGCGGAGGCAGGGCCGGAGGAGGCTCGTGCAGGCGAGGCTGCGCACACGGGACGTCCCTGGCGTGAGGCGTCGGGTCGGTGTTTGCTCGGCACTGACACGAGGCCCTGTGTTCTAGGCCCTCCGGCACGGTCAGCTGTCCGATCTGCATGGATGGATACGCAGAGGTAAGCACGCCACGGGAGCTGCTCGGCTTCCACACTTCGGTGAGAGAGACGAGCGAGGACCCTCCCGTTAGGTGGGATCTGACGCCTTTCTCCGCTCCTGCCTGGACTGGCACATGGCTCATCCGACCTGTGTTCCCTGGCCCGGCCCAGGCAGAAGGCCCCTGAGCCTGGGCACTGCCCCACCTGTGCCCACACAGCAGCCCTGACCTTCCCAGGCTGTGGGTTCTGGTGCCCGGGTCCCCCGGGGGCTGCTTCTGCCCGGAGCCTGGCTGCCAGGCGTCCGTGGCCCTGCAGACCGTGGCCCCGCCTGCCGTGCCTGCCCTTCCCGCCTGCACTGCCCGGGCGGTGGCCGTGGGACTCCCTGGGGCCTGCTGCTTGGGGCAGACCCGTGAAGGTGTTCCTTCTTGTTTTCTAGATTGTGCAGAATGGGCGTGTCATTGTTTCTACAGAGTGTGGCCACGTCTTCTGCAGCCAGTGCCTCCGAGACTCCCTCAAGAACGCTAACACCTGCCCGACCTGCAGGAAGAAGATGAGCCACAAACGCTATCACCCCATTTACATCTGACGCGCTGCGAGCTGCCTCAGGGAGGACGGACGGCGACTCCCGCGGGCTCCTCACGCAGCCTCCGTGGGTTCTCTGCCTGCGATTTCCTGAGCTCAGTGACTTTTAACCAAGGCCCGATCCGTAAACTGCTTCTTGTTCCCACCCTCTGAGGTCCGCTCGTTACCTCCAGCTTGATGCCTCGGCGGGAGCCAAAGCCCTGTGGCCGGGCGCGGCCTGGTCCCGGGCAGTGAGGGCTGCGCACCCGGAGTGCGAGGAGTTCCGGCCTCTCCGAGACCCGCACGTTCGCCGAGAAGCTTCCCGCTGGGAGGCGTGCGCAGCGCCCTCCAGTGCTGCCGGGAGCCGGCCCTGGGCAGGGCGTGGCCAGTCGACCCAGCTCCTGCGGGCACGCTACCTCACCCAGGCCTCTGCCCGCACGGTGACCGAAGGACCAGCCGCCGGGCTCCTTCCCGACACCTTAGCAGTGACACGCAGGGGTTTCTGAGGGCGTGGCCAGCCCCTGAGGATGAAACGTGCAATAAAACCCGTCCGCCGCCGCCGCCGCCTCCTCGCAGCCCAGGTTGCACCGTGAGTGTCCCTCAGGCCCCGCCTGTCCTGTCACCCCCCGTTCTCAGGAACTGACCAGGCCCAGAGTCCCTGGGCGCGGGCCGTGCACGTACACAGGGCAGCCTGCACTCGGGTCCACTCCGTCCTGACACGACCCACCCTCGTCACCGTATGCCCGCTGGTCCTCAGTCCGCCCTCGGTCTCCAGTGTGGACACCGGGAGGCGGGGCAGTATCTGTGGCCTTATCAGCCCACGTCCAGCTGTGCCCAAGCCGCAGCCGCCTGTGTCTCAGAGTGTGGCCCGCCCGACGGCTGGGTCCTGCCTTGGCCTTCTCACCATCCCACAACCAACATGCACTTCAGAAGCTGTTCTCTGGCCATTTGGACTGGCCCTGTGGCGTTCTGGCGGCCCGGTAGGTTCTGGTTGGCAAAGTTCGGTGGCCCCTCCTCACCAAGAGGCAGGCAATGTCCCCTGCCCACTCTGCAGGCATGGCAGCCTCTGGTCTCCAGGTGGCAGTGCTGCTCCTAAGGCGCAGGGCTGAGGGGTGACGGAGTGCCAGCCTGCCCCACCTCCACGCCCCTCCCCACAGGCCTCGAGCCAGACAGCAGCCTCTGCCTGTGGAGCATCTGCAGGGGAGAGGCCTGGCTGCAGCAATAACTGGCCTTCGGCTCCCTGGGAGGAGCAGGGACTCGGCACAGTTCACTTTAATGGCTGAAGGAGGCCCTCTTCTGTGAAGTTTTCTTCATTCTGCCTTTTTAGCTGTTTGGCTCACTCCGGGTAGTCAGTCTGAATGAGAGGAATGATGTTCGACCTGAGTGGAGGAGCTGGGACAGGGCTCCCACGGGGGCTATGCCTGTCCCCGCCGCCGACGTGGTTGCCGTCGCGGTTCTTCCGGGCTGCGTGGGAGCGTCTCCTGGACCTGCCGTACCAGCCCCCGGGAGCCGGACGACCCCGCAGCCCGGCCCTGTTTCCTGTGTGAGGACAAACGTCGATCATGAAGGCTGTGCTTCTGCATTAAATTGGGGGCAATGCTCACTTCTCCTGTTCAGAAACTGCAAGATAGGAAAAGGTCCCTGTGAAAACCTCCTCCTCAGTGTACATAGTCCGAACCTTCCTTTGTTACGTTTAAACTCGACCCATGATGGCCGTCTGTTTTGGACTCTGCGGCGTTACAGGTGGAAATAAAACCAGGAATTTGAACAGATCGCTGCTTGTGCATTCCTTTGCTCTTTGGGATCGTTTCTGCCCACGGTGTGTGATTCCCGTCTGCCTCAAGTGTAGTTTGTTTCGCATCTGTGTGTGTGGGGAACTTGCTTATCTGGCTGCACACCCCAGTGCCAGCAGGCACCAGGCCACTCCTGAGCCCCCGGGACTCCCACAGGCCAACCCTGGCTTTGGCCCAGGAGCGGGGTCAGGCCCGCTGCAGTCTGGCCAGGGGCGTGCAGACATACAACTTGCCCTCCATGTGGGTGTGGTGTGCTGATTTGATTTTTTAAAAAATATTTGTGAACTGTTCGCAGTTTTTAAAGTAAGTTCTGTTAAGTTACATGTTTCTGAGTATTCATACACCTCATCTCTTTATAAGTTTTTGGCATAAAAGGTTTCACAAAATATAGTTAATCTCGATATCATCTTTTTATTACTAATGTTAATTTATGCTTTTTATTTTTCACTAGTGACCCAGTGCACATCGTGCACATTAAAAGGGAATTAATTAGAGGAAATACTTTAATATTGCTATTTGCCCTTTCTCTACAATAGAAGTGTCTGAGATGAAAGAACATTAGTAAAATGTATGTGAAAACCTTCCTCCTGTCAGAGTCTGGGGCGCACCATGGGAACCAGAGTAAAGTCCCTGCACTTAAATCCTGCGAGACCCAGACCTTCCTGGCCACACCCCCATTGGGCTAGATCTAGAGGGGGGGGGGGGCGCATGGCCTGAGGTCCTCTGTCCTGGACCAGTGCCACTCAGACTCGGGTCTCTGCTGATTGCTTGTTAAGACTCATTACTGGGATGTGGCCTCCACTCTGGGTGCATCCATCTTATGTTGTGGGATCCCTATCTCTGCTGTGGAGGCAGCCATCTTGTTACAGCATGGTGGTCAATTTGCATATTTCTTCTTTATTCGATAGTATCCTCACCCAAGGATATTTTTTTCCATTGACTTTTGAGAGAGCATGAAAGGGAGGGAGGAGGCAGAGGAGAGACAGAGAGATTGCCTTCACACACCCCAACTGGTGGCTGGGATATGAACCCACAATCGAAGTACATGCCCTTGACCAGCAATCAAACCTGTAACACTTCTGTCCTGGGGCTGGCACTATAACCACTGAGCAACCAGCAAGGGCTCCTTTTATTTGTAACTAGAGGCCCAGTTCACAGATTCATACACTGGTGGGGTCCTTTGGCCTGTCCTGCTCCCTCTTGTAATTAGGACCCCTTGGGGCAGGGGTCTTCAAACTACGGCCCACGGGCCACATGCGGCCCGCAGTGGAGTCTGATCCGGCCCGCCAGGTTTTTTGGGCAGTGAGCGCAGCCGAGGTGTTACAGTAGGAATTAGTAGTTCATATAGTCCGGCCCTCCAGCTCTCTGAGGGACCGTGATCTGGCCCCCACTTTAAAAAGTTTGAGGACCCCTGCCTTGGGGGATGTTGGAGGCCCAGTGCGTATATTTGGCTCGATCCCCACAGGCCAGGCCAGGCTGAGGGGCCTCACCAGTGCACAAATCTATGTGCCAGGCCTCTAGTGTGCATATAAGATCTTTGGTTAACTTCTTCCTGCCCTTCCCCTCCCCACTTCCCTCTGAGATTCATCAATTTGTTCCATCCTTCCATGCCTGTGTATTGAGCATCTGTCCCCTGGTGGTCAGTGTACGTCATGGCACTAGTTGAACGATCGTTTAGGCTTTTATATATATAGATGTTTGTTAGAAACGTCTCAATTTCATATTCCGTCAAGTCCAGCATCCAAGCCTGTGGTTCTGAAGTTTCCTCATGGCTGAGGACTTCCTTCCTTATGCTCTGTGAGCTTTCCTCGCTCTATGCGCCTGCAACCTGGTAGAATGGAAAGTGTTTATCATTTGCTTTTAGGAAGTATTTGATGTTACCAACTCAAGGCCAATATATACTTGTTGTTTCTACTGTGAAGTATAACACACACACACACACACACACACAACTCATTGGATTATCTCAAAAGTACATCTTAATGAATCACTGGGAAGCAAATGCCCAGGAGACAACCAGCCGCAGCCAGAGACATGCCAACACTTGGAGCCATACTCCCTGGCCAGTGCCCTCTACCTGATGTGAGTTTTACAGAAATTACTCCTTAACGTTTAATTAGAAGAACACACAGCCTAATTATATAATGTAGTCTTTGCCTCTTTGAACGTTAAGTAGATGGGATAATTTGTGTTATTTTTTGGAGGGGGTGGCTTTGGTTTGTTCATCTTCCTTGCTATGTAGTATTTCATTAATGAATATGCTTCTGTTTATTCTCTCAGTCATTAAGTGTTTTGGCTACTAATAGCCAAAATCAAACATTGTGTCTGTCTCTTCTGGTGAGGTTTTGCTCACATGTGGGCATATACTTCAGTGTGAAATAACTGAGTTTTTGGGTATAAACATCTTGGAAAACTCAAAAGTATGTGGAAATTAACAATTAAACAATGAAGAGATCAAACAAATCACAAAGGAAAGAAAATACCTTGAGAAGAATGCAATAAGAATGCAACGTACCAAAGTATGGGAAGCAATGAAACCAGTGCCAGAGTGCTGTAGTCGTAAATGTCTACATCAAAGCAGTTCTAATGGTGTGCCTAAGGAACTAGAAAAGGAATAACCAAACCCAGAGGCAGAGGGAGGAAGGGAGGGAGGGAGGGAGATTAAAGCAGGGATAAAAGACTGAGGATAAGAAACTAGAGAAAATCAAGGACAAGTTTCTTTAAGGTCAACAAAGTTGACAAACCTTTAGCTAAATTGACCAAGGAAAAAGGAGAACACTCAAATTACTAAAACCAGTGAAAGAAGGCATGATTGAACTTGACAGAAATAAGGAAGATGAAAAAAACAAGTGTGCCAACAAATCGGGTAATCTAGGTGAAATGGATAAATTATTAGAAACAAACTACCACAGCTGACTCCAGAACAAACAGGAAATGAGTAGACCTGCAAGATGTGACATTGAAACTATTCGAAACCCCAAGCAATAGAGCCCAGGACCAGGTGGCTCACTGGTAAACGTCACCACACAGAAGAGGAGAACACTGCTCTTCCACATTCTTCCAAGAATTTAGAGATGACAGGACACTTCCTCACGCACTCTGTGAAGCCAGTGCTGTCTGGATACTGAAGCCGCACAGACAGACAACTGCAGAGGGGAAGCTGCAGAGTCATACCTTGTGAATGTTGAGCCAGGAGCCTCAGCACACTGCTAGCACCCCGAATTCAGCAGCAGTAAGGGAGTTACACACCGTGACCACAAGGGCTTTCTCCCAGGGATGCAGGACGGGCCCAGCCTCTGGAAATCCACCAGCACACTGGTGAGGAGAGTGTAGAGGGGAGAACATGACCATCGATCCCTGCTGCGGGAGAAAGAGCATTTGATAAAATCAAATTTTCATGATAGAAACAGACCAAGAATCGAAGGAAAGTACCTCAACATAATAAAGGCCTTTTATGTAAAGCCTGTAGCTACTGTGCTTGAAGGCGAAAGAATGCAAGCTTCTCCCCGAAGGTCAGGAGCCAGACCAGGAGGCTCACTTTTATCATCTCTATTCATAATAATGCTGCGGTTTCTGAGCAGAGCAATGATGCAATGAAGAAAGGAGAGTCATCCAAATTGTAAGTGGAAAAGGAAAAGTAACTTTGTAGAAGTCATGATCTTATATGTAAAAACCCTAAAGAACCCACAATACACACACACAGCTGTTAGAGCTTGCAAAGGAGTTCAGCAAAGTTGAGGGTACAAACTCACAAATCAAGTGTATTTTTATACACATCAATAATATGAAAAGGGCCCCAGCTGGCTTGGCTCAGTGGTTAAGCATTGACCTATGAACCAGGAGATCACCATTCTATTCCCAGTCATAGCACACGCCTGGGTTGCAGGCTCAATCCCCAGTGTGCAAGAGGCAGCCGATCAGTGATTCTTTCTCATCATTGATGTTTCTCTCTATTCCTCTTCCTTCCTCTGAAATCAATAAAAAATAAAAACTGTGGTGGTAGCCTGAAGATGAACAGACAGGCCTTCATCCCAGATCAATGGAATGAGAGTGAGAGCCCAGAAATAAACCCTCTTCTCCATGGTCAAATGATTTCCACAAGGGTTTTAAGACCACTCAATGGAGAAAGAAAGTTCTCTCCAGTAAATGGTGCTTGGAAAATTGGATATGCACACGTTTAAGAATGAAGTTGGGCCCAGCCAACAAAGCTCAATGGTTGAGTGTCAACCTATGAACCAGGATGTTACAGTTCAATTCCCAGTCAGGGCACATGCCAGGGTTGTGGGATTGATCCCCAGTGGGGGTGTGCAGGAGGCAGCCAGTCAATGGTTCTCATCATTGATGTTTCTCCCTTTCTCTCAAATCAATAATATTAAAATACTAAATTTTAATCAATTTTTTCCTATGGCTTTAAGACCCAAGTGAAGTTGGGTCTTAAAGCCATAGGCAAAATAGATCAAAAACCTAGATTTAAGAGTTAAAACTATAAAATTCTTAGGAGAAAACAGGCAAATATTCCTGATATACCAATGTTGGTTTTTTTTTTAATATATTTTATTTATTTATTTATTTTTACAGAGAGGAAGGGAGAAGGATAGAGAGTCAAAAACATCGACCAGCTGCCTCCTGCACACCCCCCACTGAGGATGTGCCCGCAACCAAGGTACATGCCCTTGACCAGAATTGAACCCGGGACCCTTGAGTCCGCAGGCTGATGCTCTATCCACTGAGCCAAATCAGTTTCAGCTGTATTTTTAATTGGTGAAAGTATTACATATGTCCCCCTCCTCTGCCTCCCCCCATTGACCCCCACCACCTTGCCTCCCCACCCCAGACCTTCACCATCCTATTATCTGTCCATGGGTTATGCATATATGCATACAAGGTCTTGGTTGATCACCTCCCACACAACCACCCTCCCCTTGCTTTCCCTCTGAGATTCCACACTCTGTTTCCCAATGGTTTCTTAACATAATAAAACAAGGCAACAAAAGGAAAAATAAATTCTTCATTAAAATGAAAAACTGGGGCATCAAAGGACACTGCTAGGACTCTGAAGAGAGAACCAGCCCATCGAAGAGAGAAAATGTGTGTAAGCCATCTCTCTGCTGAGGGACTAATAACCACAACATACAGAATGCTTCAGAAGTTCAACAACAACAATCAGACAACTTAGTTTAAAAAGTGGCAAAAGACTGAAATAGGTATTTCTCCAAAGAAAATGTACAAATGGCCAATAGGCACATGAAAGGAACTCAGCATCGTCAATTAGGCGTGAAATGTAAATCAGAACCACAAAGAGATACCACTTCACACGCAGTAGGAAGGCTGTCTCAAAAACAGAAAAGCCCTGGCCAGTTTTTTTGTTTGTTTGTTTTGTTTTGGTATTCTTATATTTATTTATTTATTTGGCCAGTTTTGCTCAATGGGTAGAGCATTGGCCTGAAGACTGAAGGGTCCCAGATTCAATTCCAGTCAAGGACACATGCCTGGGTTGTGGGTTCTGTCCCCAGTTAGGGGCATGCAGGAGGCAGTTGATCAATGATTCTCATCATTGATGTTTCTATCTTTCCCTCTCTGCAGTCAAATAAAATTAAAAAAACAAAACAAAACAGGATTGTAATAATAAAAAAAAAAATCTAATACAACATGGATGAGCCTTGATAACATGATGCTAAGTAAAAAGCTAGACAGACACGATAGGACAAGTATGTGTTTGGTATTTATTCCTTTACTCCCATCTGGAATAATGTTTCTTCTGCCCAAAGAATAATTTCTTTTAGTGATTTCTTATTGGCAATTGATTCTCACTATTTTTGGTAATCTAAAAATGCAACTTTATCTTCATTCCTTTTTTTTTTTTTTTTTTTTAATCCTCACCCAGTATGTTTTCATTGATTTGAGAGAGAGAGAGAGAATTGGTTGAATCCCGTACATGCCCCAGCCAGGCATCGAACATGCAACTTGGGTATGTACCCTGACTGGGAAGAAGCTGTTATCCTTTGGTGCATGGGGTGATGCCCTAATCCAGTGGTCAGCAAACTCATGCGTCAACAGAGCCAAATATCAACAGTACGGCAGTTGAACATTTTTTTTGAGAGCCAAAAACTGGCTTCTGCTCATAGGCCACAAAGTTTCAATTGCACAGTACATGCGCGCCCACATGTATTTTGTGAAAGAGCCACACTCAAAGGACCAAAGAGCTGCATGTGGCTTGCAAGCCGAGGTTTGCCGACCATTATTCTAACCAACTGAGTCACGCTGCCCAGGGCAACAAAACTTGCCAGGGAGATCCAAGATGGCAGCTTAGATAAACACACCTAAACTGGTGCCGGGCACAACAGTTTCTAAACTACAACTAAAAGACAAATGTCTATCACCCAGAACCAAAGGAAAGCTGGCTGAAAGGAAGTGCTACAACTAGACTGAAAGAGAAAGAAGCATTCAGGGCACAAGTGCTGAAAAACAGGAACGGGGACGCACGCACGATACAGGCTGGTGGCGGATCCTGGCTGGCGGAGGGCGCTGCTTTCTTCAACCTGAAGAGAGACAAGCTCCCAATCTCTGAAATCCAGTTTCTGGAGAGCAGCTTATCTGTCTGCCATCGGGTCGGAAAGTGACGGTGGCTTGCTTGCAGAGCTGCACAGAAAAGTGATTGTTTTCTGTGCTGGTGCGTGAGGTGCCAGACGCAGTCAGAGAGGCAGAGACTGCTGACTGGTAGCCATTGCTGTTTGCCACGCCCTAGCCTAGTGATGCCCTGAGACTGCCCCCACAATCTATACACACACACAAACTCCAAGCAGCGGCTTTTGCATATGAATGGCCTGCTCTATTGTAGTTTAACCTAGCAAACTTGCAACCTGGTGCAGACAGCTCCAAAGCCTCCAAGCTCCAAGCAAGGAGAGAAGACTGTGGTTCTCACTTTCGCTCCTGCAGGGTGGCCTCAGACAGTAGCTGAACTACACCCCATTGGAGATCCAGAAGCCAGTGTACCTAGTGGTCAGTGTGAGATACCAGATTTCAACTCCTCACACCCATAAGTGACACATTCTGGTGACGGGCTCAGTGAGCACCAAAGCTCCACTGAAACAAGGCCTGCACCATAAGTGTGTCTCCACCTCAGCAGTTCTTCCATTATAGACACAGCGGGTCCTCACAGCCAATTGGCCTGGAGGTCAATTCCTCCCAGTGTACCAACAGCAATCAAGGCTTAACTACACCAAGACTTGGCACACAAAGGGTGTGCCAACCTCGGGTGTTTGGGGAAGCTGAGGTACTGGCCCCATAGGTCACCTACCACACAAAGCCACTCCATCAACACAGGGAGGCAACCAAAATGTGGACACAGAAGCATGTCACGAATGGGAGAGATGGAGGGAAGTAAACTACTGGACGACACAGAGTTCAGAATCACATTTATAAGCTTACTCAAGAATCTTCTAAAAACCACCGAGAAACTTGAGGAGACCTTCAAGGACCTAAATGAGAATACCAAAAATAAATAAATAAATAAATAAATAAATAAATAAATAAAATTAAATAAATAAATGGAAAAGGACCGGTCAGAAATTAAGCATTCACTATCTAAAATAAAGAATATACAGAAACTCAACTGTAGATCAGCATACCCCAAGAGTCAATCCAAAGATCTGGAATATGAGGAAACAAAAAACATCCAACCATAGAGGCAGAAAAAAAAAAAAAAAAAAAAGAATCCAAAAGTGTGAGGACAGTGTAAGGAGCCTCTGGGACGGCTTCAAGCGTACCAACATCTGGATTTTTGGGGTGTCAGAAGAAGAGAGAGAGCAGGATATTGAAGGCCTATTGAAAGAAATATTATTGATATATTACAGAAAACTTTCCCAGAAATAGACTTACAAGTCCAGGAAGCACACAGAACCCCAAACAAGAGGAATCCAAAGAGGACCACACCAAGACACATCATAATTAAAATGCCAAGGGCAAAAGACAAAGAATCTTGAAAGCAGCAAGAGAAAAACAGTTACCTACAAGGGAGTACCCATATGACTTCCAGCTGATATCTCAACAGAAAGTATGCAGGCCAGAAGCGAGTGGCAAGAAATATTCAAAATTATGAGCAACAAGAACCTACAACCAACATTACTCTACTCAGCAAAGCTATCGTTCAGAATTGAAGGTCAGATAAAGAGCTTCACAGACAAGAAAAAGCGTAAGGAGTTCATCACCACCAAACCAGTATTACATGACATGCTGAAGGGTATTCTTTAAGAAAAGGAAGAAGAAAAAGGTAAAGGTAAAAACTATGAACAAGAAAACATCAGATACATACCTACCAACAAGTGAATCTGAAAATCAAGTGAATAAAAAATCTGAAGAACAGAATGGACTGGTGAATATAATAGAATCAGGGACATAGAAAGGGAGTGGACTGACAATTCTCAGGGGGAAGGGGGGCTGAGGGGTGCGGTAAGAGATTGGACAAAAATCTTACACCTATGGATGTGACAGCGGGTAAGAGCATGGGGTGGGGTGGGGAATCAGGTGGAAGGGATCTATGGAAGGGGAAAAAAGAACATCTGTAATAATCTGAACAATAAAGATTTGTTATATTAAAAAATAAAATAAAATAATGTTTTTATTTTTTATTTTGTTTCAATAGTTTTTATTTATTTTATTTATTTATTTATTTTAATTACATTATCATCTATGTACATATTTTAACATTGTTTTTAAAGTTAAAAAAAAACAAACTTGCCAATTGTTGCATTATATGGTTGCCATGGGTCATTTGTGGTTCAGCACTTGAAATATGGTGAATCCACATTCCAGGGGTGTGGCTTAATGGCTGAGCATGGACCCATGCACCAGGAGGTGGCAGGTTCAGTTCCCTGTCAGGGCACGTGTCTGGGTTGCAGACTCAATGCCCAGTGGGGGTAATACAGATGGCAACCTATTGATATTTCTCACATCAATATTTCTTCCTTTCCCTTCTCTCTCTAAAAATCAATAAAAATATGTTTTAAAAAAAGAAACATGGTGAATCCAAAGGGAGAGAATTTGGAGGTATAATATACACAGGATGCTGGAGACTTGAGATGAAAAAACCCACAAGATTAATAATTTTAATATAATTTATAATGATTACATGTTTAAGTAATGGTATTTTGAATATATTAAATAAAACATTAAGATTTTTAAAAATATGACAGACAAAAACAAGGTCAGTGTGGGTAGAAGAAGAAACCAAGATGGCGGCATAGGTAAATACATAAACTGCTGCCTCGCACAACAATTTCAAAACTACAACTATGCCAAAACTGGTTTGGCTCAGTGGATAGAGTGTCGGCCTGCGGACTGAAAGGTCCCAGATTCGATTCTGGTCAAGGCCATGTACCTTGGTTGCGGGCACATCCCCAGTAGGGGGTGTGCAAGAGGCAGCTGATTGATGTTTCTCTCTCATTGATGTTTCTAACTATCCCTCTCCCTCTCTAAAAAATCAATAAAATATATTTTAAAAAACCTACAGCTAAAAGACAGAACGGACATTATCCATAACCACAGGAAAGTTGGTTGAGTGTAAATTTTACAACTAGCAGGGGGGAAAAAAGTTCACGGAAATTGAGGAGCTGCAAAGGACTGAGACGGAGACAGGCGCCAGAGAGGAAGGTGGCTGAGTGCCTGGCTGGCATTCTCTGGCTGGAGAGGGAAGGAAGCCCTCGACTGCACTGACCCCCAGTTCTGGGCGAAACCCCGTGGGGGGAGTCTGGACTGTCAGAGAGAAAGGCACACAGAGACTCGGAGAAAGCGTGGCGGACAGGGGTCTGGAGGCGCACATGCGCAGATAAGACTGCTGAGGTTGCCGACTGGGAACTTAACCTGCAGCCCAGGCATGTGCACTGTGGGAATTGAACCGTGACCTCCTGGTTCATAGGTCAATACCCAACCACTGAGCCACACCGGCCAGGCTATAAAGTTTTATATTGAACTATTTTCTGATTTATCAATCCTCTCATGCTGTGTTCAATCATCTGTTAAAATCTATTGGATTATTAATTTCTGTTATTTCTGAATTCTAATCTTTTTTTAAGAGTAGTTTCAGACACCATCACTTTTATTATTTTTTATATTTTTTAATTGATTTCAGATAGGGAGATAAAAACATCAGTGATGAGAGAGAATCATCAATTGGCTTCCTCCTGCACGCCCCACACTGGGGACTGAGCCCCCAACCTAGGCAGGTGCCCTTGGCCAGAATCGAACCTGGGACCTGGCCAGGACCAAATTAATTTTCTTATACAGCTCAATTCTCAAATGAAATTTCCCATCCTTTCATCTCTTTTTTCCTCTATTTTCTTGAACATGTAGGTTGCAGCTGTTTCACAGTCCTTGTCTACTGACTAATAGGTTACTCGCCTATGCATTTTTTTAGGCTTTTTTTAAAAAAAATTAAATTATTATGTGTACATATCTTACCATTGCCTCCCCCGCTCCCATACATACCCTCTCTCCCCAAAGTTTTGTGTCCATTGGTTGTACTTATATGCAAGTATAAAAGTCCTTCAGTTGATCTCTTATCTCCCCCAGATCTCCCTCCCCTCCCTGCTGTAATTTGACAATCTGCTTGTTGCTTTACTGTCTTTATATCTGTCTTTTGGTTCATCAGTTTATAATGTTCTTTATTATCCATAAATGAGTGAGTTCATGTGGTGTTTCTCTTTCATTGACTGGCTTATTTCACTCAGCATGATGTTCTCCAATTCCATCCAGGTTGCTGCAAATGATAAGAATTCCTTCTTTTTATGGCAGCATAGTATTCCATTGTGTAGATGTGCCATAGTTTTTTGATCCAATCATCTGCTCATGGGCACCTAGGCTGTTTCCAAATCCTAGCTATTGTAGTTTGTGCTGCTATGAACATAGGGGTGCATATATCCTTTCTGATTGGTGTTTCTAGTTTCTTGGGATATATTCCTAGGAGTGGGATTACTGGGTCAAATGGGAGTTCCATTTTCAGTTTTTTGAGGAAACTCCACACTGTTCTCCACAGCGGCTGCACCAGTCTGCATTCCCACCAGCAGTGCACGAGGGTTCCTTTTTCTCCGCAACCTCACCAGCACCTGTCGTTTGTTGATTTGTTGATGTTGGCCACTCTGACAGGTGTGAGATGGTGCCGCATTGTTGTTTTGATTTGCATCTCTCGGATAATTAGTGACTTTGAGCATGTTTTCATGTGCCTCTTGGCCTTCCTTCTGTCTTCTTTTGAGAATATTCTCTTTAGGTCTCGCCTATGCATTTGTCTCTGTCATCTTTTGTTCTTTATCTCCAGCCCAGTCAGTGTCGGTTGAGAGCTGGACTGCAGCATAAGCAGGTGGAGGGGCCCCGGCGGCCTCTGCGGGGCGCACAGGCCCGCTCTCCTCCCCGCCAGGGGAAGTGGGCGGCGGCGTGGTGCCTGGGCGGCGGCGTGGTGCCCGGGAGGCACCCTCTCACGTGCTCCCGCCCACTTTCACGTATTTATTAGCCTTTCATTATATCGGATCGCCACGAAGGGCTTCCCCGGCCAGTCCTGGCCCGTGACCTCGTCTTCGCAGCCAGATGAGCTGCCAGGGCCCCTGCTCTGCTCTCCAGGGTCTTTCTAGAAAGTGTGTCTCCTGGTTCCCCCCTGCCTGCGGTGTGAGGATGTGGCAATGACTCGACGGAAAAGCTTCAGGCTCAGGGGCTTACTCATCCCATCTCTCTGGGACCCTCGCCCCAAGGCTCCACTTATTGGTCCCCAGCCTCGAAAGAGTCCCCAGGAGTGCCCTCTGCCCTCCTTCTCCGCCTAGGACCCTGAGCGCTGACGGCACTCTAAAAACTGCCCCCCTCCCCCCGTCAGTCTTTAGTAGCTCTCCAAATCCCTAAACGTGTTTTTTCATAAATCATCATAGAGCTGTTATGGGTAAACTGGAGGCCCGGTGCACTCAGCTTGGGGGGGTCCTCAGCCCCCTTAGGCCCCCTTAGCCCAGCCGGCACCCTCTTCTGAGCCCAGCTCCTGGCGTGGAGCACCTGCCCTGTGACGGTCAGTGTGCTCCTAGCGACCAGCTGTTTGGTTGATTTGCATATTAGCCTTTTATTATATCGGATCGGTAAACAAGCCTGGCTTGTTTGAGCGCTGACCTATGAACCAGGAGGTCACGGTTCAATTCCCTGTCAGGGCACATGCCCAGGTTGCAGGTTCGATCCCCAGCATGGGGGCGTGCGTGAATCAGCCGATCAGTGATTCTCTCTCATCATTGATGTTTCTCTCCCTTTCCCTTCCTCTCTGAGATCAATAATATACATATTTTTTAAAATCAGTAAACAAGTGTCCATTCTCATAACTGCACGTTGTTCCTCGATCAGCCTGTGACTGACAGGCGCTATTGTACCTGCCATTTACCTGCCTTCTAGCTCCACCTCACACACCAGGTAACTCGGCCACACAGCCTTCTTCCTCACCACCTTCCATCGTCCTATTCCAGTTTGGGCTGGCTCTTCTTTTGTTTTGCTTAGGGAAAGGGGAAGGGAATGAGAGAAACATTGTATGAGAGAAGAACATTGATCCCACTTGTATACCACATGTGCATGTTGGTATGTGGTCTGACCGGGAATCGAACCCACACCTTTTGGTGTACGGGATGATGCTCCAACCAAATGAACCACACCGGCCAGGATTCAGTTGTTTTTTAACTTAAACAATGTTCAGTGCCTGGGCAGGTGGGAGTGGCCGGGCACAGGGTGACTGTGCCCGCTGAGAAGGCAGGGAACGCGGGCACAGGAGCAGCCGGAGGCAGAGTGCCACGGTGCATTTTCTTGGTGCAGACCTGCCGGGAGGGGCACCTGCAGCGGCCCCGGGGGCTCCAGTCGGTTTCTCGGTGTTTCCTAAGCTCGGAGAGGCGGGAGCCCGTCTGCTCAGGAGAAAGGACAAGGCCTTGAAGGGAGAGAAATGCAAACCCAAATTCCTCCGAAAGGGAAACCAACGGACACCCCAGGGCGCCGGGCACCAGGAGGCGGCCTGCCTGCGGCTCTGCTGGCTTCGTTCCCAACATCGCCCGGTCAAAGGGGCCCCGCCTGCCACCAGGACATTGCCAAGCAGCTGGGGGTGTGGGACCCCAGGCGGGCGGCCCCCACGGGTGACAGCAGCCTTAGGGAGGAAGGCTGCTGCTGAAGGAGCGGAGAGGACACTGCCGCACAGCGAGCTGAGGAGAGCTGATGCGGCTAAAAAGGCAAGAAGAAAGGGGAGGGAGAGCAGGGAGGCGAGGATGATGAATAAGTTGGTTTGGGCGCAGCTGTTTCCTTGTCTGCAGAGCATCTAACCATGTGCCGCGGTGGCCCTGCTTCGGGGAGGAAGTGGCCTGCGCAGAGGTGTCCGCTCCTCCACTCAGACTCAGTGCCCCCGGGGTCAGAAAGCCTGTCGGTGAGGCTGCCATTATTATGTAATGCTCGCTGGTTACGCATTGTGAGGTCACTCCCTGGCCTGGTTTTCCTTGTCCAATTGTCTTGTTACTCGTACACATTCTTATCTTGGCTAATAACATGTTCATGAAAGTAATAAAACTTCACTTTTACGGAAATTCCCAACTTACGCCGCCTTTTCTGGCAGCCCGCTCCACAGCCTTCCGGGACCAGAGCGGGTCTGAGCGGCTTTCTTTGTTCTCTGTTAATCCTCACCTGAGGATTTTAAAAAAATGTATTTTATGGATTTTCCACAGAGAGGAAGGAACAGGGATAGAGAGCTAGAAACGTTGATGAGAGAGAAACATCGACCAGCTGCCTCCTGCACACCCCCCACTGCGGACGTGCCCACAACCAATGTACATGCCCTTGACCGGAATCGAACCTGGGACCCCCTCAGTCCACAGACCGATGCTCTATCCACTGAGCCAAACTGGTTTCGGCAGGATATTTTTCTATTGGGTTTTAGGGAGAGTGGGAGAGAGAGGGAAAGAGAAACAGATGTGAGAGAAACACACCAACTGGTTGCCTCCTGCATGTGTGCTGACCAAGGGCCTGGGCAACTGAGGTTCATGCCCTTGACCTGAATCAAACCTGGGACTCTTTGGTCCACAGGCTGATGCTCCATTCCACACCTTCCCTGGGCCCCCCCGGGCACTCCCGCAGACTGGGCTCTGGCTTCTGCTCACAGCATCCGTCTCGATCCTGGAGCCGGCATTCTCCCCGGTGGGAGTAACTGCGACAAGCGGACGGGCTCACAGGGAGCCTGGGCATTTGGTCAAACGGCCTGGAGTTCCTGTGCGGTGGCTCTGATGAGACAGGCACTTGTATCCTAGACCGAAGAGATGGCCCCCATCCATGTGGGCGGGCTTCGTCCAGTCAGTTGAAGGCCTGCACAGAACAAAAGGGCCTAAATAGGAAAGGAGGGCCTCCTTGTAATACTTTCAATAATAAAGATTTAAAGAGAGAGAGAGGTGGAGCGCCTGCTGCCTGCCTGTGGCCCGTCTGACTGGGCCTGGATCCTTGTCTTTATTTCCCGCCTTTGGGCTCACTGACACATCAGCGCCTCCTGGGCCTTGAACCTGGGGCTCTGGCTGGAGCCACATTGGCGGTGCTTCTCTGGAGAACAGTGACCTCTGGGGGTTAAGACTTTCTCTCGGGGAGAAACAGATCTAGATGTTATAATGGCTTGTGGCCTTCCAAAGTTCAGTAGCACTGGACAATCTTACTGAGGACTTAATTATTTTTATCTTGATTCCTTGTTAATGTCTCCTTGGGGAAGATAATGAGAAGCAAAGGTTGAGAACCACTGCCTTTGCTTCTAGTCCTCTCCCAGGAGCCCCCTCTGCATGCCCTGGGGCCAACACCGCTGTCCTGGCCTCCCATCTTGCTCCTGACAACCATTCTTTTTTTTTTTTTTTAATTTTTTTCTTTAAAAAAAAATTTTTTTTTCTTTTCTGACATCCGTTCTTGACACAATAGCCAGAGTTCTCTAAAAACCAGCCCTAGCCAGTTTGGCTCAGTGGATAGAGCATCAGCCTGCAGACCAAAGGGTCCCGGGTTTGATTCTAGTCAAGGGCACAGGTATCTTGGTTGCAAGCTCCTCCCCGGCTCAGGCCTTGATCGGGGCACATGCAGGAGGTAACCAATCGATGTGTTTCTTTCACATGGATGTTTCTCTCTGTGTTCCCTCTGTCTCCCATTCTCTTTAAAAAATCAATGAAAAAATATCTTGAGGTGAGGATGAAAAATATATATGTTATAAATATGTATACACACACATCCTATCATGACACTCCCTGCTCAAAAACCTTCCATGGCTCCCAGCTGTAGCCTCTTATATAATAAAAGGGCTCTATGCAAACTGTCCCCTCGGGAGTTCGATCACTCGCTGTGACAGGTGCTGACCACCAGGGGGCAGGGCTGGACATGGCGGCAGAGGCAGTAGCAGGGTGCTGAGGGAGCCAGGGATGGAGGTGGCGGGAGGTGGGGAACCTTGTTCGGCCCTGATCCCAGGCCAGGCCTAGGAACCTACCCGTGCACAAATTTCGTGCACCGGGCCTCTAGTTTCCAATAACCCCCTCAAACCCCCACCGTGGGGCCTGCAGCTTCTGCCATTTTCACTTGTTCCTCTGCCCCCAGACCCCAGAGGAACTCACTGGACCACTTGAGCCACACCTGAGCTGGAATCTGGACTGGGCCTCTTGACTATTTGCTGCTTACTTTGGGCAAATCCCTTAACATATATGAATTTCAATTTCTCATGGGCGAACAGTGCTGTCTTTAGAGTGGGTGAGATGACACAGCAGCAGGGAGTGTGGCTGACACAGCGGCTTGACACATGGCCGTTACGATGTCTGGATGGGTGTGTACACAGCCCTTGCTTGGCAGGAGCTGGGGTTCAGAGGTGCAGGAGGCAGGAGCCCCTGGTCCCTGGAGACCTCTCTCCTCTGGGGATCCCGGGGAACACCCCGAATCCCAATCCAACGCCAGCCGCTTTATGACCAGGCACAGCAAGGGAGCGGAGGGAGAGGGGAGTGTCTGACCCAGCTGGGGTGGGGTGGGGCGCAGCCCAAGGCATTGTCCACCTAGAGGACGGACAGCTGGAGTGCCAGGCGGGGTGGGGAGGGGCGGGGCGGGGCGGGTCTTTTATTCAGCCGACAAGGTGGAGTCCGCAGGGCTTGAAGCAGGGGGCTGATTTGATCAAACACATTGGCTCATTCCGGTGTGGCAGGAAGGATGGCCGGAGGGCTGGAGGGCTGAGGGTGCAGCTGGGGCAGGGGGGACGGTGAGACCTCGGCAGGCTCAGAGCCAGAGGCTGGAGGGCGCAGGAAAGGGTGCAAATGGAGGCCCTCCCACCAACACCCAGTGCCAAGCTCTGCTGCCCCTGGGGCCTGCGGCTACTCACGGAACCAAGGAGGGGAAGCACGGCTTTTGTGTCTCGGTGGTTGGATCAGTGAGACCCTCTTGTCTGGGCCTAAGGGCAGAGAAGTACCTGGGGCCTGTGAGGGTGGGTGGGTCAGGCGCCCCTGTAAGGAGGGTCCAGGCAGGGGGTCTGGCCGGGCTCGTGGCCTGGGCGGTGGGTGAATGCGAGGCCTGAGGGGCGGCCGGGCCCTCCCGGGCCCCCAGTGCGCTGACCACGGTGGAGCGGGGTGCGGGGAGGGCCAGGGGCTCTGAACCGGAGGCGGCTTTGCGCGCCGCGGCCTCTGTGCCGCCCTCCGGAACCCCCGCAAGCCGGCGAGGAGGGCTGCGGTCGTCCCCATGGCGTCACCTGCGCTCAGGCTAGGGGCTGGCCCAAGGTCACCGGGCCATTCCCGGCTGGACAGAGCAGGGGCTGCTGGCCTCGAGCATCCCGGGGGGCCTCCGGCCTGAGGCCCCAGGTCGGCGGGCCAGACAGCGCGGGGAAGTCGCGGTGTCTGTCAAGAGGCGGAACTCGTCTCTTCCAGCCCGGTAGTTCTCTCGCCGTTGGGGACACGGCCTCGCGCCGGCCCAGTCCCTCCGCCCAACTACAACTCCCAGAAGGCCGCGCGCGCGGGCGGGGTCGGACGGCAGGGAGCGCGGCGGCAACGTTGCCGTCGCATCCCGCTCCCTCGCTTCAGCCCCTCGCGGCGTCGGCGCTGTGGACAGCGCACGGCCTGCCGGGAGTAGTAGTCCTCTCCAAGGGCACTCTCAGGGGCGGCGCGGAAGCGGGGACTCCAACTCCCGACGTGCCCTGCGCTCCGGATGACGTTAACGGCGGGAGGGGGCGTGCGAGGCCCAGAGCAGCGGCGCTCAAGAGGGCGGAGTGAGGCGGGAGGGGGAGGGCGCCCACACCCCACCCCCTCCCCGCCGCTCCTTCCCCCTCCCCCGACGTAAACTGGGATCCCTTTCCCCTTGTGTCCGCCATATTGGACTCTAACTCTGGTCAGCGGCGGCGCCGGGCCCGGTGGACTCGCCGTTTCTCCCGCCCTGCGGCCCCCCGGCAGCTCCCGCCCGCCCGGCTCCGCCCGCCCGCCCGGCCTCGACCCCGCGCAGCGTCCCCCGCCCTCGGCCGGCCGCCGCGCTCCGCCGCCGCCACAGCCTCCCCTCCCTCCCCGCCCGCCGCCCGCCATGAGCCCGGCCGACACCAAGCGAGGGGCCAAGCGCCGGAAGAACAAGCGGGGCGGCGGCGGCGGCTCGGGCGGGGGCCACGGCGGCGCGAGCGGCGGCAAGGCCAGCCCGGCGGCGGCGCTGCGCGGCTCCCAGGCCGCGGGCCTGGCGGCCCCGGGCGGCGCGGCGGTGGCCAACGGGCCCCTCAGCGCGGGCGGCGCCGCCCCCGGAGGCTACTTCGAGGTAAGCGGCGGGGCGGGGGCGGGGGCGGGGAGGCGCGGGGCCGCTCCCGCGGGTAACGGGCGGCGGCTCGTGACACCTTCCCGCGGCCGGCATCTTCCGGGCGGCGCCGCGCTGCCCACCTGCGCGGCTGTCACGGCCCCGGGTGGCGCCGCCCGGCGCGGGGCTCGCCTGGAAGCCGCTCGCGGCCGGTCCGGTGGCGGGGACGGCCCCTCCGCAGGCCGGGCTGCGGGGCGCGTGGCCAGGCCCTGCCTCTGCCGGCCGCGGCGAGGGTCCGGGCGGCGCCTGGGGAAGCCGCCCTCCTCCCGGGGGCGCCGGGGCCCCTCAGCCCCGGGCGGCGGCCTCGGGGTCAGGCGGCGCGAGGGCTGGTGTTCGGGCGGGACGTGCGGCGGTGACAGGTGACTCCCTGCGCCGCACCTCCCGCCGGGGATGCTCCGGCCCGGCCCGCGGGCCCGGGCTCCGCGGAGGGCACGCCGCTGGCGCAGTCCTTTCCAGAGACAATGGGTTTTCTCTAAAGTTGGCAGGACTGTTGTTTTATTGGCGATTAAAAGGCTCCTTCTGGAGTATTTGTGCCAGAGGGTGAGACAGAAATCGTTTCACGGAAGATTCACAATATTGTGCCGGGACGGCCGGCGCGGTGACGCCGGGACGGATGCGGGAGGGATGCGTGCGCGGCCCGGCCGCCGTGCCCTGGCCCCGCGGCGCCGTCCGTAGGTGCCGTCGTCACGTTTGCTCAGGCCCCGGGGCCAAACCCCGACGTCACGTTGGCCGGAGGCTGCCCTTGCCCTGAACCCCGAGAGCAAAGCGGGAGCAGTTCTTGGGGCCCAGGAGCAGCGCGGGTTAGTTCCCGGGCTGGCTGCCCCTGGGGGCGGGGAGGAGTCCGCCCGGGCACATCCTCAGGAAAACGGTAACGCTGGCTGGTGCTGGAGGTGAGGGAGAACCCACTTCCCTGATTAAATAAAAGACAGGCTGGGGTGCAGCGGAGGTCCTGATGCTCGCCTTCCATGCCGTTCCTCTAGGTTTCCCTGACTCCCTTTTGCTTTGCAGAAGGGAGCGCAGCTCAGGTAACCTGCGTTTCCCAGACAGGCCCCCATTCCTGGGGTCCTGCACGCATCCCGCAGGGACACGGGGCAGGTCTCCAGGAGGAGTGAGAGGGGAAGGGCTGGCTTGATTCTCAGAGGTCTCAGCCCCTCTCCCCTGTGTGCAGGACACAGCGCTGAGGGTGAGACCCAGGGCCACCCCATCAAGGCTGCTGCCGAGGCGAGGAGGGTGTGTGTGCACATGGGCGATGACTTCAGGGAGACGTGAGGTAGCGTGTACTGTGGTTGGCTCCCACAGAAGCCTGGGCACACAGCGTGGGGCACACACCCTGGGTCCCCAGGCAGGTGTCAGCTGCGCTGCCTCAGTAGGTGATGTGGCTCCAGCTCCGGGTAATGACACGAGTGAGTAAACAAGTGACCTCAGGGAAGGTGCGTGCACAGGGCCCAGTGGCCCCCAGCCCTGGGTGCGTACATGAGCCTGGGTGTTCAGGAGGCTGTGTGAGACTTGATTAGGGACTTTGCTGCAGGGTGATACCTGCGGAATGGGAAAACAATGTGGGTTAGAAGCTGTGAACATGGTGGGTCTTGGCCGGTGTGGTTCAGTTGGTTGAGTGTTGTCTCATGCACCAAAAGGTCACAGGTTTGACCAGTCATGGCACATGCCCGGGTTGCTGGCTGGATCCCCACTAAGGGACTTGCAGGCGGCAGCCCATCAATGTTTCTCTCTCACATTGATGTTTCTCTCTTTCCCTCTCCCTCTTTCTCTCAAATCAATTAAAAAAACAAACAGACCATGAACATGGGTCATGACAAGGTCTATGCTAACTGCCTTGTGGGTAATTTATACAAATGTGACAACAAAGGGGTGTCCCCAAATGGGAAGTTGGTGGATGAAGGATGTCATGAATATATCTTACTATTTTGTATTTCTATTTTAAAATGTAATTTTTATAGTATTCATGTTGTATTAAGTGAAGAATGCAGCTATGCAGCTTACAAAATAGAAAAGTTTATGGACCTATTTTTAAAAAAATATATATTTTATTGATTTTTTTATAGAGAGGAAGAGAGAGGGATAGAGAGAAACATCGATGAGAGAGAATCATCGACCAGCTGCCTCTTGCACACCCCCTATTGGGGATGTGCCCGCAACCAAGGTACATGCCCTTGACTGGAATCGAACCCGGGACCTTTCAGTCCACAGGCCGACGCTCTATCCACTGAGCCAAACCGGTGCCGGCTGGACCTATTTTTTTATTATTCTCACCCAAGGATATTTTTCCATTGATTTTTAGAGAGAGTGCTGGGGAGAGAGGAATATCTGTGTCAGAGAGACACATCAATTGGTTGCCTCCTGCATGCACCACATACAGCCTGGTGCCAGGGAGAGCCTAAACCCAAGTACATGCCCTTGACTGGGAATCTAACCCGTGACCCTTCTGTCAGCAGGCCGAAGCTCTAACCACTGATCAAAACCGGCCAGAGCTGGACCCATTTTATTAAAAAAAAAAAAAAAAATGTTTTTATTGATTTTGGAAAGAGGAGGGAGGGGAGAAAGGGGCGGGGGGAGAGAGAGAGAGAGACATGGAACAGCTGCCTCCTGCACTCCCCCTCCTGGGAATCAAACCCGAAACCCAGGCATGAACCTGCCACCTCCTGGCGCATGGGTTGACGCTCAACCACTGAACCGCTGGACCCATTTTTTAAAAATATGTGTGTGTGTGTGTGTGTGTGTGTGTGTGTGTTTGCGTGTTTGCGTGTTTGCATAGGAAAGTCTGATAGGATATACATCAAAATGTTTGCAGTGGAAATTTTGATGGCCTTTTTTCCATTTTGCACATCATTTAAGACTCAAGCTTTAGCCCTAACTTTTTTGGCTCAGTGGACAGAGTGTAGACGTGTGGACAAGGGTCCTGGGTTTGATCCTGCTTAAGAGCACATGCTGGGATTGCCCAGTGGGGGGCGTCCGGGAGGCAGCTGACCAATGATTCTCATCATTGATGTTTCTCTCCTCTCCTTTCCTTTCCTCTCTGAAATCAATAAAAAAATTTTTTTTCAAAAAAGACTCAAGCTTTAAGACTTTTCTACAGTGAACATTACTTACAGAGCAAAAAAGTGAATGATGCTTTCACAAACCTGTATTACCAAAAGTTTTTCTTCTTCAAATAAAACTAATTTGGCTATTTCTATGTTTTAACAGTTAAACATATAGGTATTTTATGAAAACATTTAGACCATTAGGATTGTTTTCTGAATGGGTGTGCAAAATTAAGTCATATGCATATTTACAAAAATCTGAATTTCTCTATTATAGAAATTGACTCATGTCACTATCTGTTGGAATATCAAATTACATATAATTTACACTCATGGAGGGTTCAACTAGGAATTAAGGGCTATTTTTGTAATGCTGTTAGAGATTTATAAAAGGAAGCCATTTGGGGTAGGGATGGAGTACATTTTAAAATAGCAATATAAAGTTTTGAAGCCAGAGAAACCTGTTAGTGTAGGGGCATTTGTAATAACACAGGTTCTTTTTCATTGCGGAAAAGATGGCAAGATGGAGATAATGTTAATAATGCTTAAAAGCCATCGAACAGTGTATCTATGGTGCAGTCATGGATCTTGGGGTTCACTTAGAGGCCCTTTCTGTGCTGCAGAAATTGCTCCCATGAGAAAACGAGGTTCAGTCACACCTCTAGTTCATATTGGCCTTAGTGATCTGAGGAGAGGTCAGAGAAAGAGCTAGAAAGAAAGCTTCTGTGCTTTCACTGCGATGAGGAATTGTACAGCTGCAGAGGGCGCCTGTGATGGTGTTCTGTGTGTCTGTTCACCCACTGACCACTGTACCAGCACAGGCTGTTCCTAGAGCCCCAGCACCCCCAGCTCCCTCTCATAGGCACCCGCCGTTATTCCCACATGGTTAGCCTGTATTTAAATTTCACATAGAAGGCCTCAGGCCTGCTGAGCACCACCGCTGAAACGTGTCCGTGTCTTTTTTTTTTTTTTAATATGTTTTATTGATTTTTTACAGAGAGGAAGAGAGAGGGATAGAGAGTTAGAAACATCGATGAGACAGAATCATCGATCAGCTGCCTCTTGCACACCCCCCACTGGGGATGTGCCCGCAATCAAGGTACATGCCCTTGACCGGAATCGAACCCAGGACCCTTCAGTCCGCAGGCCGACGCTCTATCCACTGAGCCACACCGGTTTCGGCGTGTCCGTGTTCTTGATGGAGCCATGCGTCATGGTGCTGTGGTTCACGGCGCCGTTTTCCGTCATGTGGGTTTTCAGTTTATCCCTCTCACACTGCTAGTGGTGAGGACTCCTTATATTTTATATTTGATATATATATATATATTTTAATATATTTTATTGATTTTTTTACAGAGAGGAAGAGAGAGGGATAGAGAGTTAGAAACATCATTGAGAGAGAATCATTGATCAGCCGCCTCCTGCACACCCCTCATTGGGGATGTGCCCGCAACCAAGGTACAAGCCTCTGACCGGAATCGAACCTGGGACCCTTCAGTCCGCAGGCCCATGCTCTATCCACTGAGCCACACTGGTTTTGACGAGGTCGAGTTATTTTAAGGCGGAATCGAATCAAGCTGCTGTGAAGCCCTGTACGTGGCCTGTGATGGACGTGAGCCTCCTCTTAGTCCGGAGGGAGTAGCTAAGTATACGTTTAGTTTGACTTTATGCTGTAGGACAACTTTTTACTGGTTTTATTGTATGCTAATTAAATTAACATGTAATAACTGATATTTGAAATTGTACAGTGCTGTGGATTTAAACTCATGGGTTTAAGTATCCACTACCCTCAGAGGCTCCCTCATGCCTCCTGTACCTTTAAACTCTTCCCATCCCTAAATTCTTGCCAGCCAGTACTTTGTTACTATGCGTTTGCCTTTCAGAGAAGACACAAATGGGATCATGTGTATGTCGTTTTTGAGGCTGGTTATTTCACACAGCACAGTCACTTCGTGGTTCATTTGTTGCATGCATCTGTGGCATGCTCCTTTTCACTGCCGAGAAGCATTCCGCTGTGTGAACATGCAGTTTATCCGTTCTCCTGTGGTAGTCATTGGGATTCTTCCCACCTTTTGGTGATAGTGAACCGCTCCGATAAACACCTGTGCCCAGGTTTTGTGTGACCGTGAATTTCCATTCCTGGGTGGCATATTCCCAGGCAGTGCAAGCTCGGTTATGTGGAAGCGTAAGAAACCTATGAGCGACTTACCGCTGTGACTTCCACCCGCAAAGTGTGAGTTCTGGCTTCTCTGCATCCTTGTAACACTTGGTGTCGGCAGTGGTTGTTATTGGAACCAGTTGAATTAATATGTGTGCAGTGGCATTGTGGTTTTAATTTGTATTTCCCTATTTATAATTGACTAGAGGCCCGGTGCACGAAATTCATGCACAGAGGGAGGGGGTGTCCCTCAGCCCAGCCTGCACCCTCTCCAATCTGGGACCCCTCAAGGGATGTCTAACTGCCCTTTTAGGCCCAATCCTGGTGGGGCATCCTCACAATACAGGACTGCTGGCTCCCAACTGCTTCCCTGCCTGCCTTTCTGATTGCCCCTAACCACTTCTGCCTGCCAGCCTGATCACCCCCTATCCACTCTCCTGCCAGCCTGATTGATGCCTAACTGCTCCCTTGCCAGCCTGTTCACCCCTAACCTGCTGTCCCCTGCAGGCCTGATCACCCCTAACTGCCCTCCTCTGCAGGTCCCCCCCAACTGCTCTCCACTGCAGGCCTGGGTCCCCCCCAACTGCCCTTTCCTGCAGGCCCAGTCACCCCCAACTTCACTCCTCTGGTGGCCTGGTCACCCCTAACTGCCTTCCCCTGTAGGCTTGATTGCCCCCAACTGCCCTCCCTTGCAGGCCTGGTCCCTCACAACTGCCCTCCCCTGCTGGCCATCTTGTGGTGGTCATCTTGTGTCCACATGGGGGCAGGATCTTTGACCACATGGGGGCAGCCATCTTGTGTGGTGGAGTGATGGTCAATCTGCATATTACTCTTTTTTTAAAAAATATATATTTTATTGATTTTTTACAGAAAGAAAGAGAGAGGGATAGAGAGTTAGAAACATTGATGAGAGTGAATCATCTATCATCTGCCTCTTGCACACCCCCTACTGGGGATATGCCTGCAACCAAGGTACATGCCCTTGACCGGAATCGAACTGGGACCTTTCAGTCTGCAGGCCGGCGCTCTATCCACTGACCCAAACTGGTTTCAGCTTACTCTTTTATTAGATAGGATAGAGGCCTGGTGCATGGGTGGGGGCCAGCTGGTTTGCCCTGAAGAGTGTCCCAGATCAGGGTGGGGGTTCCCTTGGGACATGGGGTGGCCTGGGCAAGGGGCCTGTAGTGGTTTGCAGGCCAGCCACACCGCCCAACCCAAGTGGAGGCCCTGATATCTGGGGTTTATTTATCTTCTACAATTGAAACTTTGTAGGCTTGAATGGAGCCAAGCCTCCTGATCGCTCTGTGTCCATAGCCATTTCTGTTGGGATTTATGTATCTTCTACAATTGAAACTTTGTAGCCTGAGGGAGGCCAAGGCAGGCCAGGGCTTCAGAAGCTTGGCTTTCTCCATTGCTGGGGAAACCCAAGCCTCCCTCCTGATCTCTGGGGTTGCAGCCAATTTGGTTGGGTTTATTTGCATACTCACTTCTGATTGGCTGGTGGGCATGGCTGGTGGATGTGGCTGTAGCAGAGGTACAGTCAATTTGCATATTACTCTTTTATTAGATAGGCTAGTGAACACTTTTCATGTGTTTATTTGGTTATTTGACATTCTTGTATCTTCTAGGACAGTGATCGGCAAACAGGCTTGTGAGCCACATGCGGCTCAGGAGCCGCCGTTTGCCTCTCTGTTGACTAATGAGTTTGACGACTACTGTTCTAGGACAAAGTGTTTATTTAAGACTTGGTTTATTTAAAAAGGAAATCCTCATTGGAAGACATGCTTAGAGAGGGAGAGAGAAACATCAGTTGCCTTCCATATTCCCTGAACATTGAAACCGCAGCTCAAGTTTGTGCCTGACTGGTACTCAAAGGACAACCTTTTAGTGCTCAGGACAGCGTTCAACCAACTGAGCCAGCCCGGCTGGCCAGACTTTCCTTATTTTAAAGCAGGTGGTTTTCTTTTTCGTTTTGAGAGTTCTTTATAAATTGGACATGAGTCCTTTGTCAGATATGTGAATTGAAACAGTTCTTCCAGTTCGTAACTTATCTTTTTATCCTGTTAACTGTTTTTGCAAAGAAAAACAATAATTTTAAATTTCAACTTAACAGTTTTTTTCTTTTATGGATCATACTTTTTGGTATCACGTTAAGAATTCTGCGTTTTATAAAACCTCAGGTTATGTCTTCTAAAAATTGAATAGTTTTACATTTAGATCTGTGATTCTTTTTGAATTAATTTTGTGTAAAGTATCAGATTCAGGTAGGGATCTTTAAAATATCTATATATGGGTGTCATGTTGTTTCAAACCCATTTGTTGAAAGAATATCCTTTATCCATTAAGTTGACTTTTCACCTTTGTAAAAAATCAAGTAGCTGTATTTGTGCGGGTTATGTCTGAACTCTGAATTCTGTTCCATTGTTCTGTGGAACTATCCCATTGCCTAGACTAGGGGTGTCGAACTCAATCAGAGAAGGGGCCAAAATCTAAAATCCAGCCTAAATCGCGGGCCGAATGGTTTACTTAACAGTCATAAACTGACAATGTCATAAACTGACAGCGGAGTGCAGTGATGACAGCGCGGTGCGGGCCACATTGCAAGGCCTGGCGGGCTGGATTTGGCCCGCGGGCCTTGTGTTTGACACAGTACTGTCTTAATTACTAGAAGTCTTAAGTTTGGACAAGTGATTCCTCACACTTAAAAACATTGTTTTGGCTATTTATTGTTTTGCTTTTCCATACATTTTAGAACCACCTTGCCTATATCTACTAATAATAATTCTGGGTTTTAATTAGTATAGCCATCAATCTGTAGATCAATTTGGTAGAAAATTGACATGTATTTACTTTGTTGACTCTTCCACCGCATGAATGTATTATAGTATGTATATAGTTAGTCATCTTCAATGTCTTTTTGTTGTTAATCCTCACCTGAAGATATTTTTCCCATTGATTTTTAGAGAGAATGGGAGGGAGGGCGGAGGTAGAGGAGGGAGAGAGAGAGAAACATTGATGTGACAAAAACATCAATTGATTGCCTCCTGCAGGGACCCTGGCCAGGGTCAGGGATTGAACCTGCAACCCAGGTATATGCCCTATCCAAGGACTCAAACCTGTGACCCTTCAGTGCTAGGGCTAATGCTCCAACCAGTGCGCATACTGGCCAGGGCTTTGGTTTCTTTCTTTCTTTTTTAAAATTGAGATATATTTGACATCTTTGATTTCTTTCAGTGTTTTGTAATTTTCAGCATAGAGATCCTGTCCATATTTTGTTAGGTTTATACATAAGGGTTTCCTTTTTTTTTTTCTTCCAACTTTTGTAAAGGATTTTTTTGAAGTTTACATTATTTATGGCTAGTATATAGGAATATAATTTTGTGTGTTCACCTCCTATCCCTTTATCTTGCTAAAATCATATATCCTGGGGGTGGGATGTGGATTCATTTGGATTTCTTTGTAGATAATCATATTGTCTGTGAATAGTGATTTTTTTTTTCTTGTTTGATTATTATATTGACTAGGCTTTAGTACAGTTTCCTTGTTCCTGGTTTGAGGGGAAGCGTTCTGTCTTTCACCAGGAAGTATGGTGCCTGCTGTAGACATTTTGTAGCTACCCATTGTCAGGATAACCAAGTTCTTTTCTGTTTTTAATTTGCTGAGAGTTTTGTTTATGGATGTTGGATTTTGTCAAATCTTTAGTAATTCACTGATATGATCATATTATCTGTCATCTTTATACTGTTACTGTGGTAGATTATATTATTGGTTTGTGGATATTGAACCATCTTTGCATTCCTGGAATACAAACCCTCCTTGGTTACGTATGTTACTCTTCCTAAATAGCTGGATTCACTGGACTGATACTTTGTTGAGCATTGTTGCACCTTTTTCATGAGATGTGTGTCAGCAGTTCTCCTATATTTCTCTTGTTTAGTTTTGATATTAGGATAGTGCTGGCTTCATCAAGTAAATTAGGAATTGTTTCTTTCTTCAGTAGTTTGTGTTTGTTTTTAAAAAAATATATATTTTATTGATTTTTTACAGAGAGGAAGGGAGAGAGATAGAGAGCCAGAAACGTCGATGACAGAGAAACATCGACCAGCCGCCTCCTGCACACCCCCTACCGGGGATGTGCCCGCAACCAACGTACATGCCCTTGACCGGAATCAAACCTGGGACCTTTCAGTCCGCAGACCGACGCTCTACCACTGAGCCAAACTGGTTTCGGCAGTAGTTTGTGTTTTTTAAATAATTGTCCATTTCATCTAAGGTGTTGAATTTGTGTATGTACAGTTGCCTGTGTTGGTCCTTAATTATCTTTTTAACGTGGGGGAGGGGGTTTCTTCTTTTATTCCTCATGTTGGTAGCTTGTCTTATTTTTATATTTTTTCTGCCAGTCTTGCCAGAGTTTCTTCATGTTTTTAATCTTTTTAAAGAACCAGCATTTTGTTTTATTATTTTTTCTTCCTGTTATTTTTAGTTATGATTTCATGGATTTTTTTTTTTTTAACCTTTGCATTATTGCTTACTTTATGTTTATTTTGATTTTTTTCCTAATTTCTTAAGTGAGAAGCTTGGACTATTTATACCATATTTCTTTCCTAATATACATATTCAGTGCTACAAACTTCCCTCTAAGCTAGGGGTGTCGAACTCAATCAGAGAAGGGGCCAAAATCTAAAATCCAGCCTAAATCGCGGGCCGAATGGTTTACTTAACAGTCATAAACTGACAATGTCATAAACTGACAGCGGAGTGCAGTGATGACAGCGCGGTGCGGGCCACATTGCAAGGCCTGGCGGGCTGGATTTGGCCCGAGGGCCTTGTGTTTGACACATGTGCTCTAAGCCATACTTTAGTGGCATCACACAAATCTTGGTTTGTTGTACTTTCCGTTTCATTCAGCTAATTTCCCTTTAATCTCCTCTTTGACTCATGGGTTATTTAGAAATATGTTATTTAATTTTCTGTTACCATCCTGTTACTGAGTTCCAATCCAATTCCAATGTGGTCAGAGAACATGCTTACTGTGATTTTATTTATTTAAAACATTTCAAATATTATGAATTATCTTGGTGAATATTACTTGTGCACTTACAATATGTATATTGAGTGGAGTGTTATCTGAATATCAGGTTCAGCTTGGTGATGATTTTTTTAGTTCTCTGTCTTGCTGATTTTTGTGTACCAGTTCGGTCAAATGCTGAGAAAGGAGTGTGAAGTCTCTGACTACAGGTACCAGCGAGAGTTTTATATGTATTGATGCTACTTAGCCTTTTATAGATATAGAATAAACTTGCTCAATTAGTTTTCTCCTTACAGTTAGTTTAGATTTTGCTTCATGTAATTTGAAGTTCTGTTGTTTGGTACATATCTATTTAAGATTGTTATGCCATCTTGGTAAGTTGACTTCTTTTGTTATTTTTATGTCCCTCTTATTTCTGGCAATTTTCTTAGCTCTGAAATTTACTTCATCTGATATGAACAACCACTCCAGCTTTCTTTTAATTAGTATATGCATGGCACATCTTTGTCTATCCTTTTGCTTTTAACCCATCTACATAATTTTATTTGAAGTGGGTGTCTTAATAGAGAGCTGCTTGATTAATTTTCATTAATTATTATATTTATACTAGAGGCGCCAGGTGCATGAAAATTCATGTAGCGAAGGGTGGGTCCCTCAGCCTGGCCTGCCCCCTCTCACAGTCCAGGAGCCCTCGGGTGGGAGGCAACCTGGCGATCAGGGGAAGGCGATGCTCCCTCACACCTCTGCTGCTGCCACTGCCGGCAGCACAAGCCTCAGACAATCCTGGTTGCCTGAGCCTCGGGCAGCTGGACAGCTGCCACCATCCGAGGCTTGTCTGAGCCTTGGGCTGGCCTTGGGCGGCTGGGTGGCTAAGGGAACTGGGGACTCTGAAGGCAGGCTCTGGGGGTGGGCCCAGGCTTGCTGCGTGCCTGCTACCCTGGTGGAGTTGAGGGGACTGGGTGCTTCCATCTTGTGGCTGTGGGTGCCGCCATCTTTGAGGGTGGGACAGTCAATTAGCATATTCCCCCCTTATTGGCTGTGGGCGCCACCATCTTTGTGTGGGCAAGAGGGTCAATTAGCATATTCCCTCTTTATTAGATTGGACTTTTATGTGATGAATCTATGAAATATACTTACTAACCTGGGTGAATTACTAATTGAATTTCTATTTGGAACTAGAATGGCTTGCTTTTTGGCATTGTAAAGCTCTCCTCAAGAGATTAAAAAAATAATAATAATATATATATATATATTATTATTATTTTTTCCCCTTAAATATATTTTATTGATTTTTTATAGAGAGGAAGGGAGAGAGATAGAGAGTTAGAAACATCATGAAAGAGAATCATCGATCAGCTGCCTCCTGCACAACCCCCACTGGGGATGTGCCTGCAACCAATGTACATGCCCTTGCCCGGAATCGAACCTGGGACCCTTCAGTCCGAAGACTGACGCTCTACCACTGAGCCAAACCGGCTTCGGCAACATTTCACACTTTAACCAAATGTCTGTGAAGCCTTTTCTTGCGCCTCATCTCATTTGATCCTCACAGAAGTCCTGGAGTGGGTAGGTAGGGGACTTGGTGGGATCCTGTTTCCTTTTCATTAGCCAGAAAACGGAGATTTAGAAAGTTTAGAAACTTGACCCAACTGAAAAGAAGTAAGAAATAGTGGACCTTGAAAAGTACTTCAGGTTTTCTCACTGTGCAGAATATAGTCAGACACTGCTGCAGGTAACTGTCTTACCCTTTCTTCTCCCTGTGTGATCTACAGTAATAGTCTGCTTCATGTTGATACTTACTCATGATAATTACTGAAAGAGAAGTTGGGATGCTTCACTGGGCTTGAAAAAGTTTAGCTACATCAGAAAGTAGGTCTAATTAAACAAGTTTATTCTATATCTATAAAAGGCTAAGTAGCATCAATACATATAAAACTCTCACTGGTGCCAATCACACGCATGTTGTTTCCATCTGTCATTGTCGATTGTGAATTTGGTTGACACTTCTATTATAGAAAAAGGGCAAATAGTGATATTAAAATATTTCTTCTAATTTCAGTATGCACGAATTTATGCACTGGGCCACTACTAATTTTATATTTATGCTGAAATCCAGTAAAATTACCAAATATTTAATAGTTTGCTGCAATCCAATTATTTCCTCTAGAAATGCTTGGTAATTACCCATCTGCGGTGGAAGTAGCCCAGCAGAGCAGACAGACATTCTCTACAAGTTCCTGCTGGGAGCTTAGCTCCTCTTTAGAGGCTCCTGAGGGGGTGACCTGTCCGTGCAGATCACCTCTCGGTGACAGAGGGACAGCTTGGAGAAGTTACTCGTCCCTTGCCAGAACTGTTTGGTTGCCTCTGAGAAAGAAATTCTTCTTCTTTTTTTAATCCTCACCTGAGGACATGCTTAGAGGAAGGAAGGGATTGGGGGGGGAGGGGGCAGGAGGAGATGGGGGAGAAAAAGTGCGTCTTATGGTCCGAAAAATACGGTAATAGCCCAGCCGGCCTGGCTCTGGTGCAGGCAGAGGGTCTGTTCACACTGCTCTCTTCCTGTCCCTGTGGCACAAACTCCGGATTGAGCAGGACGAAGTCTTAGGCCATTCCAGAAGCTAAACAAGTTGTCTCCATACTGTCCTAGTTATCTGTTGACACACTGAGCTTTCTCATTCAGACTCTTGTGAAGAGCTAGCTAGCTGATCAGAAACCTGGGTGTGGGGTTGAGAAACTGTATTGGATTCTGTTGCTGACAGTGGTGGAATAAAACTTTCTAAAAATTGGATTTTATTTAGCAGTAATACAGAAGCAGTCCAAAGGTAATTTATTTTATTATTTTATTTTTAAAAAATTAATTTCTTTATTGATTAAGGTATCACATATTTGTCCTCAACCCCCCATTCCAATCCCCTACTTCCCCCCACTCCTGCCTCCCCCCTATTGTCCTTGACCACTGTTAGGCTCATATGTGTGCACATAAGTCCTTTGGTTGATCTCTCCCTTTTATCCCCACCCTCCCTCTGAGGTCCAGCAGTCTGACCCATGGCTCCTTGTCTCTGGGTCTGTTCTTGTTCATCAGTCTATGGTGTTCACCATTTCCCCCAGATGAGTGAGATCATGTCCTACTGGAAATATACTTAAAAGAATAAAAAATGAGACAAGCAATAATCGTAATGCTTGAAAAGCATATGAATCAGTCTGTAGTGAGCTTCTTTCTGGGCCACCAGTTCTTTTGAGACCCAATTTCAATGTCAAACAGTTCCTTATGTGTACATGTCAGCAATGATATTTCAGTTCTGGATGGTGGGCAAATGGTGGTAATGCAGGTCCAACCAAAGGTAATTATTGAGTCATACATACATACATACATATATATATATATATATATATATATATATATATATATATGCCTAAGCTACCAGCCGACCTACCGGCCAGTAGCTATGAGGTGCACTGACCACCAGGGGCAGACGCTCAACACAGGAGCTGCCAAGTTGCAGTCACTTGGCAGTGGCGGTTCTCGGGTGATGCACCAGAGAGGAGGGAGTCTGATTGGGGTGTATCATCTGAGAACTGCCCTCTCACAATCTGGGTCTCCATGGGGATGTCGGAGAGCTGGTTTTGGCCCGATCCCTTTAGGCCAGACCGAGGGACCCCATCGGTGCATGCATTGGACCTGTAGTTTAAACATAATCATGCAGGTGTGAGCTTATTTCTCTTGGTCAGTTTTTATCCTGAGAATTCTGGTGTTGAATGTCCTAAAGCATTCTCTTTGTTAATCTTCATCCGAGGATATTTTTCCATTGATTTTTAGAGAGAGTAAAAGGGAAGGGGGAGAGATGGACAGAAACATTGATGTGAGAGACACACACTGATTGGTTGCCTCCTGCATGCACCCATACAACCACATGCACTCCAAACAAAGCCAGAGATCGAGTCTGTACCCGAGGTACATGCTCTTAACTGGAATTGAACCTGGGATTCTTCAGTCCACGGCCAGGTGCTCTATCCACTTCACCAAACTGGCTAGGGCCATCCTAAATTACTTCAGAGCCAAGAGGAAGATTCAGTCTGGGCACACCTGAGATCTGGCCTTACCAAATTGCTAGTTCATTCACCATGCATAGGGTGTTCCCCAAAATGTATACACACTTCGAATAAAGGCAGAGCTTATTAAAATACATTTCGTTTTCATTTAACAGCCATCAGCTGTCCACCTGTGTGGAATAAAACTTTCTAAAAATTGGATTTTATTTAGCAGTAATACAGAAGCAGTCCAAAGGTAATTTATTTTATTATTTTATTTTTTTAAAATTAATTTTTTTTTTTTTTTTTTTTTGCACACTCTGTGCTCCAAACAACTTATGTGTCTGGCGTGGTTCTTGGCACAGTGAATAAAGCAGGAAGAGACTGGAAGTTAGGGGTGGTGAGCGATGAGGCCAGCTGTGTGAGCATGGCTCCGCAGTGTTACTGGGCGGCAGAGACAGGCAGTGAGGTAGCATAGTAGACATCTGGGTAAGAATGTTCCAGATTGATGCCGAAACCGGTTTGGCTCAGTGGTAGAGCATTGGTCTGCGGACTGAAAGATCCCGGGTTCGATTCCGGTCAAGGGCATGTACCTTGGTTGCGGGTGCATCCCCGGTGGGGGGTGTGCAAGAGGCAGCTGGTCGATGTTTGTCTCTCATCGACGTTTCTAGCTCTCTGTCTCTCTCCCTTCCTCTCTGTAAAAAATCAATAAAATATCGATATATTAAAAGAAAAAAAAATGTTCCAGACTGAGGAGATAGCAGGTGCCAAGGCCCATGACACTCAGTTTTTTGTTTTTTTAAAAATATATTTTATTGATTTTTTACAGAGAGGAAGGGAGAGAGATAGTTAGAAATGTCGACGAGAGAGAAACATCGACCAGCTGCCTCCTGCACACACCCCACTGGGAACATGCCCGCAACCAAAGCACATGCTCCTGACCAGAATCGAACCTGGGACCCCTCAGTCCGCAGACCGACGCTCTACCACTAAGCCAAACCGGTTTCGGCAACACTCAGTTTTTAATTTTAGCAAATTTCCATAAAGTAAAATAAGGGACCTAATTGTTATGTAGAATATTATGTAAAATACTAGTGTCCTGGTGCATGGATTCTTGCACAGAGAGGAAATTAACTAGAAGAATTACTTTATTTTTGGGGCCAGCAGTGTCCCAGCAACAACATAACCCATGGCGAAGGGGGAGTTATGCGGCCCTGCAGGAATCGGGCTCCTTCCTCTGGTTCTGAGTGCATCACCCGAGAACCGCTGCCGCCAAGGCACCACAGCTCGGCAGCTCCTGTGTTGAGCGTCTGACCCCTGGTGGTCAGTGCGCATCATACCTACTGGATGGTCAGACAGTCACTTAGCCTTTTATATACATAGAAGCCTAGTGGCCTGTGCACATTAAAAGGAAATTAATTAGAAGAAAGATTTGACATTGCTGCAAAAAATTACATGTCAGAATAGTATACATGTCACAATATATAATATATGTTAAAATACAAATTATTTTAATATTGCTATTCACCCTTTATAATAGAAGTGTCAGAGATGAAAGAAAATTAGTAAAACGTATATGTAAATAATATACAAATCCTACATAATAAAAGCTTAATATTCAAATCGGCCAAACGGTGGAACGATGCACTGAAGCTCAATGCAGGAGCTTCCCACAGGCCCAGGCCAGCCAAGGTGGGTGCCAGCGGGGGGGAAAGGGGGTGCAATTGCCCCACTGGTTGCAGAGGGAGGTGACTCAGGGCAGCAGGGCGTGAGGCTGGTGAGTGGGCAGCACCAGGCCAGCCAAGCGGGTGCCAGCGAAGGGCCACGTTCACCCCACCTGTCACCCCACAGATTGGCACTGATTGCCAGCCAGGCCTAGTGACCCTACCCATGCACGAATTTCATGCATTGGGCCTCTCGTTGATAAATAAGTAAACAATAACAACTTGATATAAAAACAAAAAGACATGATATAAAAGTAACAAATACATGATATAAAAACAACATTGATAAAAACAATGACTGATAAATTGATTAAACTTACTCTAATATCTCCCTGTACACCACAGTAAGAGTAAAATCACTCTCATAGTGCGTGACTAATTTCCCTGGTAACGAAGTATTTACAACTTTAACGTCGCACGCTCTTTGAACTCGAGAGAAAGCAACATATAACTGACCATGTCCGAAAACGGGTTCAGGTGGGAATGTTCCTACTCTGTCTGGAGTGTGTCCTTGTCATTTACTGATAGTCGTGGCAAATGCTGGCATTTGATTGTGTTAGGTTGCAGTCTTTTGTGCCAGTAGTTGGTCTTCATACATATTCTGTTGACAGTGCTGCTTTCTTTCAGCTTCAGAGGTACGCTGTGTTATTCCAAGGTTGGCTTAGTAACAGAAGCTTAAAGCGTGACTTCCAATTGTCTGTTGACTGTCCTCTGAAATTGTGGCCGCTCTCGGTAGCCGAGCAGTTCTTGGGGACCGGGGATTCTGGGTGGTCAGGCAGCGAAAGCTGCCTACGAATTAATTTAAATGGGAGGCTAGTGTCAGACGGGGACAAATCAATTCTTGGAATCAGAACAATCTCTCCTTCTGCAGGTCCTGTTAATATACTTCGGCTTTGATTGTGTTAGGTTGCAATCTTTTGTGCCAGTAGTTGGTCTTCAGACATATTCTCTTGACAGTGCTGCTTTCTTTCAGCTTCAGAGGTACCTTGTGCCAATAATTGGTCTTCAGGTACATTCTGGCATCATGTGTGATTGGTGCCAGTGAGAGCTTTATATGTATAGCGCATGTGCGAGTCAACGTTTATTTTTAAATTGCTAGTGCTTGTCATATGTACTGGACGGTCCAATGGTCACTTAGCCTTTTTTAAAAAATACGTTTTACTGATTTTTTACAGAGAAAAAAGGAAAGGGAGAGTTAGAAACATAGGATGAGAGAGAAACATTGATCAGCTGCCTCTTGCACACCCCCTACTGGGGATGTACCCGCAACCAAGGTACATGCCCTTGACTGGAATCGAACCTGGGACCCTTCAGTCCATAGGCCAGTGCTCTATCCACTGAGCCAAACCAGCCAGGGCGTCACTTAGCCTTATTATATATAGATTCTGTAGACTCTGGTCAGAGTCACACCTTTGTAGGTGGTCCTGGGATCCAGATGTTCATTCTCAGAATGCTAGCATTGTCAGGTTGGGATGGTGAGCATAATCTGACTGCGCCCGAAAGTGGGGTTGCACTCCCAGCTCAGATGCTGGGTGATTCAGAGATATTCCAGCAATGGCTTAAGTAACAGAAACTTAAAGCGTGACTTCCGCTTGTCTGTTGACTGTCCTCTGAAATGTGGCCGCGCTCGGTAGCCGAGCAGTTCTTGGGGACCGGGGGTCTGGGTGGTCAGGCAGCAGTGCCTGTGGAACCCTGGGTGCTGTCTGCGAGGCTGGACACGGCGCCTCGTTCTTCCCGGCCCTGCAGGATTGAGGTGCTTGGCTTTCCCACTGGAGAGGGAGCAGGGCATCATGGGAGCCGCTGCGGGTTTTCCAGCTCTGAGTTCCGAGTCGTTCTGAGCTGAAGGCGTAGCTCTGTGAGTCTCCTTCAAAAGCTTTGATGACATGATCAGAGACATCAAAATAAGCCAAACTATGCCCTGGCCGGTTTGGCTCAGTGGATAAAGCATTGGCCTGCGGACTGGAGGGTCCCAGGTTCGATTCTGGTCAGGGGCATGTGCCTTGGTTGCGGGCACATCCCGCACACCCCCTTCCCTCAATGGGGATGTGCCCGCAACTATTCTCTCTCATCGATGTTTCTGACTCTATCCTTCTCCCTCTCTGTAAAATACCAATAAAATATATTTTTAAAAAATAAAAATAGCTGAAACTGGTTTGGTTCAGTGGTTAGAGCGTTGGCCTGTGGACTCGAGGGTCCCAGGTTCGATTCCGGTCAAGGGCATGTGCCTTGGTTGTGGGCACATCCCCAGTAGGGGGTGTGCAGGAGGCAGCTGATCGATGATTCTCTCTCATCGATGTTTCTATCTTTCTATCCCTCTCCCTTCCTCTCTGTAAAAAATCAATAAAATATATTTAAAAAATAAAATAAGCCAAACACCATTTCCCCTTCATCCCCTTTACCCTGTTCCTGAGGTGCCGTGAACTGGGGAAGAGACATGTTCTTGGGCACCTGTGTGACTCCTTCAGTATGTGTCCAGCAGTAGTGGCTCCTCGGCCTCTGTGTGAGGGTCGTAGTTGAACTTTCTCCCTCGCGGCTCAGCCCCATGCTGACATGCAGGGGTGAGGCTGTGTGCGCATCCCCGGCTCCTTCCTGGAGCAGGTGTGGGGGGTGGCCTGGAGCTTCTGTGCTGCCTGCAGGAGGGCGAGTGTGTCGCTCCCCGGGGGCACCTGTGCTTCCAGGTGGAGGGGGAGCTCCAAGGGGAGAAATAGGTGCCTTGCTTATTCTCACTAAGTGCCCTGTCAGTGCCCTTCTCCTTCCTGCCCTCCGTCTGTGCTCTGGAGTGAGCCGGGGTCTTTTGACTTTGAGAGCGGGAGGCCTCAGGGTAAGTGCCGAGACGTGCCCCGAGCAGGTGCCGAGCCCGTGGCCTGCCTTTGGCCGTGGCGGCTGCCGGCCTCTCTGGCTGCCCGCCCTCCAGGCCCAGCTCTTCCTCCCGACAGCGGTGATGACTTGCTTTGGGTTTTGGTTCACGTTTCTCAGGTGGGCCCAATGGGGTTTTATGGCTTCGCCATGCTCGGCCGTGCTGTGCCCGGGGGCGGAGGTCCCTCTGAGGCGGGAGGGAGGCAGGTTTGGAGGTGCACACCCTCCGGTCAGGGCCCTCTGTGAGAGAGCGCCCTGCGCACTGGGAGGTGGCCATGGCTTCGGGGAGAACCCCCTTCCTTCTTACAGATGTCTTGGAGGAGTGAGTCTAGATCAGGTCAGAACTTTGTTTGCCACTCTAAGTCTTAGCCAGGACATCAAAAGTCAGCTCAAGGTACAACCAATGGACATAAAACTCTGGGGAGGGAGGGTATGTACGGGAGGGAGGGAGGGGGGCAAAAAAAAAAAAATCAATAAAATATATTAAAAATAAAAAAAAAGTCAGCTCAAGGTTAAGCCCAAAATAACATTTCAAGCTTTTTCTCTAATCCCCTTCCTCCCTAAATGAGATCCTACACGGCACCTGCTGGAAACCAGATTGTCAGAGGATGGATGGGGACCTGCTGGGCGCTTTCCCAGCCTGGCCAGGATGGGGCGTGCGGCCTGGGCGAACCTCTGTGGTCTGATTTGTAAAATGAGGGATTAGATGGATCAAAGGTTGCAGGCTGGCCTGGCCACGCCTGTGGTTGGAGCTGTCAGCAGGCCAGGGAGGAGGGGAGCATGTGCCAGGCCAGCCTGGTGTGCGGACCGGGGCCTGGAGGAAGGGGTGGTCCCGGCGGGGACCTCAGCACTTGTTGACAGAGGAGGGCTGTGAATAGCAGGCAGCCCCCTCTGGTCGTGGGAAGGAGGAGGGCTTGCAGAGTAACAGTGGACAGGGGGAGGGAAGAAGTGCCCTGTCAGTGCCCTTCTCCTTCCTGCCCTCCGTCTGTGCTCTGGAGTGAAATCCAGGCCTGTGCCCTTAAAGGGAATCGAACTGTGATCTCCTGGTTCAAGGGTCAGTGCTCACCCACTGAGCAACATCAGCCAGGTGGTACCTCTCTTGAGTATTAATGTTTACATCTAAATGGCCTTAAATAAATTTGGAGCAAAGGGGGAGGGGGGAGGGGGAAGGCTCCTCATGCCCAGGAGAGGTGACAGTGATGGTGGCGGCGGAGAGAAGGGCACACATCTAAGCTCCATGGGTTGAATTTGATCCTTAGGAGTCTGACTTCAGAAACGGTTTCCTCTGTGATGGGGACAGGACCGAGGGCTGGCTCTAGGGGACAGGTCCTATCTTGGGGTCACACTTGTTTAGGACCAAGTGCTCCCAGTTCACAGCGCGCTCAGCGTCCGGTAGGCCCGTTCCTTTCCTCTTCTCTACTTGGTTTCTGCTCATCCTCTCCCCTCCTTCCGAATGTGCCCCTCTCCCAGGCTTGGTGGTTGGCTGTGTGTGAGCCTGGGTTTCCGAAGCCCTTGCAGGTATTTGCTTGTTGCTAAAGGGTGTGGGGCGTGGCCCTCCTTTCTTCCTCATGCACTCCACACTCCACGTGGCGCTGACTGCCCGGCATGTGCCCCGTTTTCCCGGCGTCCCCCGAGGGCCTGCTCCCCAGGCTCTGTCCTGGACAGAGGAGGGCCCTGCCTGTTGTTCTGACAGTGCTGGTTCAGATTCTGTTAGATGAGAACATGGGAGGGTTTGGAGCAGGAGAAGGATAAGCTATGGCTTAGTTTCAGAAAGAATTACTCCAGCCGAAACCGGTTTGGCTCAGTGGATAGAGCGTCGACCTGCGGACTGCAAGGTCCCAGATTCGATTCCGGTCGAGGGCATGTACCTTGGTTGCGGGCGCATTCTCTCTCATCGATTATTCTCTCTCATCAATGTTTCTAACTCTCTATCCCTCTCTCTTCCTCTCTGTTAAAAATCAATAAAATATATTTAAAAAAAAAAAAAAAAAGAACTACTCCAGATACTTTGTGGGTGGGAGGGGCGGAGCTGAAGCAGGAGGACTAGGTGGGGGCCTGGTGTCAGGTGTGGGGCAGACCCATTGGCCTTGTTCCTGCTCATGGATGTGAGAAAGGGGCGGGGAGTCTTAACAGGAGCAAGACCTTCCCCCCCTGCGGCAGCGGGGCACAGTCCGCATGGGCCTGCCGGGAGGTGGAGGCCCACCGTGTCAGCTTGGTTTTGGACATGGTGAGCGCCTGAGGCATCGCAGCTGAGCCCCAAACCACTTCTGGGAGCTGTGTGCTATGATGGCGGTAGATGAGGTTGGAGGAGAGCGCAGTGTAAGAACAGGCCAAGAACAGGCCTTACGGTTCTCTAACATTCAGGAGCTGCAACCTCTTACACTTGTTACCGATTTTAGGGAGAGGAAGGTAGAGAGACAAAGTGGTAGAAACATCAGTGATGAGAGAGTGTCCTTGATCAGCTGCCTCCTGCACGCCCCCTTACTGGGGAAGCACGCCCCCTTACTGGGGATGGAGCCTGAAATCCAGGCCTGTGCCCTTAAAGGGAATCGAACTGTGATCTCCTGGTTCAAGGGTCAGTGCTCACCCACTGAGCAACATCAGCCAGGTGGTACCTCTCTTGAGTATTAATGTTTACATCTAAATGGCCTTAAATAAATTTGGAGCAAAGGAATTTTAAGTTAATATTACATGCACAGCATCTTTTATTACATAATCATTTTGCATTAATTATACAACATTAAATCAGAAGCAACATTAGTTCATCAGTGAATTTTGTTTACCAGAGTTATTTGGGTAGATAATAGGCCTAATCCTACTCCCCACCCCTTCAATGTGTGCACTGCTCTTTGGCCTAGGCCAGTGGTCGGCAAACTCATTCGTCCACAGAGCCAGATATCAACAGTACAACGATTGAAACTTCTTTTGAGAGCCAGATTTTTTAAACTTAGACTTCTTGTAACGCTACTTCTTCAAAATAGACTCAGGCCGTGGTATTTTGTGGAAGAGCCACACTCAAGGGGCCAAAGAGCCGCATGTGGCTCGCGAGCCGCAGCTTGCCGATCGCGGGCCTAGGCCCTGGGTTAGAGAGCTCTGACCTAGCCACCGAGGGGACGGGAGTGAGCACGGCAGCACGTCTCCCTGGGAACAGAACCAGCGAACGGGAGCGAGCTTCGGGAGAGTGTGCTCCCGGACCGCCCCTGAGCGAGGATGCAGGGTGGCGCCCAGGAAACCAGCAGTCTGCCCGTGGGGGTCGGACCAACGGTGTGGTGACCAGAACCACCAAAGGGTGTCTTGTGTGAGGAGCTTGCACTTCCAGAAGAAAAAGCTTAAAGAATGCACATTTCTCCAGTGTGCACGTTCCTGAGGGTTTTGGTGCCTGGGCACGTACTGGAAATGGATCGTGACGTTGAGAGCACGCATAACCCGCTATGTGCTGCGTGGCGTGGCCAGGTTGTCCGGCGGTCCTGGGTGTGGTTTCTGCTCTCCAGGGACTGTGCGTGTTAGGAGAGCTGGGCAGCAGCCCAGGACTTAAACAGGGAAGGGCCCAGACATTAGTTTATCCAGTTATTTTGGCATTAATTTACAGCGTAAGTTGGTCCGAAGGTTGTGGGTTATTGTTAAGCTGATTAATTTACAGCGTAAGCAATCGCTGCTGAACGGCTCTGCCAAAACCAATTGTTAATATGTCTGAGCATTAGTTGGCAATTATAGAGCACTTACTCTGTGTCAGGAACTGTCATACCCATTGACGTGAGTGTGCCACCCTGGTGTGGGCAGTGTGGGGCTGGGGAGGGTGCAGGAAGCTGTGACGTAGGTGGAGGCACAGCTCTGGGCTCCTTGGGGCTCCTGGTTATGTTGCTGCTTCCTGAGTTCAGAGCTGGAGAAAGCACACAATGCCAAACCCCCGGAGAAGCTGTGCCCTGCAGGTGCCTAGCAGTGCACAGCCCTGAATGCTCTAGTGGAAGTTCAGGGCATCCACGGGCAGCTCAGGTGGCAGCCCTGGAGTAAGCGGTGGGGAAAGAGGCTGAGACATCCGCATGCAGGCCATCTTGTCCACCAGTCGTTGGCAGCTGCTTCTGCAGCAGATGTCACTGTTGAGCGTTCACGTGAAACACAGGTATCCTTGCATCTGGTGCCACCTCAGATTCCTGCTCTAGATCTCTGCCACTAACTGCCCCTGACAATTCTTTCCACATTCCCGACCACCCAGCAAACACTGGCTCTCTCAGAGAATTGGTTAGCTCTGCATCTGCGGCCATCTCTCCTCCTGACGGGGACAGCCAAGGGGACTTTCCAGACTTCCACTCCAGGTTGGCTTTCCCTTCCCCACGCGGCCGCGGGCCACCTGAGTGCAGGGTCGGGCTGCAGCCACCTGCTGCTGACTGGGCCAGCGCATCCGTGAGCACCATCTGTAAGCAGACTCAGCGTTTTCTCCCTTAGCTATTGGTCGTAGGAGTTCCCCAAGAGGCCAAGGTCACTTTTGAAGGAGTGGCAGTGCAGCCACGGAACTGTGCAGTCCACGTGGGATTTCGGGGCCTTCTTGCTCACGGCGCCCTGGTGGGCAGCTCAGTGGCTCCTGTGTCAGGCAGGCAGCCTTTTCCTGTCTGAGGCCATCGCTTTGAGAACCACTGGGAGTGATGGATGATAAGCCCAAGGAGAGTCTTCTGCTTGTCCATTCTGTGGACATTGCCTGCCTCTGAGTGATGCTATGGAAGGTGTTAGTAGAAGGAATGTGATTGGGACCATGTTTGTGTTCTCAAGGAGTTTACAGTCAAGTTCATCAGGAGAGACAGGTCTCCTGGGAGAAGCTCTGACATGCTGGGGAGCAGGAGGAGGACGGACGAGAGGAGTCTGAGCTGGTCGGTGATGTGTGAACCCTGTTGAAAGCGGAGGGGCGTTTTCCAGGCGGCGAACAGAGGAGAAGCGTCCCTGGCCCTCCCAGGCAGGTTTGCTGGCAGAGAGGCAGGTCATTGGCAGTCGGACATTGATGAGAGAGAAACATCGATCAGCTGCCTCCTGCACACCCTCCTACTGGGGATCAGGCCTAAACGGGCAGTCAGACATCACTTGATGGTCCCAAGTTGGAGAGGGACACCCCCTGCCCCCGTGCACGAATTTCATGCACCTGGCCTCTAGTAATAAGATAAAAGCGAACATTAATGAGAAACAATTTTAAATATGGACAATCCATGAAGCCAAAAGCTAATTAATTCTTTTAAGATGAATAAAATTGATAAGCCTGAGCCAGGCCAAAGATTTGAATAAATACTACATAAGCCTGGGAAAGGATATGTAATCACTAGGGAAAGCCACAGTGAGACAGTTGCACACCGTCATTACAGTGGCTACAGTTAAAACAAGTTGCCACATGGATGAGGATGTAGTTCACCAGAACTCTCCAAAGTGGCCTTTAGAGAACCTTGGAAATTTCTTAAACATTACACATGATGCCCTGACGGATTGCTCAGTTGGTTGTAGCATTGCCCTCCTGCACCAAGGTTGTTGGATTCAATCCCTGGTCAGGGCATTTAGCCAGAACCAACCAATGAATGCATGGATAAGTGGAACAACAAATTGATGTTTCTCCCTTCCTCTCTCTAAAGTCAATGAACATGTCCTTGGGTGAGGATTAAAAAACAGACATTTACCTTCCACACACCAAGAGTTGGACATGAGTGTCTATAGCAGCTATTCTTTTAAAAATATATATTGATTTTTTACAGGAGGAAGGGAGAGGGGGAGAGAGTTAGAAACATTGATGACAGAGAAACTTCAAAAAGCTGCCTCCTGCACACACCCCACTGGGGATGTGCCTGCAACCAAGGTACATGCCCTTGATCAGCATCAAACCTGGGACCCTTGAGTCCACAGGCCAACGCTCTATCCACTGAGCCAAACTGGTTAGGGCATCACTATTTTTTTTTTTTTTTTTAATCTTCCGAGGATATGTTTTTACTGATGCTAGAAAGGATGGGAGAGAGAGAAACATGAGTTGGTTGCCTTCTTGTACATGCCCCGACTGGGGATCAAACCCACAGCCTAGCTACGCGCCTTGACCAGGATTGGAACCCACAGCCCTTTTGGTTATGGGACGACTCCAGTCAACTGAGCCACTTGGTCAAGGCAGCAGCTGTTCTTTGTAATAGCCCAACCTGGAAACAACCAGAATTCTCCAAATGGAGAATGCATAAAAAGTGTGGCTCACCTACCCAATGCTGTGCTACTCAGTAAAGAAAAGGAGACGCTTCTGATACATGCATACATGGATCACCTCCCGATAACAGTACTCTGCAAAACAAGCCTGCCTGAAGAGGATCTGTGTGTGGTGCCGTTTTATAGAGTTCTGGAAACTGCAAATTAGTCTTTAGAGACAGAATTCAGTCCAGTGGTTGCCTGTGACTGGGGTAGGATCGGAGGAGAAGGGAGTAGAAGTTGGGTAAATAGAGGCACAGGTACATGGAGTGGGTAATGGCAGTGTTCATTGTCTTGACTAGAGGCCCAGTGCATGAAAGTCACGCACTGGCAGGGTCCCTAGCAGCTGCCGCTGCTGGCCGGGCCTCCCCCCTGCCCCTGCTGGCAGCCTGCCCCCTGGGTGAGCTCCGGGAAGAACTCCAGTCGAGGGGACAATTTGCATACTGCGTTTTTATTATATAGGATTATTGTGATGCTTTCACAGGTGTATACATGTCAACATTATTCAAAATGCATGCTGCAGATATTTTCAGCTTATTGTACCTCAGTTCTGCTTTAGTACAGCTGTAAAATGTTTTCAAAAAGATCACTGGAATTTATATTTGTGTTTCACATTTAATCAGTTAGGAGAGTAACCACCTGGTGGGGCATTGTTGTTTGGATAACTTGAATCGTGGTCAGGTGTTGTGGTGCATGTGTGTGTTTAGTGACCTGTTTGTTGTGGTGCATGTGTGTTTTGTAATGACCTGCTTTGCTGGAAAAGGAGTGGGGGGAGAGTTTCACCTCCTGGGAGGACTGGCGTCGTATTTGAGCATGCTGGTCAAGCGTCGAGCAGTTTTGACTTTGGTTCACGACATTGTCTATGACGTCTCCATGGATGACCGCAGCTAGCTCCATGGCTTTCCTGATCACATGCTGGGGATCCCAAATTATATGTCCAGTTGCATCCTTTCCCAGAATGTTCATTCAGAAACAATCCAATCCCCCTGCTGTTTGGAGTCTAATGCCCACTTCATATGTGCAGCGCCCAGAGCAAACCCTTGGTTCTTTCACTGTCCCAGCCTGTCCCCCGTCCGCCACTCTGTTATCGCATGTCCTCGTCGCCTCCTCAGGCCCATCAGCGAGTCCTGTGACTCGACCTTCTACACCCCGAGTCTGACTGCTCTGCTCCTTCATGGCTCCCCTGCGCCTGGGACTACCTGGAGCAGCCTGTGTACACTGTTTCCTCCCACCCCAGCCTTCACCCTATTGTCTGTGTCCATAGGTAATCATGTATGTATATAAGATTATAAAAGTTCCTCCATATTCCCCCGTCTGTCCATGTTTCCATGCCTCTGGTTTGTTTTATTCATCAGTTTATTTTGTTCATTAGATTTATTTTTATTTTTTTATACAATTGTTGATAGATATGTATTTATTGCCATTTTATTGTTCATATTTTTGACCTTTTTTTCTTCTTCCTCTTCTTAAAGAGTAGCCATCAGCATTTCATATAATATTGGTTTGGTGGTGATGAACTCTAGCTTTTGCTTGTCTGTGAAGCTCTTTGTCTGACCTTCAATTCTAAATGTCCCTCACCTCTGTCCCTACCACCAGTCTCGATGTGCATTCCAGAGAAGTAAAGACTTCTCTAGGTGTCAGACTTCTCTCAGCCAGCTTTCAGGTGGTTTTGAATGATGGCTATTCTGTATTTTAGTTGTAATTTTGATGTGGTTGTGGGAGTACTGGCATTTACCTACACTGTCTTCGTGGTTCTCCTGATGACTTTTTACTTACCTGTCTTATTGTCTTTGACGAGAGCATTAACTCTCAGGACCAGGATTTTCATTTCATTCCCCATGTGTTCCCAGTGCCTGGCCCAGTGCCTTGGCACATGGTGGGCTCCCAGGAAGTACTGGACGGACAGACAGATGCATGGTTGCTGAACTGGATGCTCTCAAGCCAGTGCTGGCTCTTTGATTCTGGCTTGGGGGCCTTAGGAACCTGGGAACCCAGCATCTCTTTTGGTAAAAGATGGCCTAGAAAGGTGTGAAGGCCGGGGCCGTTTGTTGGTGGTGGGCTGTTCTCCAGGACTAGCGACAGAAATGGCTTTTGGGTTATGTAGTTAAGTCAGCATGGTGTGGCAAATTGTCATCATTTAGACTTCTCACATGTGTTGGGACAGAGAACAACAGTGACTGCCATGGTCTTCCATGGTTTGAGGAGCAGTCTGGAGCCTTCTAGAATACCACTGAGAGAGAGGGCTCAGTTCTCTCCCCTCACCCCCCAGACGTTCACATGGCTGGCTGCTCAGCTGGGTTTGGGTCAGGCCTTGCAACCCTGTGGATGTGACACGGTAAGCAGTTTTGCCCCTGGCTTATAAAAGGTAAGAACCCGGGCAAGCCCCTCTTTGGTCCAGTGCTGCTGTCATTTGTTCATTAGATTCTCGGCCCTGTTTAAGCACCTGGTCCCAGCTGGCCTTTCCGGGCTGTGGAGTGGAGCTGGTGCACCTGTGGTCCAGTTAACCAGGGCGTGTGTGCGCCTCAGGGTGGAGGACAGGGAGGAGCTGAGGGCCGTGGAGCCTGGTGGGCTGGGGGGCCTGGAGGGGGCCCGGAGGGAAATGAGATGTGAAGTAGCCCCAAATTCCCGGGGCTGCCTCCCTCCTGATTCCCCCTGTGCAGGGGCCCTGCAGAGGGCCAGGGGCCTGGGCAGGGGCGGGGGCGGGGGCGGGGGAAGAGGCAGGTTTCCATCGCCTCCATCCTGCCTGAGCTGTGCAGAGCTTGCCTGCCCCTGGAGGGCCTACCTGGCTTCCCTGCTCCCCTGTTGCCCAGGTGTGCTGTCGAGCCTCTTCAGGAGTTACAGACGTTTCCTCTGAGGAGCGATGCTTCTCTTGGGCTCCTGCTGATTTGGGTTAAAGTCTTGGTGCCTGCTTGCTGACCTTGTTTAGGCCTGTTTCTTATTTACACATGTACTGACACTCTGACAGATGGCCCGTCTCCCCCTGCCCACCTCCACTGCCCCGCCGCCTGTGCGTTAGGCTGTTTGTACATGGGAGCCCGTTTGTGTGTTTTTAAGGCAATTTTACTTTTCTGGTGGGCGGTCGGCAGTCTTTGGAGAGGACAGGGCCATAACCTTGCTTCCTCCTCCTGCCCTGCAGTTTCAGACCTGTTTACAAACGTGGACATCGAGGTTGGATAGCTGTCAAGCTGGAAGGGAGACTGGGTTTTTTTGGGGGGATTTGATCCCCAGTAGCCGCCTTGGAGGTGGGTTGAGCCTGCTGACTTGTGCCCCGGGCCTGAGCAGTGCACCGACAGACCTAGAGTGGTGACTGTGAACTTGGTTGATGCAAAGCATCACTTTCATGAGTGCTTCCTCAGTCGGAACACTGGTTCGCGCTACATGGTGGGAGCTAACACAGAAGTCAGGGCAGGGCCTGTGGAGAGTTTCTAACTGCCCCAAGATGCTCTGGCAGCACTGTTTTATTTGAAGTACGATGAGATCCTAGTACACGAGGTCCAGTTTTCTTCAACAAATTCTCTATTTGATGTTTCTTTCCCTAAACACACATGCATTGTAATTTCAGAGCGACGTGTATTTTTTAATGATCTCGGTTTTGTGGATTATGTATTGAAAATAGAAAACATTTTTCTATTCCAGACTCCTTTTAACTTTGGCATGAATCACAGAACTCCACCCTACCCCGCCGGGGACTACTGTCTTCTGTGCAGAAGCGAGCGGAAAGACTCCTCCTTCCTAGAGAGCGGGATTAAGACTGCGAGCAAATTGGCCCTTTCCGTGGCTCCCAAGGGCAACAGCGTGCTGCACCTGCCGCTGTGGGTGTGCCCCGACTGCAGGCGCACCGTGGAGAAGGAGGAGCGGCACGGCGGCCTGGACCAGCCCGCGGTGAGTGCCCTGCGCGCCCCCGCGCTCCCTGACTCCCAGCCAGTGGTCTGGGCTTCCTGGGCAGTGAGGCTGTTGGCACGGGTCTGCTCTCTGGAACAACCCCTACTGGCCATCCTCTGTCCCTACTCCCCCCGCCGCGGGCTTCCTCCTGTCCTCCCTGTCACACCGGCAGGAGGTGGTAGGGACCTGCCCCCGTGGTCAGACAGCTTGGGTAGCATGCTTTCAGTGTGGTCTCAGGGTTTCTTTGGCAAACAAAGCAGTTTGCTGCAAAGCTAGAAGGCGTTAGACACTCCGTGTGCTGGTAGCTCACCCGAGATTCGTTCCCAGCGGCAGTTCTCCCGTCCTGCTCTCCTCCTTTACCTGATTCCGTGTCTCACTAAGGGGGGCTTTCTCGAGGCCCAGGCTTGCCGGGGAAGGCCACACCTTATCTGACTGCTGGCCCAGACTGCGGCTTAGGGGCCGTGGCTCCGAAAGGGCTTTCCAGTCTGCTCTCTGGGTTCTGGAAGGGCTTGGCTTTTGCAGCCATTTGAGGCCCCACCGTCTAGGCTTCTCTGCTCCTTTGGTCTCTGCTTGGAAGCTGGTGTCCTGTGACCCCGTGAGTGTTTGCTGCTGCATAGGGTGCGCTGTCTGGTCTCCTGGTCTCCCCTGGCTCCATGCTGCCTGCCACTGAGCCGGGGACTTCTGTTTTGGGGTTTCCTTGAAGGCAGCACCCCAGTCTTGTGGCATGTTCTGGAGTAGTGCCTTGATAACTAAGCCTGGAAAGAAATGGATTTTGGCCTCCCACATGCCCCTTCTCCTGCTCTGTCCCTCTGGCGCCGCTTTCTGACCACTGCGCATTCACTTTGTGTTTTCTTGTTAATCTTCACCCGAGGATATTTTTCCATGAATTTTAGGGAGAATGGGAGAGAGGGAAAGACAGAGAGAAGCATCAATGTGAGAATAACACATCAGTTGGTTACCTCCTGCATGTGTCCTGACCAGGGCCAGGCTGAGGAGGAGCCTGCAACTGAGGTATGTGCTCTTGACCAGAATCGAACCCGGGACCCTTTGGTCCACAAGCCAAATGCTCTATCCATTGAGCCACACCGGCTAGGGTTGTATTCCCTTCGTATTCCTTCTTCACTGGAACATGCTCCATGAGGGCGGTTGTTTTTTTGTGTCGTGTTCCTTACCGAGAACAGTGCCGAGCCTGGCATATTTTAGTGCCCAAAGTATTCCAATTAATGAAGGCATAAGTCAGTGTTTCCCAAACTTTTGACATATGTGCACCCCTTCTATAATTTTCCTAACACTGAGGACCCCTCGTACTCATGAGAACGTAGAATTAGGCTCAGCTAAGCACGGTGCAGTGCACATCCCCACCAAACTCCGGTGCAACACGTACCCCCACCAGACTCTTCCCGTACCCCTGGGGGAACGCGCACCACACTTTGGGAAACACTGGCCTAAGTGAATGAACAAAGAAAGGAGGAGGCCGTGGGCTCCCTCATCGGAGATGAAGAAGGTGGGTAGGCAGCGTTGAGTTTTTAATCCGCAGACATTCCTGCTTTGTCACGTTACTTGTCTCCTTTCTGTGTGCACTTCCGGTGTTCGTCTCCCCGGTTCTAGCCACTCGTGTAGCTTGTTCCCGAGCTCTGTCAGCGGCGTGTCCAGTCCCCACCGCCCAGGCTCTCTGTCCCTTCAGCTCTGCTGCCCTTCCTTCCTGTGTCCAGTCCCGTCCACCTGCTGTCCTTCGGGGAAGGGTTGCTGCTTCTCTTCCTGGTTTGGACGCCAGTGGAAGCATCTCCGATTTCTCTTGCCATTCGGGAGTCTCGCTTCCAACTCCCGTTTGCCCTGATGATGGATTATCCAGTGAGGCTTTCCTCCGCATCGAAAAGAGTGACCCAGGTCACCTGTGTTTGCAGGCTTGGACCTTCTGTTCTTTCATAAAGTTGGCCTCTCTGTTTAAGCTGGTTAACATTGCTGGCCTTTAAAAAAAGATATAATTTACATGTGGAAGGATTCACCCTTTTAAAGGGGATACAGGTCAGTGAGTCTGACAAACGCAGGCAGTTGTGTGACCACCACTGCACAGGCTCCCTGGCTCACTTTCACCGGCAGCAGCTCCCCTCGCACCCCTCCCTCAGCCATCGCCCTGGTTCCGTCCCGCGGTCCTCCTTTCCCGGCACTCGGCCTGTGGTGTGTGATGAACAGCTTGTTTCTCATTTGCTGTGGATGGATGTGGAGTTACTTCTGCACTTGGACTTTGCTCTGGCTACGTCACCACACCCCACGTGGTGGGAGCCTTTCTTCTCTCTCCCCAACTCCCTCCCCGTCAGGGCCAAGCTCCTTCTTACCCCCTTGTCTGGGGGTTTCCAGGTACCTCTCCCTTCCCATCCCCACAAGGCTTCATGCTTGGTTATTATCTTCCTTTAAAAAAAAATTAAGCATATGTTTATTGATTGCAGAGAGGGAAGGGAAAGGGAGTGAGAGAAATGATGAGAGAGACACATTGATCGGCTGCCTCCTGCATATCCCCTCCCGGGGATTAAGCCCGCAACTCAGGCCGTGCCCTGACCGGGAATCAATCAATGACCTCTTGGTGCCCGGGCAGCCACGCCGCGGGGCTGTCCTTTCCCTCTGTCCGGGGTGCTGGCCAGGAGAAGCAGGAGCTCTGGAACCGCCTCTGCTAAACAGCCCGCCTTTGCCCAGCCTCCTTCCCGCTGCACCATCTCCTCTCGCCCCTTCAAACCAGGCATGTCTCTGAATGTGAAACTTCCGGTTTAACGTTTTAAACTTCCATGTCTTTTCTGGTTAGTTTTGGTAAACTACTCTTAGAAATTATCAGTTATTGCCGAAACCGGTTTGGCTCAGTGGATAGAGTGTCGGTCTGCGGACTGAAAGGTCCCAGGTTCGATTCCGGTCAAGGGCATGTACCTTGGTTGCAGGCACATCCCCAGTAGGGGGTGTGCAGGAGGCAGCTGGTCGATGATTCTCTCTCATCGATGTTTCTAACTCTCTAGCCCTCTCTCTTCCTCTCTGTAAAAAATCAATAAAATATATTTTTAAAAAGAAAGAAAGAAATTATCAGTTATTGGTATGCAATTGTGTGCAGACCGTCTCTTTAATTCTGACCGTATTTGTAGATGCAACTCTTGGAATTCCTCATATTTCTGCCCTCCCCCCCCTTTTTTTTTTAACCAGACTTGCTAGAAGTCTGTCAATTTTATCTTTTCAAAGAAGAGCTTTTTAATTTTTAAAATCTCTCTCCTTTTACCTGGTCTGTTTCATGCATCATGCAGCTTTATGTGAGTGTGACATGTGTGATTAGTGAATGCTGAGGGACAGGAGAGGTGGGAAGGTACCCGTGAACACAGCAGTTGCTGTCCCTCTCCCCCGTCTCCCCGCCATCCTCTCATCTCCAGAGGCATCCCTGTCCCCGGTTCTGGTCTGTCCTCTGGAGGCGTTCGGGTTGCTCTGGAGGAAGGTGTGGCGGCGGACACCTGTCAGTCAGAGACACCAGCATCTCCCGGTGTCTTGCTCTGGGAGCGGATGCGCATGCCTCCAGAGGGAGGGGCTGCTGACAAGTGCCCTGGAGCCTGAGCATGGTGCCCTCTGCTTTGGGGAGCTGCGTTCCTGTGCTGCTCTCACCGGAGACTGTGGGAGCCGGAGCCTCGCCAGCCTGCTGCTTGGGAGCAGGAGGAGAGAGCCGTCCCCGTGAGTCACCGGCTCCTCCAGGCGGTCCCGCTGAGTGTGGCCACGGAGGCCGTGGCTTCTCCTTTCTTTCGGTGGCTGCTCTCCTGCTTTCCTAGGTTGTGTTCTTTCTTACCCACCAGTCCCTGTTCTTTGATATGTGCTGGAAGCCTCTAATTGATGCTCTAGATTTCAAAATGTTAGTTGTATTGGCTCAATTATAAGTATTACCCAATTTTCAGTATTTCTGTTTTGAACTATGAATTATCTACTATTCATAAATATCCAAACATACCTTTAGGATTACCTTGAGTCATACTGACCTTTACTTCACTGCTGTTAGAACTAGCGGTCGTGGTCTGTGGTCGGTCTCACTGATAAGGGCTCAGTGTTTATGGATGTCCGTGGGAGCTTCAGAATGTCCTCAGGTTGGGAAGGAGAGCTCCATGTCTTCCCTTGTTAATTATGCTCGTAGCCCTTTTGTATTTTTATTGGTTCTTTGTGTGCTTAACACTCTCAATTTCAGAGTAATATCCGTGCAGGGGTCTTCAAACTTTTTAAAGTGGGGGCCAGATCACGGTCCCTCAGAGAGCTGGAGGGCCGGACTATATGAACTACTAATCCCTACTGTAACACCTTGGCTGCGCTCACTGCCCAAAAAACCTGGCGGGCAGGATCAGACTCCCCTGGGGGCTGCATGTGGCCCGCGGGCCTTAGTTTGAAGACCCCTGCAAAGTCTCCTACTATCATGTATATTTGTCTTTCTTTCCTTATAAATATTTCCATTTTGATTTACATGTTTCAAGGCTGTGCTGGGTGAATATAGGTTAAAATGATTATAAATCCTACATTGTTCCTTTTCTTTTTTAAAATGTATTTTAATTTTATTTATTTTTATTAGTTTCAGAGAGGAAGGGAGAGGGAGAAAGAGATAGAAATATCAATGATGAGAGAGAATCACGGATTGGCTGCTTCCTACATGCCTCCCACTGGGGATGGAGCCTGCAACCTGAGCATGTGCCCTGAACAGATTCGAACCTGGGACTCTTCAGTCCGCAGGCCAAAGCTTTACTCACTGAGCCACGCCGGCTGGGCCCGCATTGTTCTTTTTCTTGCATTGAAATCATCTGAGCCCCTTTATCCTAAGGGCTCCTTGCTGTGTCCTATGTGAACTCCTCCCCTCTCACTTCTCCTGTTCAGCCCCTGGCTGTGGCCTGCATTGGGTGAGCAGTCCGCACAGAGGCGGCTTAACTTGGTCTCTCTTTTCCTACCGTGTTTCTCCGAAAATAAGACCTAGCGCATGGAAAGATAAGACATCCCCTGAAAATAAGACCTAGCGCAACTTTGGGAGAAAAAAATAATATAAGACACTGTCTTATTTTCGGGGAAACGGGGTACTTGTCAGTAGTGACCTTGACCTTTGTCCCTAATGGATTGCTGGTCTGTGTCAGTTTAGCTCTCGCCACACAGGCCCGGCCCAGCACATCCCCCTGTGCCCCGCAGGCCTCCGTCTTCTCCAGAGCGCGCTCCTGCTCTTGGTTGGCTAGGCCGCTGCCCTCCATCCCACTCATCGTCCTTGGGTGCCTGCTGCTTTGAACTTGGCACAGATACCAGTACAGTAGCATTACTTTGTGGCTCATGCATTTTGTTGGAGACTCACAAGTGTCGCTTCTTTGCTGTCACCTCCTGATGCACCGCCGCGCTGGTTTCCGGGTTCCTGCTGGGCGCCGCTGTCTGGGGGCGCGGGGGGGGAGGCAGTCGTGGGCGATCTATAGCGAGAGCTGATCAGTAGCGTATTTTTCAGTGAAAACTATTTTCTGAAACAAAAATAATTTAGTCAGGGCTGTGGTCCATGTGGCTCAGTTGGTTGTCATTCCATGCACCAAAAGGTTTCCGGTTCAATTCCCAGTTGGGGCGCATGCCCAGGTTGTGGGTTTGATCCCCGGTGGAGGGCATGCAGGAGGCAGCCAATCGATGTTTCTCTCTCCCTCTCCCTTCCTCTCTCTCTCTGAAATCAATAAAAAATTATTAAAAAAAATAATTTAGTGATTAGAGTAGCATTGTTTAGAAAATCTTTTTAATGTTTGTGTAATAGGAGGTGCCAGATTCTCAATCTGTCGTGATAGGCTGTTTTGATTGGAGAAAATATTTCAGTAGCTTTTTTAGATAACTGCATTTTCTTCTAAGCACGCTGACCAGAAGTAGCTTGTTAATGGTGAGTTCCAGCGAAGAGTCAGGCAGCAGCAGTTATTTCCTGCGTTAAACAAGTCCTTGCTCTCGCACTCTGCGTGACTCCTTGCCCGCGTGGGACTCGGTAACATCACGCGTTGGTCGTCGGTAAGAGCAGTGGCTTACCCGGTGAGGCAGACGGCGCCGATGCCGGCACCTCTCCTGTTCGGTGGGGAGAACTCAAGTCTGCTCGCCACCGCACTCAGGAAGGCCGGAACGCCGAGCAGGCTTGCCAGGCTGTGATTCTTGCCGGAAAGCTCCGGGTTACTGATTAGCCACCGAGAGTGGCAGCTGTTTCCCTGGAAGCGACAGGCTCCGTTCATTCATTTTTGAGAAAATGTCTGGCAAATGGCCACGTCTGGATTGCCTTGTTCCGTCTGTCAGGCCTTCTCCCCAGCGTCTTGGGGACGCTCTGTGTGCACATCCTGTTTCATCACGAAGAAGGTTCCGGAGCCGTGGCTGCAGGGCTGGGCCTGCTCTTTCTAAGCGGGCCTGCCGTGGGGAAGGCCGCCTGTGGTCCTGCGAGGGGGCAGCTTCACCCCCCGCGCTTTCCCACGTCACGGCCCCTGCGGGCACGGGGAAAGGGCAGTGCCATCTGGGGTGAATGTGGGCACACGGTGAGCGCCCCAGTCTGTTGGGGGTCTTTTCCTGATCTCTGTCCAGTGAGGTCCTGGCGGGCACATCAGCGCACGGCCCCGCGCTGGCTGCTCCCTCTCGCTGTGCTCACAGCCTCTTGAGGAAGACTAGTTCGTTTCTAACCTTTTTAAGCCACATTTCCCAGGGGACTTTGTAGTAGTTACTGCCTTCTGTAGCCCTGTTTGTTATTTCCTCCTATGAACTCACAAGTGCATTTTAGTCTGTATTTTCTGTCCGCACAGTCCAAAGGAATATGTGGATGACAAATGGAGCCACATAGGTAACTGAAAATGTTTTAGTAGCCCCATATCAGAAACTAAAAAGAAACAGGTGATATTATATGTTTTACTTGAATATATTCAAGCTCATTTCAGCATGTACTCAGTATAAAAAACATTAGTGAGATTTTTCTATATTTTCATACTGAATATTCGAAATCCTGCTCACCTTTCAAATACTCAATAGCCACATATGTTTTGGGGCTACTGAACAGCACAGTTTTATGCTTGTATTGTTTTGCATTCCAAATTTTTTTTTAAGAGAGAGGAAGAGGGAGGGATAGATAGAAACATTGATGAGAGAAATATTATCAATTAGCTGCCTCCTGCACACCCTCTTATTGGGGATCCAGCCACAGCTTGGGCATGTGCTCTGATGAGGAATTGAACCCGGGACCTCTTGGTTCATGGGTCAATGCTCAACCGCTGAGCCACTCCGGCAGGGCTGCTTTGCATAGACCTTCGACCCGCCTGGATGGAAGTTAAAATTGTCTGTGGTGTGGAGGTGAGGTCCAGTTTAATGCATTGCCATGTGGAGAGCCAAAGCTGCCTTTGATGAACATGCAAAGGCAGGGTTTCAGGACTCCGGAACGTTCACAGTGCGCTTCTCGAAGCACGGCTCACACGTCGAGGGGCCGGGGGGCAGTGGTGTATTTTCATGGTCTTCGAAGACAATGGAAACACTTGGTGTTCTGATGATGGGGAAGGCTTGTTGGGATTGCGGAGCTTTGGCTCTGACTTCTGCGAGCTGGGGCCGGGGTGGTGCCTGTCAAGTCCAGGCTGCCGAGCAAGGACCAGAGGGCGTCCCGCACTCACATTCCGGCCGAGGCCTGGCTGCTCCGGGCGGGAGAAAGCAGAGGCAGAGGAGGGCTGTGGGACGCTTACGGAGGCCTTCCAGGGCAGGCCTGACTCAAAGAGCCTGCTGCTTAGCCAGCGCCAGGCCTGTGCTGAATTCAGCAATTTAGTTTCAGCTAATCATTCATCTTTTTCTTTAAAATAATGTGTATTTGAATTTTAGTGATTTATCAAGGTGTTTTGTTTTGTTTGTGTAAGTTGTAGACCAACTTGAGTTTTTCTTCTTATGCAAGGACTTAACAACACAAGTTACATTGCATTTTACTTTTGTAGATGTTTAAATAGCAAGAAGTTTGGTTGGGGTGGGAAATGGCGCTTTTGGAGAATATTTTAAAAAAGATGTCTTGCAGTACTGCAGCATCTGGCCACAAGGACGACTATGCAGCAAATTCATGTTCTGTGTTTGTGCTTTCAAGGTTGGCTGTTAAAGGCTCTGCTTGGTTCTGGACATTAGCAGTTGTCTGGGTTCCCGTGCATGTGGTTGAAATGTAAGTCCTGCATTTTACACTAAGGAGCCAGATTCTTTGTTAGTTAATATATACAAGGCATACAGCCCCCATTTAAACCATCCATTTAAGGCTTTGCTGACATTCGCCCTTATCTTGAATGTTCTCCTGTTGGGTCTTGGTTCGTAATACAAACATGCAGTCCCTTTATGATGAACTTCATGAAGGTGGATGCCAACGTAATTGTCACTGCTGCCCAGAATCGTTAGAACGATAGGACAGAAAGATCATCGGAATGGTGGTCTTTGGCTTTTGTCGCTTAACATATGCTTTTGAGGTTCATCTATGTCACTACGTGTGCCAGTGTTAATTTCTTTTTATTTCTGAACTAGAGGCCCGGTGCACAAAATTCATGCATGGGCAGGGGCGGCGGTGTGCCTCAGCCCGGCCTGTGGCTTCTCACAATCCAGGACATCCCTCTCGCAATCGGGGACCCCTCGCTCCTAACCGCCCTCCTGCTCACTCCTTACCACTTGGCTCACTGCTCCTTAGAGGTTCCCTCAACCGCTACTGTGCTCGCCAGCCGTGAGCTCGGCTTCTGGCTGAGTGGCGCTCCTGCTGTGGGAGGCACTGACCACCAGGGGGCAGCTCCTGCGTTGAGCATCTGCCCTCGGGTGGTCAGTGCACATCATAGTGACTGGTCATTCTGGTTGTTCCACCGTAATGCTTCGTCATAATGGGCCTTTATACATATAGACTAGAGGCCCGGTGCACGAAATTTGTGCACTGGGGGGGAGGGTTGTCCCCCAGACTGGCCTGTGCCCTCCCACAGTACGGGAGCCCTGTGATTGATTGCCCCCAAGAGGTAGGCCGGAGCCAGGGGTCCCACCTCCATGGCGGGTGCTCAGGTGTGTGGAGCCATCTTGTGACGACGTGAGGGCATCATGTGTGAGTGTGTGACTACTACTTAGCCTTTTATTGGTGAGGGTAGTGTTCCATTGTGCAGGTGAACCAGTTTGTTTCTCCACCAGCAGTAGAGGGACATTTGTGTTTGCTGGTTTGGGCTGTTGAATAAAGCTCCTAGTAACATTTCAGTACAAGTCTTCGTGTGGGCATAGTTCATTTCTCTGTTATGAAGACCTAGGAGTGGATTCAAGGTCATAGGCTGATGTCATAAGAACCATCATGCTTTGTGTCAGGGTGCTGGTGCTGTTTCCCAGCCAGGTGTGCCAGTCTCCCTGGCCTCTGTTCTCCCCCAGGCTGGGTGTTGGCAGTCCTTAATGACAGCCATGCCTGGGGCTCCTAGTATTCCCAGACAGCTGCAGTTTGCCTTTTCTTAGTGACCGTTGAGCATCTTTTCACATGCTTTTTCCCACCTGTATCCGGTGGTGAAGTGGCTGTTCACATCTCCTACCTGTTTTTAATTGGTTTGTTTATATTACGGAGTGAGAGATCTTTACATATTCTGAATACAAGACTTTTTTTAAAAAAATTTTTTAATTAAATTATTATCTTTGTACATATACCATTGCCCCCACCTCCCATACATGCCCTCCCTCCCCAGAGTTTTGTGTCCATTGGTTGTACTTATATGCATGTATACAAGTCCTTCGGTTGATATCTTATCTCCCCCAGATCTCCCTAACGTCCCCGCTGTAATTTGACAGTCTGCTTGTTGCTTTATTGTCTCTATATCTATCTTTTGGTTCTTCAGTTTATAATGTTCTTTATCATCCATAAATAAGTGAGGTCATGTGGTGTTTCTCTTTCATTGACTGGCTTGTTTCACTCAGCATGATGTTCTCCAGTTCCATCCAGGTTGCTGCAAATGATGAGACTTTCTTCTTTTTTATGGCAGCGTAATATTCCACTGTGTAGATGTACCATAGTTTTCTGATCCAGTCATCTGGGCACCTAGACTGTTTCTAAATCCTAGCTATTGTAAATTGTGCTGCTATGAACACAGGGGTGCATATATCCTTTCTGATTGGTGTTTCTAGTTTCTTGGGATATATTCCTAGGAGTGGGATTACTGGGTCAAATGGGAGTTCCATTTTCAGTTTTTTGAGGAAGCTCCATACTGTTCTCCACAGTGGTTGCACCAGTCTGCATTCCCACCAGCAGTGCCTGAAGGTTCCTTTTTCTCTGCAACCTCGCCAACACTTGTCGTTTGTTGATTTGTTGACGTTGGCCATTCTGACAGGTGTGAGATGGTGCCGCATTGTTGTTTTGATTTGCATCTCTTAATACAAGACTTTTATTAGACATGTTTCTCAAATATTTTCTCCCAGTGTGTGGCTTGCCTTTGCTTTATATAACACTCTTTTATGAAGAGCAAAAGCTTTACATTTGGGCCAAGTCCAAGGTATCAACTTTGAAGTGGTTTGGGCTTCTGTGTTCTGCGGGAGAAGTCTTGGCTGCCTAATGTTTAAAGAACTTTTGGTCTCTGTTTTTTTCTAGATGTTTTATGGTTTGAGCTTATACATTTGATCTGTGACCCATTTTGAGTGAACTTTTGTGTAAAGAGTTACAGTTCATCCTTTTTGTATATGAATGTCTAGTTGTTCCAGAACTGTTTGTTGAAAATTCTGTTTTTCCTTGTTGAATTACCTCGGCATTTTTATAAAAAAACAGTTGATGCCACATGAGTGGGCCTGCTTCTGGACTCTGAGTTCCACTTTGCATAGATGTGGTCCTTTGCCAGTGTCATGCCGTCTTCATTCGAGAAGCTAAGGTATAAAATCTGGTAGTAGTGGTCCCCAGCTTTGTTATTTTTAAAAGTGTTTGGCTGTTCTAGGTCCTTTACGTTTCCATAAAAAGTTTAGAATCGTCTTGTGAGTTTCTGCAGAAATTCCTGGCACTGTGTTGAGTTACAGACCAGTTTGGGAAACATTGACACCTTAACATTGAGTCTTCCAATCCATGAATGTGGTGTGAACCTTCATTAAGTTAGGTCTTTCATGTTTATTCTTAGAATAGTTTTCTAGTCTTAAAACTATAGGCTTTGCATATAGTGTATTGAAAACTTTTCAAAGTATTTCATATTTTTCTTGCTATTTTAAATTATGCTTCTAGAATTTTTAAATATCCAATTGCTTATTGCTAGTATATAGAAATGCAACTGCTTTTTTTGTATATTGCGTTTATATCCTATGAAATCCCATTTATTTTAGTGGTCTATTGGTAGATTCTTTAGGATTGTCTACGTAGATGATCATGTCATCTGTTAGTGATGTGTTTCTTCCTTTACAATCTTTATGTCTTCTGCTTTTTCTTGCCGTGTTACATGCGTTAGGACCTCTAGTATGAAGTTGAATAGGAGTGGTGTGAGCGGACATTCTTGCCTGTTCCCAGTCTTAGGGGAAAAGCACTTAGTCTTTTATTGCTAAGTATGATGTTAGGTGTAGGTTTTTATAGATCAGGTTGAAGGAAGTATACTTCTGATTTTAGTTTGCTGAGTCTTATCATGAATGGATATTTCATTTTATAAAACTTTTTCTACATCTATTGAAATGATCATGGAGATGTTTTTGTTAAAATTAGTTATGGTGGTTTATTTTATTTTTATTTTTTAAAACATTTTATTGCTTTTTTACAGAGAATAACGGAGAAGGATAGAGAATTAGAAACATCAATGAGAGAGAAACATTGATCAGTTGCCTTCTACAGCCTCCCCTCCCCCACACATGGGGATGTGACAGCAACCAAGGTACATGCCCTTGACCAGAATTGAGCCTGGGACCTCTCACTGCGCAGGCCGATGCTCTATCCACTGAGCCAAATCGGTCAGGGCTAGTTATGGTAGTTTTTAAATGTTGAAGAACTGCCGAAACTGGTTTGGCTCAGTGGTAGAGCGTTGGTCTGAGGACTGAAAGGTCCCGGGTTCGATTCTGGTCAGGGGCATGTACGTTGGTTGCGGGCACATCCCCAGTAGGGGGTGTGCAAGAGGCAGCTGGTCGATGTTTCTCTCTCATCGACGTTTCTAGCTCTCTATCCCTCTCTCCTCCTCTCTGTAAAAAATCAATAAAATGTGTTCATTTTCATTTGTTTCCAGGAAGTTTTTTATTTCTTTCTTGATAACCCATTCATTGTTTAATAACATGCTATTTACCCTCCATGTGTTTGAATGATTTGGGGTGTTTTTACTGTAGTTGATTTCTAATTTCATTCCACTGTAATCTAAGAAGAGGCTTGATATGATTTCAGTCTTCTTGAACTTGTAGAGACTTGTTTTGTGTCCTAATATGTGATGTATCTTTGTGAATGATCCACGTGCACTTGAGAAGAATGTATATTCTGCTGTGTTGGGGTGACATGTTCTAAAAATGCTAATTAAATCCATCTGATGCAGAGTATCCTTTAGAGCCTCTGTTTCCTTTGTTAAGTTTTTGTCTGGAAGATCTCCCCAGTGAAGTCAGAGGGGTGTTAATAGTCACTATGACTATTGTCAGTCTCTCCGTTAAAGTCTTCAAAAAGTTTTTTTTGTTTTTTTTTTTAATATATTTAGGTGTTCCTATGTTGGATGCATATAGATTTACCAGGATTATATCTTCTTGTTGGATTGATCCCTTTAATATTACGTAGTGACTTTTGTTGTCTCTTGTGATGGCCTTCATTTTAAAGTCTATTTTGTCAGATATTAGGTCTAGTAATAATTAATGTCGTTTTCTAATACTTTTTTAAATCGAATTTATTTAAACAATACAACAAAATTTAATCAACAATATAGTTGCCGTTGTTTTCTACTACTTGTGCCCAACGCTCCGGAAGCATTTTAATCCCTCTGTTGTAAAATTCTTGTGATTTTGATGCAAAAAATTCGGTCAATGCATTTTTGAGGCATTCTTCTTTTTTTTTTTTTTTATAAATATTTTATTGATTTTACACAGAGAGGAATTGAGAGGGACAGAGAGTTAGAAACGTCGATGAGAGAGAAACACCGACCAGCTGCCTCTTGCACACCCCCCACTGGGGATGTGCCCGCAACCAAGGTACATGCCCTTGACCGGAATCGAACCCGGGACCTTTCAGTCCGCAGGCCGACGCTCTACCAATGAGCCAAACCGGTCCCGGCGAGGCATTCTTCATTATTAAATTTTTTTCCAAGAAGAAAGTTTTGCAAAGAACGAAACAAATGGTAATCGGAAGGGGCAATATCAGGAGAATATGCAGGTTGAGGGAGAACTTCCCATTCCAACTGGCGCAGTTTTTCAGCAGTGATTCTTGCAGTATGCGGTCGTGCGTTATCGTGGTGAAGAATTACGCCCTTCCGATTAATCAGTGCGGGTTCTTTTTCTCTTAAAGCTTGGGCTAACCTTTCCAATTGGGCACTATACACTGCACTTGTAATGGTTTGGTTAGATGGTAAAAGTTCATAATGAAGAATTCCTTTAAAATTCCACCAAACACACAACATCACTTTTTTCGCATGCAAGTCAGGTTTTGGCGTGGGCTGCGGAGCCTCATTTTTGTCCAACCATTGAGGCCGCCTTTTCAAATTAACATACAGCACCCATTCTTCATCTCCGGTAACAATTTGCTCTAAAAACGGCAAACGGTTTTGACGAGAGAGGAGCGAACTGCAAATTGTGACTCTTTGATTACGGTTGTTGTCGGTCAACTCATGAGGAACCCATTTTCCAAACTTTTGGACTTTGCCAAGTGCACGCAATTGATTGGAAATTGTTTTTTGTGAACAATTTAAAGTTGTCGCAAGCTCTTGTTGGGTAATTTGAGGATTTTTCACCAAAAGAGCTTGAAGAGCTTCTTGATCAAAATTGGACACACGGCCTCGACCACTCTTGTCATCTAACGAAAAATTTCCCTCGCGAAATTTCTCAAACCAACGCTGGCATTTTCTGGCGCTAACTGTGGCATTTTCTGGCGCTAACTGCATCTTGACCAAGAGCACTACAGATGTTTTTTGCAGCCTCACTTGCTTTTCTTCCTAATTGGAACTCGTAAAGCATGCAGTGCCGAATATGCTCTTCATCCGCCATCTTCTTAGCCCTAGTTTTGCAACAAAAACCAAACCAAACACAAACTTTTTCAAGCAAAACTTGTTAATTGCACTTCACACGTTCTGTAGATACCACGTGTTTGAAGGTTATGTCAATACAAGTCAACGCCAAGCAAGATTTTAAACGAATGTTTAAAAACGACATTAATTATTACTATACCCGATATAAGTATTGCTAATCCAGCTTTTTTTTCTTTTCCATTTGCATGGAGATCCCCCCCCCCCCCCCATCCTCTCTCATCCTGTGTGTATCTTTTGTTTTGAGGTGGGTCTCTTGAAGACAGTTTATAGTTGGGTTATGTTTTTGTATCCATTCAGCTACCCTATGACTTTTGATGGGAGCAGTTAGTCTGTTTACATTTAGGATTATTATTGATAGGTACTTACTTATTGCCATTTTAATTCTGTATGGCTAGGTTTCTCTATCTGTTTTCTTCTCATTACAGCATTCCTTTTAGCATTTTTTATAATGCTGGCTTGGTAGTGATATATTTGTCTGGGAAGCTCTTTATTTGAATGATAGCCTTACTGGATATAGTAATCTTGGTCTCAGATCCTTGCTTTCCATTATCGTGAGTACTTCATGCCATTCCCTCTGGCCTGTCAAGTTTCTGATGAGGAATTAGGTGTTAGCCTTATGGGAACTCCTTTGTAGGTAACAGTTTGCTCTTCTCATGCTGTCTTTAAGATTCTCTCTTTGTCTTTAATTTTTGACATTTTAATTATGATGTGTCTGGGCATGGGCCTGTTTGTGTTCTTCCTGCTGGGGGTTCTCTGTGCCTCCCGAGCTTGTGTGACTTTTTCCTTTACCAGGTTAGGGGCATTTTATGCCATTATTTCTTCAAATACCTTCTCTATGCCTTTCTCCCCTCTGCCTCTTCTGGCATATCTACTGTTCTAATATTGTTATGTTTCACATTGTCCCACGGCTCCCTTAAGCTGTCCTCCTATTTCTTAATTGTTTTTTCTTTTTGGTTCTCTGACTGAGTGATATTTTCAACTGTCTTCTAATTCACCAATTTGATCCTCAGCTTCCTCTAATCTGTGTATTCCTTCTGATGTGTTTTTTGTGTTATGTCATTCTTTATCTCAGAATTCTTTTTTCATAGTTACTATATCTTTTTTCATGCTATTCAGCATTTTTACCATCATTACTCTGAACTCTGATTCAGATAAATTTCTTATCCCTGCTTTATTTATCTCTCCTTCTGGACAATTCTCTAGTTCTTTCATGCGGGTTTTTTTTTTCTTTGTCTCCTCATTTTGGCTTTCTGTTTGAGTTTGTGACTATATATTAGGTGGATCCTCTCAGTCTCTAGTGCAGGACATTGGTAAAGGCTGTTTCTGATTAATTAGATCAGGCATAGACTCAAAGCCTCCAGAGACCGCCTCTGCCTCAGACGGATAGGATTCCAACTTGAATTACACCCCCCCCCCCCCCACAATTGTCCTCAGGTGTGGTGAGAGTTTTTCAACAGGGTGGGGCAGTTGCTTCTGCCTGGAGGCTAATTGTTACTTTTAATCTCCTAAGAGGCCTCAGGGCAAGGTGTTTTCCAATAGGGTGTGTCCACTGTCTTCCTCCAGGCCAGGCAGGTGTTTATGTGGGAAAGATGTCCTCGCTGCATGAGGGAATGATTCAGCCTGGGAAACTTGGGTGTCTGTCTTCTGAGCTCTATCCCCCAAGTTCCCATTCCTAGGTTCTGCTCTCACAGCTCCAATCCTCTTCACCCTCCCTCTGCCAGGGCACAAGGTGGGTGGCTCCACAGGGAATTTTTGTGTGTTGGCCCTTTAAGAGGGTGCCCCAATTTTCAGCTGCCACTCCCTGGCAGACAGCACCCCACTGCTTTCCACAGCTAGATGTTATGTGGGTACCCTCCTCAGATTGGTGCTCTCTGCTGGGGGGCCCGCTTGGGGATTAGATCCCAGAGTTCTCCGCGGCACCCCCTCCCCCATGGCTGAGACATCTCTCGGGACTTCAGTGGACACCTGTGGGTGCCTGGCCAGCCCTTTCACGCCTCCGCCCCTCCTACCAGTTCAATGCGGTCTCCACCTTCGGTCCTCGAGTATCAGGGTTCTCTCCGAGTTTCCCATTGATTACTCAGGAAGTTTTTCTGTATTTTATTTTATTTTAAATATATTTTTATTGATTTTTTTTTTTTTTTTTTTTTTTACAGAGAGGAAGGGAGAGAGATAGAGAGCTGGAAATGTTGATGAGAGAGAAACACTGACCAGCTGCCTCCTGCACACCCCCTACCGGGGATGTCCCCACAATCAACGTACATGCCCCTGACCGGAATCAAACCTGGGACCTTTCAGTACGCAGACTGACGCTCTATCCACTGAGCCAAAAACAGTTTCAGCTCAATTACTTTTTCTTGTGATGAGAATTCTTTTTTTAAAAAAAAATATATTTTATTGATCTTGTACAGAGAAGAAGGGAGAGAGATAGAGAGTTAGAAACATCAATGAGAGTCATCGATCAGCTGCCTCTTGCGCACCCCTTACTGGGGATATGCCCGCAACCAAGGTACATGCCCTTGACTGGAATCGAACCCAGTTCCCAAGCCGACGCTCTATCCATTGAGCCAAACCGGTCCCGGCTTGTGATGAGAATTCTAACGATCTGTTCTCTTAGCAACTTTTAGACACAAACACAGTACTTCAACTTTAGTCTCCATGCTGTTTTTTTCTCCCATGACTCATTCAATAGCTAGAAGTTTGTACCTTTGACCCTCCTTTTGTTATTATTAGCTCAATTCTGTTATATCCATGTGATTTAATTATTAAAAATTGTTGACATTTGTTTTATGGCTAACCTTGGTTGATGTTTCATTAAAGAATTTGTGTTCCCTTGTTGGAAAGATTGTGCTATGAATTTTAGTTAAATCAAATTGGCTAGTGGCGGTGTCCACATCGGCTGCATCCTTTCTGGTGTTTTGTCTAGTTCATTTATCCCCTTTTTATGTGGGACACCCTGGCCTGTGAGGTAGACTTCTTAATTTTCTTCCAAATGTTTTGCTCATTTTTTTAGTCTTGATTCTTGCTGTGCTTCATTTTAGATTATTTCTATTACTTGTCTTCAGGTTTATTTTTATTTATTTAAATATATTTTTATTTTACAGAGAGGAAGAGAGAGGGATAGAGAGTTAGAACATCGATGAGAGAGAATCATCCATCAGCTGCCTCTTGCACACCCCATACTGGGGATGTGCCTGCAACCAAGGTACATGCCCTTGACCGGAATCGAACCTGGGACCCTTCAGTCCACAGGCTGACACTTTATCCACGGAGCCAAACCAGTTTTGGCTGTCTTCAGGTTTATTGATACTCGACTATGTTTAATCTCTTAAAGTCTATCCTGTTTATTTTTTCTTTTAAGGTGTGTGTGTGTTTTTTTTGGTAAGACAATACACTTGTGTTATTCTATTTAAGCTACTAACTGTGGTAATTTGTTACAGCAGCAGCAGGAAACTAATACACTTTCACCCACCAGCACATCAGCTCCAAGAGGCCAGGATGTGTCTTGTTTGCGGCCACGTCCCCAGCACCTCGAGCAGGGTCCCACTCACAGGAGGCGCTCAGGGGAAATTTGTCGATTGACTGGTGGCTGCTTCAGCAACCAGGAGCTCCATCCCCTGGACTGAGATGGATGACCAGAGTGGTCATTTGATCTTTTAGGACATTTTTCATCTCCAGAAGTTCTGTTTGCTTGTGTTTTGCACCTTCACTTTCCTTGTGTTAATGCTTCCCCCTCTGCTTTCTTGAACACATGGAGTTTATCTGTCATCTCCAGTTTCAGATCCTAGTCTGTTCGTAGCATCACATCAATTATTTGGGGTCTATTTCTATTGATTAGTTTTCCCTCCTGGTTAGGTGTCATATTTTCCCGCTACTTAGGTTTGTCATTGGATGCTGGACCTTGTGCATTTTACATGTTGAGTGGCAGGTTTTGTTGTATTCTTTAAAAAAAATTAAAAAATATATATGTATATATTTCTTAATTGATGTCAGAGAGAAAGGGAGAGGGAGAGAGAGACAGAAACATCAATGATGAGAGAGAATCATTGACCAGACTCCTGCACGCCCTCTACTGGGGATCGAGCTGGCAACCCAGGCACGTGCCCCATGGCTGGAATTGAACCTGGGACCCTTTGGTCCGCAGACCGATGCTCTACCCACTGAGCCAAACCAGCTAGGGCATTGGTCGGCAAACTCATTAGTCAACAGAGCCAAACACCAATAGCACAACGATTGAAACTTCTTTTGAGAGCCAAATTTTTTAAACTTACACTTCTTCTAACACCACTTCTTCAAAATAGACTCACCCAGGCCATGGTATTTTGTGGAAGAGCCACACTCAAGGGGCCAAAGAGCCGCATGTGGCTTGCGAGCCGCAGTTTGCCAACCACGGAGTTAGGGTATTAAAAGTATTCTTTTAAACTGCATTGGACTTGGACCAAATACAGTAACTATAGTTAAAATCTGTCTCAGCTGAGTGCACACTTAAAGACTTAGTGGTCGTCTTGTGCCCTGTTTATTCGGCCGTATTTACCTTCCCCCCTGTCAGCAGGAGCTGTGACTGTCCTGGTTCTTGGTTGCTGCTCCGGGCGGTCCTGCGGGCCGGGCAGCCTGCTGTGTGGTACACAGCGAGAGAGGGTCAGGAAAGGCGACTGAGGTCACTGCACCACTCCTGAGAGCAGGGACACGTTTACACAGAGAGTCCGCTGCCCGGATCTGTGAAAGGAACTTGGAAGGGCCATGGTGGGTCCAGGGAGCAGCCACTGAGCATGGGGAGGGGAGAAGGTGTGGTTAGGATCCTGGGCAGCAGAATGGCTGCTGAGGAACTGCAGGCCCGGCTGGTGGGCTCGCTGGGGACCCTCATACCCCTGGGTGGCCGGAGCAAGCTGATGCAAAGCAGGGAACCAGGGGAGACCTGCCCCGCAGTGCCCCTCCAGTGCCCTCTGCTGACAAGGCTGGACATGGTGCCACTGGCCAAGGAGCAGTCCCAGGGCCACCTTCACAGAGCAGGCCTGGCGGGGTGTGTGTGTGTGTGTGTGTGTGTGTGTGTGCTGCTGAAGAGATGGCTGATGGCTGGCTCAGCTGCTCCCTGACCAGGTGTTGACCTTCTCGCTGAGGCGTGGCAGGGAGAGTTGTCTTCAGAGACTGAGGGCTCAGCGCTCCAGGCCAAGGCTGAGTGCCGGCAGGTTGGAGCGGAGTCTGCGGGAACCTTGAAGACCGTGGTCAGGAAGGGAGTCTGTTCCCAAGGGGGGAGGTTCCCCGGGGAGCTAGCTCCGTGCTGGCTCACATTTGGAGAGGGGATCAGCCTGGAAGAGCCGCAGAGCCGTCACCGCAGGAGCCAGGCAGGAGTGGCTCTGGTTAAACTCGCCGGCCGCCGGGGAGAGCCCCGCGCGTGGCTCTGAGCACTGGAGCCAGGCGGGCAGGACAGGAGAGCCTTTCACCGGCTCAGGCGTGACCCAGCCCCTCGGGGAGAGCAGACTTGGGGAGACAGGAGGAGGGCCAGGCGTCTTCTCCATGTGCCGCTTCCTTTGGGGGTCTGTCCGGTGCCTCTGCCCTTGGTGCCAGAGAGAAAAAGGCCCCGTCACGTTCGTTCGGAAGTGTCAGTGTCTTGGTTGTGTGTTTTCTAAAAGGCATTTTCCTGGGATTTGCATGAGCATTTAAACATGAGTCTGTGCTGTTCTCTCTCAAGCAGGGCCAGGACTTCCTTCTCCACGGCCCTCTGGGCGGGTCCCCGGCAGAGGCAGGCGGCGGGAGGCTGGCTCTGGGCGCCCAGCCGCTGCCCTCCGACACGTCCTGTGCTTGTGAGGCCTGCAGCGAGCGCAGGTACGGTGGGCGCAGGAGGGGGGCGCCTCGTGGGTGCTGGGCTGGGCAGGACGGCTTCTTGCTAAAGGCCATCCCTCCTGAGGGAGCCAGTGGCTGGTGAGCGAAGCTCCGCCCTCCTTCCCGCCTGAGGACCTGCCGGAGGGAGCGAGTCCTCAGGAGGGACAGGAGCCGGGCTCAGCCATCGGACCCGGGGTTGGTGGGTGGACGGGCCAGGCCTCCGTGGCTGAGAGCTGCCTAATGGGCCCGGGCGGTGGACGTGGGAGCGGGGCTGGTCACGTTCCCATCCCTGTTCTGGGAGGGGCTGAGGGCACCCCGGGGGCTGTGCCAGCCAGCCGCAGTGACAGCAGAGCTGGATGGAGTGGGGAAGGAAGTGGGTGTGGACCGGAGGGCCGCGATGGCGTGGGGGATGGCGAGGATGGTGCTGACTGACCCTGACCCCTGCCTTGTGCTGCCTCACAGAGAGAGCTCGGCAGAGACGGACCGGGAGCCACAGCAGCTGCAGAACTACTGGTCGGAAGTGCGCTACATGGTCCGCTGCATTTACCGCCAGGCGGGGACCCCGCTGGCCGACGACCAAGACCAGTCCCTGGTGCCTGATAAGGAGGGGGTGAAGGAGCTCGTGGATAGGTACACGTGTCCCCGTGTCATGTCCTCCCTCTGCTGCCGTGGCTGTGCTCACAGGGTCCGTGACGGCAGGGCTCGGCAGACAGCGGCAGGAGGGCGCCTTCTGTGTCCGTTCCCAACCTCTGCTTTCTGACCCCCTTAGTGCCCACAGAGCAGGAGGGGAGTCACCTCTGCCGCCTCTTGGGCTGAGAGTGACCCCGGTGCTCCCTGTGCTGGGTGCTGCTGAGCACTCGCTCAGCCCGAGGAGGACCCTGGCAGCTGTCCCGCCTGCAGGGTGCGGACACGCAGGCTCCGTGCAGCACGGCAGCCGGGACATGCACTGCGCGAGAGTGGATGGCGCTGTGGCCAGGCCTGCCCGTGGGTTCTCCGATGGTGATGGCTTACAACGTGCGTCTGCTCCTCAGCAGACCTGCATGCTCATGACAATGCAGAATTTGAGGCGGACATAATTTTTATTTTCAGTCTTAGCATCTTTTTTCTCTTTTTTTAAATGTTCCAAATAAAAATGATAAATTTGAGCTATGCATTTCATGGATTGGTTCTCATGTTGGTTTCTTTTTCTCATGTTTTGAAGGCGGCACCTTTGGGGTTTTATAAACTCCTGTTTGCTGTGCCTTAGTTTACCCTGGACATGCGAGCGGTGATTGGCCCTGGGCTGTGCTGACTGGGTGGTGGATTCTGCCAGCGTGTTCCGGGTTTGACCTGCGAACTCTGCTCTTCCTGAGCTGGTTCCAGGTGAGGCAGGGACCTTTGCTGCAGTTAGATTTCCAGTGAGTGTTAGGAAAATCTAGGTGATCCGCCCAGGAGAGCCACGACTTCACAGCTTCTGAAGAGGCTAACGCGGAGTAAAAGACGATTGGAGGAAAACGTTCAGCAGGCGGTGCGAGGAGGGCGGTTGCAGAGGCCACGGCGGCCGTGGTTGGCGGAGGCGGAAGCGCGTGGTCGGGAATGGGCGAGGCCCACGCCCCGCGCAGTCAGACCCTGTCTGTTGTTAGTCTGTGTGCCCACGAGTGCTTCTTGTTGAAATGCCGCGGAGCCAGGAGGCGTGTCTGCGAGGCCATTTCCAGGGCTGGTCCCGCTGGTGGAGGTGACCCTGGCTCCTAAACGGGCCTTGGCACCCTGCGGACGGGGCTCTGCTACCACCTCCTGCCTCCTCTGCTGTCTGACACCCTTCACTCCAGCCCTGGGCCTCGCATTTGCTCTTCTGTCTGTCTGGAATGTTCCTTTTCAGGGTTTCTGCCTTTTTTTTCTCCCTTCCATCATTCACATTAGTCTTCAGGCAGCTTCTCAAAGAGGCTCCCCATCTAAAGTCTAAGGGCCTCCACACCTCACCCCTTATCCCTCACCTTTATTTTACTACTTCTGCCCACCAACCACATTGCACGCGTGCATGTGTGTGCGTGTGCCCCTGGAACGGCCGCTGGCACACGGTGCAGTGCCTTGCCAGTACACGTGGCTGACATCTCCAGCACCCTCCTTCCTCTCGGTTGTACAACTTCCAGAAGATCTGTTTGCAAAAGTACGACGGTCGTTTCGTTACATCCCTAAGGTACAGCAGTGGACAAGGAAAGGAGATGAAGCGTGTGACTGACTGCACCGTGCTCGTTACATGTAACTGAGAAGGTGTCCAGTCTGCTTGTACGTCTGAGTGAATCTTGTGTGGATTCGTTCAGCAGATGAAGAACATCCTGGCTCAGAGGACAGGTGTGCTAGAGCAGATGTGCTAGAGGACTGCTGTGCTAGATTGTTTTGCTAAAAAATCAGCATCTCTGTGAAGTGTACTACCCACAGTGGTTTTTAATGGGTTCTAGCCACATTTTGTGTAAGGTGTCATGTGGTCCCTTGCAGGATTTTACGTGGCCTTTGTCTTTTACAGCCTAGATGGTGTGGGATAAAGCGGAATAGGTGCCTTGGCCAGTGTGGCTCAGTTGGTTGAACATTGTCCTGTGCACTAAACGGTCACTGGTTCGGTTCCCGGTCAGGGCACATTCCTAGGTTGCCTGTTGGGGCGAGCATGGGAGGCAACCGATCGGAGTTTCTCACATCGATGTTTCTCTCTCCTCCCTCCTTTCTCTAAAAAAAATCAATAAAAACATACTTAAAAAAATAAAGTGGAACAGGCGATAGCACATTTTTCTCTGTTGCCCAAATGTGGTGCCGGGCGGAGAAAGGACTCCCTGTTTAAAACCCAGGGCTTGAGGCTCGTGCCCAGCACGCAGCTGCACACTGCCCGGGGTGGCCGGACGGGCTGCCGCCGCCGTGTCCGGTTCCTTCCGTGTGCGGCTCCGCGGCGGCGCAGGTGAAAGGTGCCGCCTGTGCCGCAGGGGAGTCCGGAGAGCAGTGCGGGACCATGCCGCTCCGGGCCGGGCCGGGCCAGGCCGCGCCGCGCCGCATTCGTTTTTTCTTGCTCTTCAGCTTACAGACTTCGTTTTATGCACTTTTATTGGCTTTTTGGCGGGATAATTTAAAACGAGATACACTGCGTTTCCCCCGGTTGTAGAAGTGACGCCAGCTGTGTGGGTTGTGTCCTGCATTCCCAGGGGAAGGAGAAGCAGTCCTTGGCTGTCCCCTGGGATTACCCCACCAGGGCCATTCTGTTCACCTGGTCACATGCCAGCGCAGTTACTTGTCTTCGGCCGCCTATGATTCCCTTCCTGGTCCGGGGTGGAGAAGGCGTCTCCAGCAGCCGCCTCGGCACTGCTGTGTCCACTCTGCCACCTGCTGGCCCCGCAGCTTCAGCTCCTTCCCCTGTCTGTGGGCTCCAGTGTTCAGTAATGTGAGAGCCCAAGTGGGTGGGTGACTGAGTTAGTGCTGGGCGAGTCAGCCCGCCAGGTGGTGACTGAGTTAGTGCAGGTGAGAGGCAGCCCAGCAGGTGGGTAAAGGGGTTAGTGCAGGTGAGAGGCAGCTCACCAGGTGGGTAAAGGAGTTAGTGCAGGTGAGAGGCAGCCCACCAGGTGGGTAAAGGGGTTAGTGCAGGTGAGAGGCAGCCCACCAGGTGGGTAAAGGGGTTAGTGCAGGTGAGAGGCAGCCGAGCAGTGGTGACTGAGTGAGTGCAGGTGAGAGGCAGCCCAGCAGTGGTGACTGACTGAGTGCTGACAGAGTAAGGTCTCAGTAAATGTATTTTCCTGGCTGTCATGGATAGCGTGGGGAAGTTCCAGACACTTCCTGCCTGTCTCCTGTTGCGTTGGGCGGATGGATCTCCGGTGTGATGGGGCATTTCAGGGGGGCTCCTGGCGAAGAGCCTCAGGAAAGAGGCTCCAGGATCTGATCGGTCCCTCGAGGGGAGGTGCAGGTCCCGGTGAGTGGTGACTGTCCTTCTCTGTGCAGGCTCTGCGAGAGGGACCCCTACCAGCTGTACCAGCGGCTGGAGCAGCAAGCCCGGGAGTACGTGCTGGAGATGAAGGTCCGCCTCCTGCGGCAGCTGTCGGCTGCAGCGCGAGTGCGGGCGCCGTCCGGCCTGCAGGGCCCGCCGCAGGCCCACCAGTTCATCTCCCTGCTGCTCGAGGAGTACGGCGCCCTCTGCCAGGCGGCGCGCACCATCAGCACCTTCCTCGGCACTCTGGTGAGAGTTCGTGCCTGTCAGGGCTTTGTGGGACAGGGGCTGTGTGATGGGGTGTCAGTCCTGGTGTCGTGTGTGTGGTCCGGGTCCCCTCCCTGTGACGTCCGGGGCAGGAGGAGCCTCCTTCTCTTCCTGTCTCCCCTCGCGGTCTGCTGCTGATAACAGTCAGAGTGGATGGACAGGCAGTGACATGACTGAAACACTGGAGCGTGAGGCCTAGGAGCGAGGTAGGCAGGGGACAGGATGCGGTGAGGACCAGTGTTTGAAAAAAACGCATGAATTTTAAGCGCAAAATACAGCTATTTGGCCAGTGATTCATTCCACCTTGTTCACACCGAGAGACTCCCTTTGGTTTCAGTGTCCAGCAGCGAGGGTCTCTGAGCACTGCTCTCCCGGGAGACAGTGAGGTGCTGGGGACAGACTGAACAAGATGGCAAGACAGGAAAGAAGCCTCGGGCTGAGAGTTCATGTGCTCAGGGCGGCCTGCGTCCCACCCGGGCGGGGCCTGCACATGGGTGACGCTGGGACCACTGTGACGGCCCCTCAGGGTGAGGTGACGCAGAGGCTCCGCGTCTGGAGGGACAGCGGGGACATTCGCCCTCTGACTGGGTGGTCCTCGCCTCCCGGAGACTGTCACAAGCTGCTGCCACAGGGGTGCGCGGTCTGACAGGTGTTGCCGCCGTCATGGGAATCTCAAGGTGGGGGTGACTGCCCTGCGTGGTTCCGGGCCGCTCTGGAGGGCGGCCATGACCTAGCGTGCCCATAGGCCATTGCCATGCCCACAAAGCTGACAGTGTTTTCTTTTTATGGGCTAACACCCCGTCCATATAAAAATTTCCCAATTGGCTCAACAATCTCTTTATGGTTGGGGTGTTCAACTGAGGATCCAAGAAGCTTCACAAACTGATCAGAGTCCTTCCAGCCCATCCTGTGACACACACACACACACACACACACACTCACACACACACACACACACACACACACACACTCACACACACACTCACACACACTCACACACACACACACACACACTCTCACACACACACACCCCTCCGGTCTGAAGAGTCTGCAGAACTCTGTTAGAGAAATTGAGTCAGGTCTCGGAGCAGGTCTCCATCATTGAGGACTTGAAGTCCTTTAAGCCCACAAACGGAGGACCCAAAGGGCTTTGGTTTATGTGGACTTTAATCAATATTTACTGTTATCTCCTCACCCGAGGGTATTTTTTCCTTTGATTTCTAGAGAAAGTGGAAGGGAGGAGGAGGAGGGGAGAAAGAAGAAACATTGATGTGAGAGACACATCTATTGGTTGTCTCCCTCATGCACCCCTACCAGGGCTGGAGGACCTGCAATTTCTCTTGACCAGAAATTGAACCCACGACCCTTAGGCGGATGCTCTAACCACTTAGCAACTGGCCAGGGCATATTTTAAATAAAAAAATTAATTTTTTCAAAACAAAGCAATTACTTGTTTTAAATATGTTTCTATTAATTTTAGAGAGGAAGGGAGGGGGAAGGAGAGGGAAAGAGAGAGAGAGAGAGAGAGAACAATGAGAGAGAACTATCAATCGGCTGCCTCCTGCACACCCCCTACCAGGGATCAAGCTTGAAACCCAGGCATGTATCCATACTGGGAATTGAACCTGTTGGTGCAAGGATTGACCCAACCGAGCCACACCAGCCAGGGAAGAACGTACTTGTTTACATTTGTGGGCATTTCTAGTGTCTGGCCCCTGCTCTCAGCGCTGTCCTAGGATGTCTCCTGGAGCCCCTGAGGAGGCCTCACAGATGTGGACTGGGAAGGAGGGGCGGGCTGTGGCCTTTCAGTTGGTGGGGCTGCTCTTCTTTAAAGTAGCCAGGCCCTACTACACTCACACTGAAACTGGACCCTGGACCGAAGTCGCCCAGCAGGCCACACTGGCCACGAACCCCCCGCAGAGCTCACACTGCTGGGACTGCCCACGGCAGCCACTGGGAGCGCTGGCTCCTGGGTGAGTCTCAGCAGCCGATTCTCCGTGGAAGGCCGCTCCTCCTCAGAGAGGCTGCGGCTGGAGGACCCTCCGGCTCGGTGGCAGCAGATCTCCCTGCGCTCCGAGTTCCTGGAAGCCCAGGTTGGGTGATCGCCACAGGTGGGGTCAGGTGTTTTCCTGGAAGCAGCAAGGTCACTGCCGTGTGACCCATCGGCGAACTCTGCCCTCCCTCCATCAGCTTCTCCAGAAACAACGCCAGGCTGTCCGCTGTCCTGTCCTGCGTCAGCAGGCCCTTAGCCGTCAGCCTGGGAGTTGTTCCCCAGGCCTGGCCGTCCAGGAGGTGGCACACACCCTGGGGCCCAGCAGGGAGAGGGTCAGATTTCCCGCTTTATCCCGCCTCGGAACCCAGTTGGAGCTAGCCCTGACTGCGCCTCCCGTCCTCTGGGCAGTGCTTGGCCAGCTGTCACAGCCCTGAAGCCGAAGCTTCCGCTCATGGGACACGCGAATGCTGAATCCCTGCCGGCTCCAGGTCTGTGTGGGACTGACCACACACCTTCTCTCCACACCCACACGTCGGCCTTGAACGTGGGAAGTGAGACTGGGGAGGCCAGAGAGCCCGGAACCACTGGCTTTCCCTTCCTGCCTCTGGCCTGACTCTGCCGTCTGCACACAGGCTCACCGCTGGAGCGCTGTGACAGCACACGCGGCTGCGGGCGATTCTGGCCCCGCGCAGGGTCGCTGGTGTGAGCAGTGCTGGCCTCGGAGACAGTGCAGTCAGCACCCGCAGCCGTCCCTGCTGGTCCAGGCGGTGCGGGAGTCTGGGACCTCATTCTCCCACATGCCTCACTGGGCATAGAAAATACCCAGCATCTGCAGAAACTAGTCTTGTAGCTCAGCCCCCGGAGCCTCAGCTGCGCCCCAGGGTTGTGCCAGGTGCCCGTGCTCGCAGGCTGCAGGTGGGGCCCACTGCTGTCCTGAAGGTGGAGGGGGCGGGCAGGTGAGACCAGACTCTCCTGGGAAGTCCTGGCCTCTCAGCTGGCCTGGGACTGATCTGCAGCTGCCTTTGCTCCTCTGTTCTGCTGTCAATCAGATCCCGCCTTCTGTGCCCGGGGGCTCTGCGTTAGCCTTTGTGTCCCTGTGCCTGGCCCAGTGCCCGCGCGCAGTGGTCTCTGCTGCAGTCCGTGGCACGTGTCCTTTCCACGCTGCCGCCTGGGGCTTTGTTACAAGCACATTGCGTGACAGTGTCTCGTTCTAGAGCAGTGTTTCCCAAACTTCTCTCATGATGAGAATCACCTGGTGGAATTGTTAAAACACATTCCTGAATCCCAACTAAGAAGTGCTAAACTAGAATTTTTGGGAACATATAGGTAAAATTATATACTTAACTAGTGCTCTAAGACAGATGTTATATACAGAGCACTAAGTTAGGTATGCAATTTTACCTGTATGTTCTCAAAAATTCTAGTTTAGCACTTCTTAGTTGGGATTCAGGAATCTGTGTTTTAACAATTCCACCAGGTGATTCTCATCATGAGAGAAGTTTGGGAAACACTGTTCTAGAGGCTGAGTGCCCCGCTCCCAGGTGCTGGCGGTTGGCACGCCCCACTGCCCTGTGCTGAGCACCGGCTCCCAGAGAGGCTGGTGTGAGCCGGGAGGGTGTGGGTGGAGCCAGCACAGATCAGGGACACCACCACGGAGGGTGGGCGCTGAGATGTCAGGTTCCCGGTGGACCTCCATGGTCCCGACCTCAGGCCGGTGTGCGATGGGGACAGCTCTGCCTCCATGTTCCCTGCCCTGAGCCAGGCACTCGTCCGGGACAGGCAGGGGGCCTTCAGGTGTGGATCGGTGCTGCCATCTCGAGCAGTCCATCTCCGCTCCCTCTGGCTGAATTGGAAACGGGCACAGACCACTGCGTGTTGCCCCAGGAGGCGCGCAGATGTGTGGAAGGCAGGCAGGATCCCGGGTGGCAGTCTCTGGTCAGGAGCCTCCCTGGGGCCTTAGGTGACTCGAGCACCGGCCGTGTGTGGAGCTTGCACATGGAAGTGTGGATTCGCACGTGCAGTCACAGCAAGACCTGTCAGCAGAGAAGGCAGCGAGTAGGGAAGGCCCTGTCGCCGCTTGCTGGCCTCTTACGTGATGTCCTGCCAGTCTGGCCAGCACGTGTCTCGTGGAACATCCACCCCTGTCAGAAGGGGAGCTTTCTCAAGATCGGCAAGAAAGTGTTCATGCATTCAAATTGATGAAAAGTAGGGGTTTTGTAATTATAAGGAATGACCGTCACGTGTGTGCAGTCGTTCCTCCTCTTTCTCAGCCCCTTCCTTCCTGTGGATCTCGCCTCGCCACCGTTCCTGTGTGCGAGGACAGGCGGGAGGCCCTGGGCCCTGTGGCGCGTGACGCACAGGAGCCAGCATCTCCTCAAGAGCAGAGGGTCTGGGCTGTGGGGACTGGGCGGGGATGGCAGGGGCGGTCCTGGGAGTTTTCAGGCTGCAGCAGCTCAGTCGTCTTCTGTGTGTCCTTAACAGGAAAACGAGCACTTGAAAAAGTTCCAGGTGACCTGGGAGCTGCATAATAAACATCTGTTTGAAAATCTGGTTTTTTCGGAACCTCTTCTCCAGAGCAACTTGCCAGCATTGGTGTCGCAAATCAGGTATTTGGTCTGCACCTGCTCGCTCCCCTGGACGTGAGCGCCCTTCCCCTGCGGGGCGTTCTCGCGGGAAGCCACAGGCTTCGGGGAAATGCAGGGCCGCGGGCCAGCTCCAGAGCGTCGAGCCCAGGGAATGGTTTCCAGTGAGAAGCTGTAGGCCCCGTGTCCCCACCCCACCCCACCCGCCACAGGTCTCCTTTCTCCCGCACGGACAGGACTTCCTCAGTGCTCACCGGGCTGTCCGCTCCCTGTTCATTTCCTTATTTGCCTTCTCACCGCGTTTCTTAAGACAATCACAGAATGAATGAACGGATAATTCTATTTCTTTGTTTGAATTGGATTTTCTATTTTACTTAATTTGAAAACCAGGTCAGAAATGGTATGTTTCCCATTAAATATGTTGGTTACAGTCTCACGTTTAGTAAACGGCACTGCTGGCTGGGCCTGGGCCATCTTAGGACAGTGACACTCACCGCTGACTGCTCCTCAGCAGCTGCTCCTTCTCAGAGCTGCTCCGCCCAGCCGTTCCAGGGTTGCGCGAGGCCTCGGTGACCCCTCCCGCAGTCTGCGTGGCATGGGGTGGCGTCCCCCAGGTCACGCTGGGGCAGGTGGCACACAGGAGCTGCTGGTGCTGGCCCAGACCTTCGGACTCGTTTCTTCGTTGAAAGCCTTCTCTCTGCAGGCTGGGGACCACGACGCACGACACCTGCAGCGAGGACGCGTACAGCACCTTGCTGCAGCGCTACCAGCGCTCCGAGGAGGAGCTGCGCAGGGTCGCCGCCGAGTGGCTGGAGTGCCAGAAGCGGATCGACGCCTATGTTGACGAACAGGTGCGTGTGTGTGGTTTGTGGGGTGCCTGCGGGTGGCCCTTGCCCTGCCCAGCCTACAGGATTCGGCAGCAGGGGTCCAGGTCACCATCCGCCTGTCCACGCCCCCTGTCCCTTTACCGCTGCTGCCTTGGGGAGCTGCTGAGTGTTGTCATTTCACTGTTTACTGAACCCCGCTGTTCATAGCCAGGGGCGCAGACATGTGTGGCTCAGAGCCCGTCTCTCTCCGTCCCTAACTGGCTGGAAAGGGAGTGCAGACTTGAACACAGCCAGCCGTTGTGGGCAGGTGGCTCTGGGGGAGGGACAGGGCTCCTGGGGCAGAGGGGCCTGAAGCTGGCAGCAGGGCAGCCAGGGTTTCCTAGGGGGCAGGAACGGGCTTCTGGGGGGCACCTCGTCCTGCCCGCCTCTCGACAGCTGCTGGTAAAGAAACGTGTGTTTCCTAAAACCTGCGGGTGGTACCGTGTATGTAGCTGGGACTTGGCACCGGTTTGAAGCTTCCCATCCAGGAAGATGCTGCACAGCCTCTGTGGGGCGGTGGTTTGTAGCCTGTGCCATGGCCGTGTGGTTGGACACTTCTTAGGGGCGTACACCTCGGTACTTGATGACGAGTGGCGGGTAAACAGCAGGGTGCTACTGGCATGTAGGCAAGGCGGTCACTGTCCAGCCCTCTGGTCAAACTCTCAGCTCTCCCTGGTTTCTCGTTGGTTGCAGTGAATTTCCGGATCAGGATGTCTGCCACAAGGAATAATAGTTTGCCTTCTCTCCAGCATTTGAACTCTAGTTTGGTCTGGCTTCCAAGGAGTTTGGACTTGTCTCATGGTCTCATGCTTTTCACACATATCGTTGATACTTTTTATCAAGTTAAAGAAATTTAAAAAAATATATATATATATTATTGATTTTTCACAGAGAGGAAGAGAGAGGGATAGAGAGTTAGAAACATCGATGAGAGAGAATCATCCATCAGCTGCCTCCTGCACACCCCCCACCGGGGATGTGCCCGCAACCAAGGTACATGCCCTTGCCCGGAATTGAACCCGGGACCTTTCAGTCCACAGGCCGACGCTCTATCCACTGAACCAAACCAGTCCCGGCAAGAAATTCCCTTTTTGATCCAACTTACTAAGGTTATTTTTGTTTAAAAATCGGAATAGATATTACATTTGATTGTATATTTTTATTGTTTTTAAAAAATATATTTTTATTGATTTCAGAGAGAGGAAGGGAGAGTGAGAGTGAGATTGAAACATCAATGATGAGAGAGAATCACTGATCGGCTGCCTCCTGCACACCTCCTACTGGGAATCGAACCTGCAACCCAGGCATATGCCCTTCACTGGAATCAAACCTTGGGACCCTTCAGTCTGCAAACCGACGCTCTATCCACTGAGCCAAACCAGTTTCGGCCCTAATTTTTTATTTTTTATTTATTTTTTAAAGATTTTCTAATTTTGAGACATCCTTGCATTCCTGGGATTAAACCCTACTAATTTATGACATGTTACCTTTTTTTAAAAAATTTATTTTAGAGAGAGGAAGGAGAAGGGAAGAGCAAGAAACATGAATGTAAGAGAGAGACATCTATTGGCCGCCTCCCATACGCCTGGACCTGGGATCAAACCCTCACCCGGGTGTGTGCCTTGACCAGCACCTGAACCCGAAGCCGCTGGTGCGCAGAACGATGCGCAACCAGCTGAGCCGCCCGGCCAGGGGTGCGATGTCAGTTCCCATCCCTCACAGATGTGGCTCGCCGGTGTCTCAGTGGGGTTCTCTGTCTTATTCCGAGGTGCTGCGTGCTCACTGCAGCAGCACGCACGCTGAAGCTGAGCTGTAGGTGGCGTTTTGTCTTCAGGTTCTCATCTATTTTGTATGAAGGTTATGCTAGTCTCAGAGAACGGGTTGAGAAGTTTTCCACGTTTTTAGGTTTTCAAGAATAAATTCTGTTCCATCAAGGATTCGCTAGAACCCCCCCTCCAAAAACAGACCCTTTGGGCCTGATCTGTTCGCAGGGAGGGGGAGCAGGACTGCAGACCTTCCACTGCCTCTTCCGTGCCCGCTGCACGCGCTGGCCTGTGTGGCTTCTCTGCTTCAGGAGTGAGCTCCCCAGGCTGCTTGCCTAGGAAATTCCCACCGCATCGCAGCACGGGGAGCCCACGCTCGTGCTGGGGCCGTGGAGGCTGTGGAAGGCGGCCAGGCCCCTTGGGCTCCGCTCACGGCCACGCTTTAGAGACAGCACTTTGTCTGTTGCCCTGCGGTCCCCGCGGAGCTGCGGGAGGTCAGAAGCCTGAGCCTGCATTGCCAGCGAAGCCGCCAAGGCTTCTCCGGGGCAGCTCCCTTTTAAAATCATTGTGGAGGCCCCGCAACAGCCAGGCCTGCCGGCCACTTCCTGCCATGGAAGGTGTGAGCCGTCCGGGTGGAGGAGGCCTCTGTGCGGCTGGCCCCTGCTCCCCGCTGCGCTGCCCTGGTCCCTGGTCCGCCTGGGAGGCGTTGGCAGGCCAGCTTCGGGTGCCGGGCACACCTTGTTTTCCAGTCTTTTCTGCTTTACCTTGAAGTCCCGCCTACCTTGTTGGCTGGTTTCCTGTTTCATTGGGTCATTTTGGCTTCTCACATTGAACGTGTGCTTCTCAGGCCTTGGCGATCTGCGTTGCCCTCAGCTGCGTGTAGACCTGTGCGTTGTCTTCTGTGTTGTAGGCACATCTTACGAAACTTGATTTGCGGGGCTTCCGTTGTCAATTATTTCAACATGGATTTTTTTTCTAATGATTTAAACTACTTAGAGTCCTTTTCAAATGCAAGAGTTTTACTTTATGAAATTATTCTTTACTTGTTTGGAGGGTTTATTGGTAGTATTTTCTTGACTGTAGGATTGGGTACATTTTGGAAGAAGAATATATCCCATTTCTATCATTTTAGTGGTTACTCTTAAGTCTTTAATAATTATGAAACCACATAGATTACATTTATACAAACGTCAGGATTTAACCATTTAACCGCCTCCCCCTCCTCAGTAAGACAGTGCCTTGAGCCCTGCTCTTCTCTGTCGGTTCTCTTCATTGTGGTGACACACCTGACCTGACACTGGCATCACATTCCTCCCCGAGCCCCGGGCGCTGGGAGGAAAGGGCCCTGCCCGTGGCACTAGCGCACTCACATGGTGGCGAGCATCGCCGTCATTGCCAGGACTTCCATCTTCTGGAGCCGAGACTGTTCCCGTTCAACCACCACAGCCCCCACCTCAGCCCCGGCCCCTGCCCCCCCTGCTTCCCGACTCTGATCGGCTCCCCGGGCTCCCGCAGGTGGGTCACGCAGGTTTCACCCTCTGTCGGCCTCACTCGGGCCCCGGTCCTCAGGCCACACCGGCTGCTTGCTGGCTCCAGGGCTGCCGTCCTGCTCTGAGCCCCTCATGGACGCTGTTCGCCGCCTGCCTTCCTTCATGTCCAGCACGTGCAGGGCACACAACAGACACACAGTGCATGCGTGACAAGGTTCGCCTACTGTACCGATACGGCCACTCTCGTTCTGGTTTCTCTATCATTTGCACTCATGTCTACAGCGATTCTGTGTTAGTGTCAGGTGCTGGCGGTCCGCCCTTGTCCGCTGCACCTGCCCTTGTCTGCAGCACATCACCCTCTCCCGCGGCACCTGCCCTGTCCACGCCCATCTCCCTCCCGCGGCACCTGCCCTGTCCACGCCTATCTCCCTCCCACAGCACCTGCCCTGTCCACGCCTATCTCCCTCCCACAGCACCTGCCCTTGTCCACGCCCATCTCCCTCCCACAGCACCTGCCCTGTCCACGCCCATCTCCCTCCCACAGCACCTGCCCTTGTCCACGCCCATCTCCCTCCTACAGCACCTGCCCTTGTCCACGCCCATCTCCCTCCCACAGCACCTGCCCTGTCCACGCCCATCTCCCTCCCACAGCACCTGCCTTGTCCACGCCCATCTCCCTCCCACAGCACCTGCCCTGTCCACGCCTATCTCCCTCCCACAGCACCTGCCCTGTCCACGCCCATCTCCCTCCTACAGCACCTGCCCTTGTCCACGCCCATCTCCCTCCCACAGCACCTGCCCTGTCCACGCCCATCTCCCTCCCACAGCACCTGCCCTGTCCACGCCCATCTCCCTCCCACAGCACCTGCCCTGTCCACGCCCATCTCCCTCCCACAGCACCTGCCCTTGTCCACGCCCATCTCCCTCCCACAGCACCTGCCCTGTCCACGCCCATCTCCCTCCCACAGCACCTGCCCTGTCCACGCCCATCTCCCTCCCACAGCACCTGCCCTGTCCACGCCCATCTCCCTCCCACAGCACCTGCCCTGTCCACGCCCATCTCCCTCCCACAGCACCTGCCCTGTCCACGCCCATCTCCCTCCCACAGCACCTGCCCTTGTCCACGCCCATCTCCCTCCCACAGCACCTGCCCTGTCCACGCCCATCTCCCTCCCACAGCACCTGCCCTGTCCACGCCTATCTCCCTCCCACAGCACCTGCCTTGTCCACGCCCATCTCCCTCCCACAGCACCTGCCCTGTCCACACCCATCTCCCTCCCACAGCACCTGCCCTGTCCACGCCCATCTCCCTCCCACAGCACCTGCCCTTGTCCACGCCCATCTCCCTCCCACAGCACCTGCCTTGTCCACGCCCATCTCCCTCCCACAGCACCTGCCCTGTCCACACCCATCTCCCTCCCACAGCACCTGCCCTGTCCACGCCCATCTCCCTCCCACAGCACCTGCCCTTGTCCACGCCCATCTCCCTCCCACAGCACCTGCCCTGTCCACGCCCATCTCCCTCCCACAGCACCTGCCCTTGTCCACACCCATCTCCCTCCCACAGCACCTGCCTTGTCCACGCCCATCTCCCTCCCACAGCACCTGCCCTGTCCACACCCATCTCCCTCCCACAGCACCTGCCCTGTCCACGCCCATCTCCCTCCCACAGCACCTGCCCTTGTCCACGCCCATCTCCCTCCCACAGCACCTGCCCTGTCCACGCCCATCTCCCTCCCACAGCACCTGCCCTGTCCACACCCATCTCCCTCCCACAGCACCTGCCGTGTCCACGCCCATCTCCCTCCCACAGCACCTGCCCTGTCCACGCCCATCTCCCTCCTACAGCACCTGCCCTTGTCCACGGCACTCCGCCCTGGCCATCTGACATCTCCCCTGAGAGGCTGCGCACACTCTTGGGCGGAGGACCGAGGGGCCGTTGCTCACTGCGTAGCGAGAGGCTCTAAAACACAATGCTGGGCCACAGCCCCTGGTGGCCGGTGGTGCCCTGTCCAGTCTAGACGCTGGTGGCAGTGTGAGGCCACCCCGCGCACTGACCTCTGCGCAGGGCGGGCCCTTCCTTCCTCCCGCAGTTGGCCCTCCACCACCCTCTTGCCAGTGCGTGGAGGGCTTCGCTGCGGCCCTCAGGACACGGCTTCGTAGAAACTCGGCTTCCCCTGACTCTCATCCAAATTCCGGCTGCTGCCCCGCTTTCTTAGTCTCCTCCCTCACCCCTCCCTCCGCATCCTCACTTCCGTGGTCTCCGCCGGCACCTCAGACAGACGGACAGCACCCTCTCCGGCTCGCTCCCCTGACCCCCAGCCTCCCCCGTGGCCCCGTCCGGCCAGACGGCCGCTCCCGCCGCTGTGCCCTTGCCGGGTGGGTGCGCGAGGCTTCCCTCGAGTCTGCGCTCGCTCAGTCCGTCGGAAGGCGGGTGCCACTTCCCAGGTAGCTCGCAGACCCCGTCGTCTTCCCCCGCCCCCTGCCGTCCTGGCGGCCATCGTGCCTCGTGGTGCCTGCACCCCGGGCGCCAGGGCAGCACTCTGTCCTGCCGGCGGCACGCTCAGGCCCGTGCCACCTTCCGGTCCGAGACACCCTCTTCTCAGCCCGGGTCAGCGGGTCTTCAGGAAGTGTTGAGGTTCCGGCCGGCATGGCTCAGCAGTTCAGTGTTGACTAGGAACCAGGAGGTCATGGTTCGATTCCCAGTCGGCACAGGCCGGGGTGGCCAGTGTGATCCCAGTAGGGAAAGTCAGGAGGCAGCCGATCCGTGATGTTTCTTGCTGTCTCTCTTCCAGAACCTTAGGTCCTTAGGGCTGTGATTCATCTCTGCTGCACCTGCTTCAGGGCCCATCAGGGTTGCTGGTTGCAGGCCTGTGTGGGCGCCACCTGCACACTCCCATCTGCCGCCCCCTCCTGGCCACTTCAGGAAGCTGTGACCCTCAGTGTCCAAATAGGCATGACACAGCACTAGCCGGGTTGCTCAATGGATAGCGTCAGCCTGGTGACTGAAGGGTCTCGGATTCAGTTCCAGTCAAGGGCATGTACCTCTGTTGCAGGCTTGATCCTTGGTCCAGTGGGGGTGAGGTGGGGTGGGGTGGGGGCGTGGAAGGGTGACATGCAAGAGGCAACCATTGTGTCTCTTTCACATCAGTGTCTCTTTCTGACTCTCCCACTCCTTTCCATTCTATCTAAAAATCAATGGGAAAAACATCCTTGGGTGAGAATTAACAAAAATAAAAATAAAAAGCATGACACACATTACCATAGTGACTGGAAAATATGAAGCATTTGTCTGGCTCAGCGGTTGAGCTTTGTTCGGCCCATGAACTGAGGGCACTGGTTTAATTCCCGGGTGGGGCACATGCCCAGGCTGCAGGCTTGATCCCCAGCAGGGGGTGTGCAGGAGGCAGCCGATTGAAGTTCTATCTCTCTGTCCCTCTCCCTTCCTCTGAAAAGTCAGTAAGAACACTTTTTAAAATCGGAAGCACATGATAACAGAGGTAACGCATTACTCTCTCATTTCCTCCAGCTCACCAACAAAAAGGCAGCCACTGGCGAGAACAACTTCACAGATGCTATGAGGCACGTGCTGTCGTCGAGGCTGAGCGTGCCGGACTGCCCCAACTGCCACTACCGGAGGAGGTGAGTCAGCGCCCAGGGCCGGGCGCGTGGCCGGCCGTGCGGCTCGCAGTCACCGTTCCTCGTCCCAACCAGGTGTGCATGTGACGACTGCAGCCTCTCCCACATCCTCACGTGCGGCATCGTGGACCCCCCCGCCCCCGGCGACGCCCACGCCCACGCCCACCAGCTGCCGCTGCAGGTGGGCTCTGCTTCCGACTGCGTCTCTGAGATGCGCCCGCCCAGCGTGTCGTCGGCAAGCTCGGGGTCCGGCTCCAGCTCTCCGATCACCATCCAGCAGCGGCCCCGGCTCCTCCTCGCCGACAAGGAGGAGCGACCTTTGTGAGTGCGACCTTGTGATAAGGAAGGTTCCAGAGGTTTACCAGGGCAGCGGTGAGAGGTAGACAGCTGTGTCTACAGAAGTCCTGTCGCTGCTTTCCAGGGCAGGCCTCTGCTTTCTGTAAGCAAACTTTAAAACAGGAAGTCAGGGATGTGAGGGCGATCTGGCTGCGACATCTGTCACCCCATGGATCGCCAGGGTTGATTCGGCTGATCTGGGTGGCTAGGCGGGTGTACCCCTCCTCCCTCACCGATCCACGTGCGCCCCTCCCGAAGCTGCGCGCTCGGTCGAAGAGGACGACTTTCCCCCAAGAGGAGAGGACCGGGCTTCGGTCAAGGGTATACGAGTAGCTGCGCTCCCCTGCTAGAACCTCCACACAAGCTCTCAAGGTCCATTTAAAACAGGAAGTCAGTAAGCCCAAACCAGACACTGTGCCATTGCCTTAAAGAAACGGAAAAGTAATAAGCACCAGCCGAGAGCCAAGCGCTGGTGAGCAGGAGCCTCCCACCCCTGCTGTGCGTGCGGGCGTGCGTCCCCTCGGCCAGGGCGGGGTCACGCTTACCCTGGGAATGCCAGGGCTTGGGTGGTCCCAGGGGCAAGCCCCACAAGGTCCACTTGTCTGGCCCACACCCACAAGGACTTCCTGAGCCTCGGTTCCTCGCCTGCACTTGGGATGTTGGCAGCTCAGGAGGGTGAGTGCTGACCAGGGGCACCCTGCTCACTCAGGCTGTGGCCCTCAGCAACCCTGAGCCTGTCACCGGAGCCATCTGTGCCTCCGGGTGAGCTGCAGGTTGTAAAGCCTTGTATGTGTGTGGAGTCTTGTTTTCTTAAAAGTGGGGAGATGCCTGATTTTGGCAGTTGTGGGCACTCCTAAAGCCACGGCATCACCGACTGAGGCCGCAGACGCACCGCCCTGTGGTGCTTGCGTGCGCGGGAGGGGGGGTCCTGCCTTGAGCCCTTGGCTTTGAAGGTCATGTGCCGGCTCTGGGTGTGCACCAGAAAGCCACACGTGCTGAAAGTGCCCACGTGATGCCCTGGCCTTGACGTCCGCTTGCATTGTTTTAGTTACTAGGCGTTTGCCCATTGCTCGGAAGTCTTGCTGAAGCTGAAGCTGATTTACAAAACATCAGTGGCTGTAAAAACACACTAAAGACCCAAGATGGTTCCAGTACACCTTTAATTTTTTTAAAATAAGTTTTTATTAATTTTTTTTAGAAAGAAAGGAGAGGGAGGGAGGGAAGGAGAGAGAGAGGGTGGGAGGATGGGAAACACCAATTGGCTGCCTCCTGCGCACACCCCTCTGGGGATTGAGCCCACAACTGAACATGTATCCTTACCAGGAACCCAAGCGGCGTGCTCTGGTGCTTGGGACAACGCTCACCCAGCTGAGCCGCACCAGCTGGGCTACACCTTTCCTTTTGACTGAACATGAGCTGTGTCTGCTCAGCAATGGCCGAGGGCACTCGAACACCAGGGCACTCCCAGTTGAACGGAAATGCCCCATCAATCAGATTAAGCCGTTGTTTGCTCCTTCATCTCTCCCCTTTTGGAGTCCTGTTTTCCGTTCGTCCCCCCAGCCCAAACGGAACCTTCCGGGTCCTCCGCTCTGGTGCCCAGGTCACTGAACGACATGGGGAAGTGTGGTGGGGCCTGGGGGTGGCCCCTCCAAGGAGAGCAGTGTCGGGAGTATGTCTTTGCCGTGAACGGCTCACGGTGGCCGTTTCTGCCTGTCTCAGCTGCAGTGACGACGAGGACGTGGCCCCGTTGTCAGCGAAGTTTGCTGATATCTATCCGCTGAGTAACTACAGCGACGCCGAGGTGGTGGCCAGCATGAATGGGATCCACAGCGAGCTCAATGGTGGCGTCAGTGGTGGCGAGGACACCGTGGCCCTGAAAGCTGAGGTAGGCCCTGGCACCTCAGCGGGCAGAGGTCACTGGTGGCGGCCAGCAGGCAGCGCTTTATGTCCTGTTTGTTTTCCCAGACCCCACAGGGGAGCAGCACCAGTGCCAGCTCTTCAGAAGCTGATGAAGAAGAGGGGGACGGCGGCAGTGGCGGGGAGCCCCCCGCAGCCCCGCAGGAGGCCGCCGTGGCCCTGGAGAACGGGAGTCCTGAGAAGGAGGACAGGAAGGCGGACAGTCCCCCCCCATCTTACCCCGCTCAGCAGGTGTGATTTCATTTCTTCACATTTTCGGTTTTGCCAAAGGTCTCTTTCTCTGTGTCTGTTTTCTCTGAACCTGAGCATTAATAAATACAAAATTAGGTCATTTTGAATAACTTCTGAAAATGAGCACTGGAGAGAATCCAGGCTGCCTTACAAAGTAAATGTCCATCCCTCATAACCTCCATGCAGGCCTTATCTCTTCCTTGAACGTGTAACCAGGAGCCTTGGTTTTACAGCCCCCCTCACCTCCCACCCGCCCCCCCCACCCCCACCCCAGCTAGCTGTAGACGTTTAGATGTCACGAGCTTTTGAATATTAGGTCTAGTAATAATTAATGTCGTTTTCTAATACTTTTTTAAATCGAATTTATTTAAACAATACAACAAAATTTAATCAACAATATAGTTGCCGTTGTTTTCTACTACTTGTGCCCAACGCTCAGGAAGCATTTTAATCCCTCTGTTGTAAAATTCTTGTGATTTTGATGCAAAAAATTCGGTCAATGCATTTTTGAGGCATTCTTCATTATTAAATTTTTTTCCAAGAAGAAAGTTTTGCAAAGAACGAAACAAATGGTAATCGGAAGGGGCAATATCAGGAGAAAATGCAGGTTGAGGGAGAATTTCCCATTCCAACTGGCGCAGTTTTTCAGCAGTGATTCTTGCAATATGCGGTCGTGCGTTATCGTGGTGAAGAATTACGCCCTTCCGATTAATCAGTGCGGGTTCTTTTTCTCTTAAAGCTTGGGCTAACCTTTCCAATTGGGCACTATACACTGCACTTGTAATGGTTTGGTTAGATGGTAAAAGTTCATAATGAAGAATTCCTTTAAAATTCCACCAAACACACAACATCACTTTTTTCGCATGCAAGTCAGGTTTTGGCGTGGGCTGCGGAGCCTCATTTTTGTCCAACCGTTGAGGCCACCTTTTCAAATTAACATACAGCACCCATTGTTCATCTCCGGTAACAATTTGCTCTAAAAACGGCAAACGATTTTGACGAGAGAGGAGCGAACTGCAAATTGTGACTCTTTGATTAGGGTTGTTGTCGGTCAATTCATGAGGAACCCATTTTCCAAACTTTTAGACTTTGCCAAGTGCACGCAATTGATTGGAAATTGTTTTTTGTGAACAATTTAAAGTTGTCGCAAGCTCTTGTTGGGTAATTTGAGGATTTTGCACCAAAAGAGCTTGAAGAGCTTCTTGATCAAAATTGGACACACGGCCTCGACCACTCTTGTCATCTAACGAAAAATTTCCCTCGCGAAATTTCTCAAACCAACGCTGGCATTTTCTGGCGCTAACTGCATCTTGACCAAGAGCACTACAGATGTTTTTTGCAGCCTCACTTGCTTTTCTTCCTAATTGGAACTCGTAAAGCATGCAATGCCGAATATGCTCTTCATCCGCCATCTTCTTAGCCCTAGTTTTGCAACAAAAACCAAACCAAACACAAACTTTTTTAAGCAAAACTTGTTAATTGCACTTCACACGTTCTGTAGATACCACGTGTTTGAAGGTTATGTCAATACAAGTCAACGCCAAGCAAGATTTTAAACGAATGTTTAAAAACGACATTAATTATTACTAGACCCGATAGAAGCAAGGAGAGAGTGTTCTGAAAGGGAACTGGTGGAATGGTAGAGCAGTGAAGGCTGGTCTTCTGAGAGCTTTTTCCCTGGTCAGTAGATGCCTGTTTTTCTGTTACTCCAAGGTGGGGTATTTTATCAAACCAGTATTTTTTTCTTAGTGACTCGGAGCTTTATGGTAGATGTTCAAGCAACTTATAGTGTGTGTGTGTGTGTGTGTGTGTGTGTGTGTGTGTGTGTATGTATATATATATATTTCTTTTTGGAGAGAGAGGAAGGGAGAGGGAGAGAGTGTGAGAAAATTGACCGCCTCCTGCAAGCCCCTCTTGGGGATCAGGCCTGCGCCCCAGGCACGTGCCCTGTCTGGGATGGAACCAGTGGTCCTTGCTGCACAGGACGACACGCAGCCACTGAGCTGTGACCAGGGCTCAGCAGTTCGCTGTTCGTTGTTGTTTATTAACCTTCACCGAGGATATTTTTTCCACTGAGTTTTGGAGAGAGTGGAAAGGAGGGGGAGAGACGGAGAGAGTAACATCGATGTGAGAGAAACACATTGGTTGGTTGCCTCCCACATGGGCCTCAACTGGCGTGGGGGATCAAGCCTGTAATTGGGTGTGTGCCCTTACTGGAATCAAACCTGTGACCCTACAGTCTGAAGGCCGATACTCTATTGAGCCAAACAATTTCTAAAACATATTTATTGTTAAAATATTACATATGTCCCTTTTTTGACTCCTTCTAGGCCACCCCTGTCCCCTCAAGCAATTTGTAGCTGAGAGAACAAAGGAAGGTCAGGATGCATGGCTGGTTAATTCGTTGTGTTAGTGTGAACCTGGCTCAGATGGGACAGGTGGCGGTGAGGAGCTTGCTCCCATCTACTTCCCGTCCACCCGGTCGGGCACCTCCTCACCCTTCTCCACCCTGGTCCGAGTAGGTTTCAGCTTTACTTTTTATATATATATATATATATATATATATATATATATATATATATATATAAATTGATTTTTCATAGAGAGGAAGGGAGAGAGACAGAGAGCTAGAAACGTCGATGAGAGAGAAACATCGACCAGCTGCCTCTTGCACACCCCTTACTGGGAATGTGCCCGCAACCCAGGTACATGCCCTTGACCGGAATCGAACCCAGGACCTTTCAGTCGGCAGACCGACGCTCTACCCCTGAGACAAACCGGGTTCGGCTCAGCTTTACTTCTTATTGTCTTCCTCGTGTTTACAGATGCAAATATAAGTGTGTGTTCTCCCGTGCTCCTGTAAAAAGGCCAACTTGGACACATACTCGTTCTGCTCGGGCTCAGCAGTGCGTCCTGACTGACGCTGTGCCGTACGGAGGTTCGTCCTCACGCTCCGTCCCGCTGCTGGCCTGTGTGCCCGTGGACACAGCACAGTCGTGCCTTTTGTTTCTTTAGTTCCCTCCTCGTGGCACTGCATGTGCCTCCCCTTTTCCCATTACAAGCTCTTTATGGCCTAGCTGGTGTGGCTCAGTGGATGGAGCGTCAGCCTGCGAAATGAAAGGTCCCAGATTCAATCCCATTCAGGGCACAGGCCCCGGTTGTGGGCTAGATCCCCAGTGGGAGACTTGCAGGAGGCAGCTGATCAATGATTCTCTCTCATCATGGATGTTTCTATCTCTCTCCCTCTTCCTTCCTCTCTGAAATCAATAAAAGTATATATTTTAAAAAACCACAGATGATTATTCCACTTCCAAGTAGTAGAAAGTATACTTGTACAATGTTTAAACAAAAATAAACTACTCATGAGCAGCCTGGTACATCTGACATGTTATACATAAGCAGGTACCCCCCTGGGGTCGGTCAGCAGCAGTGGGCTTGACTGGTTCAGAGGGCGGTGGCACCCCCAGCCCCTAGGAGAGGGTGAGTCACACTTTGGAGTCTTGCCAGTGTGTCAGATAAATGAGAGCCCTGGAGGTTTCAGTTGTCCTTTCATTTTTTATGGGCAGACTTGAGCAGTCTTTCATATATTCATTTTCTACCTTATTGTGTGATATGCAAATACGTTCTCCGGGTCTGTGGCGTGTCTGTTTTTACTTTTATTTTTAAATGTCTTTATTTCAGAGAGGGGAAGGTAGAGGAAGAGAGAGATAGAATCATTGATCAGCTGCCTCCTGCACTCTCTCTACTGGGGATGGAGCCTGCAGCCCTGGCCTGAGCCCTGACCTGGAATCCAACTGCAATTTCTGGATTCAAGAGGTCAATGCTCAGCCACTAGCCACATGGCCAGGCTGTTAGTTTTTAGGGTCTTGTTTGCAAAGCAAAAGTTGGTCATTTTTTTTTTTTTTTTTAAATATATTTTATTGATTTTGTACAGAGAGGAAAGGAGAGATATAGAGAGTTAGAAACATCGATGAGAGAGAGTCATCGATCAGCTGCCTTTTGCACACCCCGTACTGGGGATATGCCCGCAACCAAGGTACATGCCCTTGACCGGAATCGAACCCGGGACCCTTCAGTCCCCAAGCCGACGCTCTATCCATTAAGCCAAACCGGTCTTGGCAAAAGTTGGTCATTTTGATGCATCCAGTGTGTCAGGGTTTTCTTTGTGAGAGGAACATGCTTCTGATGTCGCATCCCAGAGCCTGCCTGATATAAAACTGTTCTTCTGGACTGTTTGTGGGAAGTGAGTGGCCGTAGGTCAGGGTTCCGTGTGTGCTCTGTTCCCGAGCTGTGTCCTTGCACCACGGCGCGTCTGACTGCTGCTGCCGTGGGGAGGGTCTGCCCTCAGCCGTAGGCCTTCAGCATTGTTTAGGCTGCGCAGCCCTTCCCCTTTCCATTTCCGTTTCCGTTTTAGGGTCCACCTGTTAACTTCCACAAAAACTGATCTGGGTTTTAATAGAGTGCTTTGAGTTCCTGAATATTCTTGGTTTCCCTGATAGAATTCACCAGCACAATCTTCTGGGCCTAGTCTTTTTTTTTTTTTTTTTTTTTTTTAATGTAATTTTACTGATTTCAGAGAAGGGAGAGGAAGAGAGAGATAGAATCATCATTGATGAGAGAATCATTTATCGGCTGCCTCCTGCACACCCCCTACTGGAGCCCGAGCCTGCAATCGGACATGTGCCCTTGATGGGAATCGAACCGGGCCACACTCTGTCACTGAACCAAACCAGCTAGGCCTGGGCCTACCTTTTATTTGTGGGATGATATAGGTCAATTTGGGGGAAATACAGCCTTAACCACAAGGAGCCTGTCAGTCTGTGAACATGCTGTATATTTCTACTTATTGAAGTCACCTTTAATTTCTCTCTCTCAAAAATTTATAGTCTTGAGGCTTGAACATACTTTTAAAATTTATTCGTAGGTTCACGTGTTTTTTGATTCTATGGTAAATGATATCTCTTAATTTCAATTTTCTATTGATTGTTTGCAATCTATAGGAATACAGCTGATGTTTATGTCTTGATCCTGTTTTTTCAGCTATGCTTTGCTCATTCTTTCAGTTGGGACTTGCATTTTTATCCTGTCCATCTCTCGGATCCTTTTCTTTGGAATGCTTCATTTATATTTAATTATTGGTGATACTTACACCTGCCTTTTGCTGTTTTTTCTGTGTCGTGTTTTCCCTTCTTCTGTTTTCCCTTTACTGCCTTTTTTTGCATTAAACAAATGTCACGTGCCTTTTACTTCTGCTGTTGGTTCTGGTTATGTGTTTCCTTTGTTCGGGGTGTGGCCGAGCCCGGCCAGAGGCAGCTCCCGCGGTGATCCCCTCACGACCCGGCTTCACAGGAGCACACGCTTCTCGGTTTGTCTTCCCCCTGGTCGGGTTCCAGAACCTGGAACCGCTCACTCAGTTTGGCCGCTCGCTCTGCCTTCTCGGAGTCTGTCCCTTGTGCACACAGAGATCATGCCTCCGGCGTGGGAGCCAGCGGAGCCGCTCCCTGCGTGGGCCCTGTGGCTCCCTCCGCCACTCGGCCATCTTCAGCAGTCCTCTCGTCTCTGTCAGCCAGGAAGCAGGCCCCCGCGGGGCGTGGGCCGAGCACCCCTCTCTCTAGGTTCCTGCAGTCCTGGGCTCTTGGGCCCCTCATTATAGGCCCTGGCCCACGGGGTGTCGGAAGAGCTGCTCCCTGCGGGTGGCTGTGTCACTGCTCAGCACAAGGCGGTGGCCCTGCCTGCTTCCGCCCCCTGGCCTCTGAGTGAGCAGGGCTCTTCTCCCCACAGGCTGAGCAAGCTGCCGACTGTGAGTGCCACGTGTGCAAGCAGGAGGCGTCTGGGCTGCCGCTGTCGGCGATGACGGCCGGGGCCTTTCCGTCCAGCCAGCAGTTCCTGACCCCGGAGAGGCCCGCACACCCCGCCCTGCATCTGTACCCCCACATCCATGGGCACGTGCCCCTGCACACCGTCCCACACCTGCCTCGCCCTCTGATCCACCCCACCTTGTACGCAGCGCCCCCCTTCACACACAGTAAGGTAAGTTGGGCAGAAAGGCCTGACAGACAGAAATCCAGATTGGCAGTTCGTAAAGGACAGCGTCCGCTCTAGACAGGAAATCCGCCTCCCGGAGCCTTAACCTGGCGGGTATAGAACCAGCTATGAGAGTGGTGGTTTACCCGTCCCTTCAGCACGCACTAGGATGGAGCTTTTCCGGGGACGGTTATGCGTGGGGCAGTCCTGGCTTCTGGGCCTGGCTCTTAGTGTGCTGGCAGCGTGCGTCCTTCCCCGCTGGCTCTCCGCACACACACAGGCGGTGGGAACAACGGGCTGAGAGAAACCCGAGCGCCAGGCACTGGGGCATCCTTGCCAGGCGGGATGGAGAGGCAGCTGGAGGGCAGACGGGGGCCTCCAGGAGCAGGCTGGGCTGGACTGCTCAGGCAGCAGTGGGTCCAGAAACAGCTATTGCTGCTGCCGCCCTGAGCACACGTTCATTTGGAATGTCTGAGACGCTGCAGGGAGACTTCGGGTTGGATTCATTTTGGGGGCCTCAGGAGTAGCCTTGTCTCTAGCCTACCTTTGCTGACCCTTACGTACATGCTCTGTGTTATTTTTATCAGTTATTGTGGTTCAAGGTTGGTTCGAATCAATCAAAAATAGAATTTTCCCTAAACTCTCCTGATTTATTAATTTAAAACAACGATTCTCACCTGGGGTCAAAGGGAGGTGATGGCGTGGAGGGCTCTTCGCCTGTCCTCGTTTCCTTCCCCCAGGGGCGGCGCTGGCAGGGGTGGCCGGGAGTGGGCTGTGCTGTCGGGTGCTGGGCAGGGGCACACATCGGGGCCTCAGACCGCCTCTGTAGGGTCAAATGGAACCCTTTTATCATGTTCTGTTACAGTGAGCACCAGGGAGCTATCCCCACGTTTATGCTTCAATTGTGTTGGGGTGAATAGTGCTCGTTTTGAACTTTTAACAATGCCTTGTTATAGAACGTTCAGGTAGCATTTTCGGGTAGAGACCGCAGGCCCTGGAGTAACATTGTTTTGGGAAAGCACCGTTCATTACAACGTCAGTGAGACGCTGTAGGAGCCTAACTGTTTATATCCATTACTGTGGGGCAAACTGGGTTCTTGTACATCGTTCTGTTTAAAGTCACAGAACTTGGCGGCATCGCTTCCTGAGGCCTTGCTGTGACCAAAGCCAGGCTGTGTTCGGCCAGCCCAGTGTGCAGCCTCTACCCGTGGGTGCACCCTGCCTTACCGGAAGAGAGTTCTGTTTCCGGGGTTCGGGGAGAAGGGTTTAGAATGTTCTCTTATAAACTCTCTTGTTGGCAGAAGCTGTACCAGAGTTAGTTCCTGAAACCTTCAAGTTCAGTTGTGGGATTGATTATTCCCAAAGTGTATTGGCCTCCAGGTAGAGGCTTTTTTATTTATTTACTTTTTTTATGTCAGAGAGGAAGAGAGAGGGAGAGAGATAGAAACATCAGTGATGAGAGAGAATCATTGATCAGCTGCCTCCTGCATGCCACACACTGGGGATCAAGCCCACAAGCCGGGGATTGAACTGTGACCTCCTGGTTCATAGGTCAACGCTCAATCACTGAGCCACGCCAGCCGGGCCTGTGGGCTTTTCTCAGATGTTGTAGGCAGTGTACAGAGGATAAGGGAGAAAATAGTAACATTTGGAGAGCTTATCTGCGTCTGAAATCTAGTTCTTTGGCACCTGGTAGACTTCACTCCAGCCGACGGATGCGAAAGACTCAAGGTGATAAAGGCGAATCGGAGGAAAGCAGTTGAACTTTATCTCAGCCACCGTGCTGTTGGCATCAACACTGTTTACTGATATGTTTAAAGTGCATTAGCTGGATGTCTTTTTTATTTGGAAAAATGAGGTGCATTTGGAAAAATACTTCATTTTTACCTGCTATAAAAATGTGTGTTTTGTTCAACAAACTTGCCTGTCTCTAGCAGGTATTCCAGAGAAGTTCGTATTATTCGGGTTGGGTTGACTCAGGTGACTGCTGTGGCTACCTCTGTCCTAACGCAGCAGGTGTGCACGGCCCGGAGAGCTGGTGAGGCCGTGGGAGCCCAGGCGGCTGCATTAGGGCACCCTCTCGGCTCCATCGGCGCGGGCTGAGGCGGGCGCGGTGCCTCCCACGGTCCTGGAGAGGCCATGGCGCTGCGCGTGGGCAGCCTGGGCTCAGGCACGCGGACCCGCTTCCCTTTCTGCCTTCTCAGGCCTCGGGGATTTCTGCTTTGCAACGGAAGTGTCGCTTTTAAGGCTTGATATCATTGTTGGAGCAACTCATGCTTGGGCCATGGTGGGTGAATCTTTAGTAAGGAATATGTTTGGGACGAGTATTATGAAAATGTAACTTACTTGAAATTAGAAAAACTGGAAGACTATTTCTATTTTCAGGTGTCTTCGTATCAATGATACATTTGATTTATATGTTGAGGTGTAAGTTATTTGAAAGTTAAAGGTAGTTACAGGAGAAAATACGGTAATGAAATGCTAGAAAAGCAGTCACAACGGCGACAGGATAGTTCCAAATATTGGGGGGTTTCCCAGCGACCTTCCTGCTTGAGTCCCGTGGTGCTCTGAGAACAGACGTCGTCTCTGTCGATTGTTTCCCACGTGGCAGGGTGTGCTTTAAGGTCCAGGGTGTGGTCGAACGAGGTGAATGTTCCACGTGAGCGTGAGAAGCACGTGCGGCCTGCTGCCGTCGGGTGACGCGGTCTGTGGCTGTCAGTGAGCGCCTGAGGGGGGTGCCCCTGGTTCAGCTCTGTCCCCCTGGCCCGTCTGCTGGCGCTGTCCCCCTGGCGGGCGGGCTGGCGTCTCCGGCCATCCCGCAGGATCCTCTCCATGTCTGTCCTGTGCTTGGACGCTCCGTGGCTAGGAGCCTGGTGTGCAGGGTGGTCGCACATGCTTTCAGGAGGTAGCTTCTTGACATTCCCCTGCTCTGCCGTCTGCTGTGCTGACGTGACCGTAGCTTCTCCCGCTTCTGATTCGTGTGAGGACAGGATTCGCCCATCCCTTTACTTTAGACTGAGAGGGTCTTTGAACTCACAAAGGGTTTCTTATGAGCACACATATACCTTTGGGTCTTGCTTCTTATGTTATCTGATCACCTCTGTCCTTACATTGGTATAATTAAACCATTTAAAGTGATTTTTTAATATATATATTTTTTTAAAGTTTTTTTTTTTTGATTCTGAAATCAATTAAAATGCCCAACCAGCTGAGTCACACTGGGCAGGGCTGAGTGTGTTTGGAGTAAGAGCAGCCATGTTCACACAGTTGTCTAACGTTAGTGTCTGTGCTACCAAAGCTGGCTGTCACAGTTCCTACTTGGTACCTGGAGCTTCTAGCCACAGTGTCCGGTCGGTCGGTCGGTGTCTCGTGCGACAGCATGCATGCAGACCAGCCTGCCGCTGCCCCTCGTGGGCTCCCTGTGGAGGGACCTGGCCTCCTGTTCTCAGTGGGTTTGCTCAGAGGAGGGCGTGAAACGCATGAGGAGCGTCAGGTGCGCTCCCACCTACCATACCGTCTCAGGCCGGGCCCCTGCTTCTCCGGGCTGAGCTCTGCTCTGCGTTCCTTACGTCCCGGATGAGGCAGGCCCTGTCTCCTGCGCAGAGAATAGAACCAGTTTGCTCTGGTCCTAGTCTCAGGAGAAGACAGGAACACGCTCAGCCTTCCCGTCCATGCTGTGCTGTGCCGCAGTCGGAGTTGTAGGTGCCCAGCAGGAAGTCGTCGTGAGAGGGAGATTAGCTGGGAGCCCGCGGGGTGGTTTTGCAGAGGAGCTGAGGCTGGGGGAGGGTTTGGAGGGTGAGCGAGAGTTCTCTGGACCCGTGTGGTTGTGGTGAAACCAGGGCACGCCCGTGTCTGGGGTGCATGGGAAGAAACTGTGGGACCCCGGAGGTGCTTCCGTTGTGCCAATTTACCGGCTGGACTAGCGAGGCAGCCGCCTCTCAGAGCACACGTGGCTGGAGAGGCCGCTGCGTTCTGCCCCTGAGCAGCGTGTCCCAGGTTCAGCACCTGCCAGCCAGTGACTTCCCATCCGTGCTGCTCAGCTCAGCAGCTCGTGGTGCGCCTCTCGGCTGTGGACATCCGGTCTTGTTCTCTCTGCTCGGGGTCCTCTGCAGGGCAGCAGCTCAGCTCCCACTGTGGCCGTGGGTGGCCACTGCAGACTTTTCTCCTCGCTCCCAAGCCTCGAGTCTCATTCTGGTTCACCTGCATCTTTGCCTCCCTGCACCCGGTCAGGCCAGGAGGGCACAAACCACCCCCATGGAGTGACAGCTGGGAGGGCAGCAGAGCCCAAGCGGGGTAGTCTGTGTGGAGACCACAGTGTCAGGGGGAAACGGTCCACATACACAGCTCCGAAAGGTCACTGTGGGCCAGCAGCGTGCTGAGCACTGGCCGTGCACTGTCTGAGTCTGTCCCTCCGCAGTCCCCCGAGGGAGGTGCATGCAGGTTACCTAGGAGAAAACAAAAGCACAGAGAGATGCAGTGGTTTGCCCAAGGTCACACAGCTAGTAACAGGGCCAGCTGGCCTCTGAACCCTGGGGACCGCAGCCTGAAGGCTGAGACCAGGACTAGAGTTCACACCCAGCTGCGTCCCTGACACTCGCCAGGAAGGGGCCAGATGTCCAGTCCCGGCTGTCCCGACACCGCACCTTCCTCTGTCATCCGCATCTTTGTGGCGGCCCTTGGCCATCTCTCACCCTTTCCTCGGGCTTACTCGCCCACCTGCCCAGTGGGTCTTCCTCATAACCCGCCCAGGTCCTCCCCTGCTGCTTACACCCTCTCCAGCTCCTAGGCCCCTCAGCCCAGAAGTCATAGTTATTTCCCCTGTGCCTCTCCCCTCCATCCCTCCGTTCCCCCTTCCTCTCTCCCCAGCCAGGCTCCCAGGTTCTGCCAAACCATCAGCTGCCCTTGGGAATCCTTCAAACCCCCCGCACTGTGCTCATGTGTGTCCCAGAGGGGCTCCCAAGCGTGCTTCCCAAGGGCGGGCTGTGGCTTTGGGGGCGGCCTGGACTAGGGCTGCTGGGGACAGCTGAGGGCCCGGCCTTGGCAAGGAACCGGCGGCCGCTCCCCCATGAAGCTGGCAGATCGGAGGGAGGGCAGACGTTGAACCCGTGGGCACAGGTCAGTCTTGAGTGCTGAGAGGGAACACGGGCTTCATTGTGTTTAGCAGAGGGCCCTGCCTCAGTCTTGGCATAGGTGGTGAGGCCAGAGAGGGCTTCTCTGAGGAGGAACACTGAGACCCAAAGAGTGACTTGTCAGGCAGTGAGCCTGAGAGCTGAAGGCGTTCTAGAGCATGGACACGGCATGAGTGACGGTCCGGGTCCAGGAGGAGCTGGGAGTTTGAGGACCAGAAGGCCAGCGTGTCCAGGGGCCAGTGAGCTGGAAGGACAGCTGGACCACGGCTACAATGGTGACCTCATCGTAAGAGCAGTGGACGCCACTGGCCAGCTGAAGCCAGGGCGTCAGCGCTCTCATTGCATCCAGAAAGCTCCCTGGAGGAGGCGAGGCTGCTGAGCGAGGCGGCTGGGGCGCCTGCTCCTCCGGGGACAGGCCTGCCCGCAGGGCCTGGGGTCCAAGCAGCACAGAGCGGTGGCTCTGCAGAGTGCCGCCTGTGCCCACGGGAGAACACAGTTGAGGGGGTCAGTGATTCCAGAGCTGACTCTTAGCAGGACAATCAGTGTCAGGTGGGATCGGCCGGGAGCAGGGCTGACGCCAGCGCCCACCTTCCCGTGTGGCGAGGGCAGTGTAACTGCTGCGCGCTCCCAGGCTGCTGCGCGTGTTTCCTGAGGCACCGGTTGCTCTCAGATCCCCCCTGGCTTCAGTGTAACCTGTGCTGCAGACTCGCCAGCAGCTCTGAGGCGTGTCCGCCAGGGCAGCCGTCCCGGCAAGTGCGTCCCCAAGGCTCCCCTCCGTGACTCGTCTGCCTTAGCCTGACTGCCTGGGTACGCAGGTATGAATGTCGATATGTGATTAGAACTTTTTTCTTGTAGGCTTTACCGCCAGCACCTGTTCAGAATCACACAAATAAGCATCAGGTATTCAATGCATCTCTTCAAGACCATATTTACCCGAGCTGTTTTGGGACTACTCCAGAGTGGAATAGTTCTAAGTTTATAAGTCTGTGGGGATCAGAAGTGATGAATGATAAGAGCTGGAGTCCTGGCACTTTCTTGCCAGATACAATTTCTGGTAAGGAACCTGTTAAAACTTTATTCAAGTTTTCAAGTGATCGAGCTGAGTGGATGGCCATCTGGCTGTGTTCTCCCATGGGAGCCCCGCGGGTGGGCCCGCCATGCTGCCCCTCCCTCTGCGTCCCCTCCCTCCACGTTGGTCACAGCCGCGGCCCCCAGCGTGGCTGACGCCCAGCTCCGCTGCCCAGTGCTGCTGAGCGTCTGTCTCCAGGGCTCGGGTTCGGCCCCCGGTTCTCGAGCAGGAGTGGCAACCAGACACGGCCCAGTGCACGGGGTGGGCGGCAGTGCCACAGCCCACTCAAGTGTTGTCACTTCCTTCCTTTTCTCCTTCTCTGTCTGACCCTTCATGGGATGTGTCCCTCCAACCAGCTCCGCCCTCCCAGCCGGATGCCTGAGGGGCTGCCACTTACACCTCATCTCTGTCTTCGTGTGGTTAGAGCCCCTGGCAGCCCCACACCCAGCCCCTGCATGTGCTCAGGCAGCAAGCTAGACTGGCCACCTGTCTGGTCTGTGCCTGGAAAGGGTTTCTAGCTGTGTGACCTTGGGCAAGTTGCTTAGCCTCTCTGAGCCTCAGTTCTTCATCTTTAGGATGGGAATAGTACTGCTGAGCTCAGAAGGCAGTTTTAAGACAAAAAAGAAATAACTGTGGAAAGCACCTAGCGCAGGGGTGGACACATCGCGGTGCGCAGGGAATTCCGTTTTCCATAAACGCTAGATGACCAGGGTCACCCCAGGGGAGCGCTCCCTGCGAGCAGCCCCGTGTGGAGAGTGTGTCTGCGAGTTCTCGTGAGCCTTAGCTGACTGCTTTTCTCCGGAAGCCTAATCCTCCCTTTTGTCTCTTAGGGCCGAGTGATATCTTAGGGCCGACGTTCTCAGAAACCAGGCCCGACACCCTCCCGCCTCCGACCAGCAGCTCGCCCACCGGCCTGGACTGCAAGGACAAGAGGAGCGCGGCCAGGAAGAAGTGCCTGTACAGCTTCCAGGACGCCTTCATGGAGGCCAACAAGGTGGTGATGGCCACCTCCTCGGCCACCTCCTCCGTGTCCTGCACGGCCACCACGGTGCAGTCCAGCAACAGCCAGTTCAAAGTGTCGTCCAAGAGGCCCCCTTCCTTAGGTAAGGCTGCTGCGGCGGGGCTGGCCCGAGAGAATCCCACTGTCACGTCCTCTTGGGCTCGCCCATGGGTCCTGCCTCTCACCTCTGCCTCCTGCTGTGAGCCAGCCGTCTGAAAGCCGAACCTCGTGGACAGGGTGCCTGTGGCTTCACTGTTGTGCGGGTGGTGTGCTGTCACACTCGGACCCGAGCCCACAGGAGAGCAGGAAGCCATCGGACAGGGGCAGGTGGCGGGGCACAGGAGCTGGCTCAGGGCCTCGCTGGCCAGAGGGGGGCTGTGCACAGCCAGAGGGGGAGCGGCTCCCGGCGAAGGGAGGAGTCCTGGCGCTCCGGAGGGACTGGGTGGGGCTGCTGCTGCCTGGGGCGGGAGGATCATGGTCGCTATGTGAGCAAGAGCGAGGGAAGCGGGCAGCCGGGTGACGGCCCTCCGTGGTGGTGAGAGCCTTGGCGGTCCGTGTGGGGAACACGGTGCCCCCCACTGGGAGCAGCTCCCCTGGGTGCTTGGCAGCCACCCTGCACACCTGCCGGGGGTAGCCTCACCACCTCAGAGCAGCTGACAGGTGCTTCCTGGGCGGTCAGAGAGGAGGGTGCAGCATGACCTTGGCGGGATGCATGCCCAGGGCATGTCAGCTCAGTCTGACCGAGGCCGCCGCTGCCGCTGCTGACACTGCTCTGCTCAGAGGAGGTCGGTGCTGTGAAAGCAGGCGGGGTGGAGGGACCTGTGGGAAAGGACGGGGGGGGTGGAGGGAGGGGGGAGTGTCCAGGATCCAGAACGTCCTTCCTGGTGGGTGTGCGGTGTGATGTGCTGTGTGGTCACAGGTCAGTGACGTGTGCGGCCTCGCGGGGCCGTGCCAAACAGCACTGGGGGCGTGTGTGTCAGAAGTGAAGACAAATGGGAACTAGTGAATCCAGGTGAAGGGTTGGGGTATTTTTTTGGCTGTTTCCTTCAACTTCTCTATAGATTTGGACATATTTAGACAGAAAACATTGGTAAAAAGTCTTAAAGGATTAGAGTGTCTGACCTGAGCTGTGGCTCCATGTGACGCAGGGGAGGTCTTCCACGGCGTCAGCAAGGAGGAGCATCGGCACGCGGTGCCCGCCGCCCCGAGGAACAGCCCCACCGGCCTGGCGCCGCTGCCCACACTCGCCCCCGCCCCCCTCGCACCAGCCTCCACGCCTCACCTGGCAAACCTCGCGGCCCCCGCCTTCCCCAAAGCTGCGGCCCCCTCGCCTGGGTTTGTGGACACGCGCAAGAGCTTCTGCCCCGCGTCGGTCGCCCCCCCGGCCCCCAGCACGGACGGCCCCATCAGCGCGCCTCCGAGCGTCTGCAGGTGAGCCGGGTCCTGGAGGGAGCGGCCAGGCACGCACGAGACACGGGGGAGCTGTGGGAGCTCTGGCTCCGGCCAGCGGCGGGAGGGCGGACCCTGAGGGCCGGGGGGCGGCCGGGGCAGAGCAGGCTGCTGCCGGGAGGGTGCGCAGACCCCACCGACCCATCCATGTCTTCCAGGTTGTACTTGTTCACTTTGAGAAAGCACAGCTCGGCAAACTCTTGACGGCTTTGTTTTAAGTGTGTGTTACTGATTTTGGAGAGAGGAAGGGAAGGGCTGGGGCAGGGAGAGGGACAGCTGTCGGTTGCCTCCCATAGTCACTTCCTGACTGGGAACCAAGTCCCCACCTCCTGGTGCACCGGACGACGCCCATCCACCGGAGCCGCACGGCCAGGGCTGGGCAGTTTGCTTGTTTTGTTTTTGTTGTTTTTCTTAAGGTGAGTGTGTGCATGGAAGTCACGCGTGTGTTGTTTTTTAATTCTCACCCAAAGACATGTTTCCATTCATTTTAGAGAGGGAAGGGAGAGGCAGAGGGAGAGAAATATACGTGGGTTTCCTCCCTCACGTGCCTCCACCTGGGACCACGCCCGCACCTGTGTCTGTGCCCACGGGAACCAGGGCCTCCACCTGCAGTGGACGGGCCCACGCTCCCGCCAGCTGAGCCACGCTGGCCAGGCCGGGCAGTTGTGTTTGAAGACAGTTTTTGTTGCCTTTGAACTTTCCGTTTAAAGCCACCTGCCACTCCCAGGGTAAAGTGGTGGTGGGACAGTGGAGAGACGGATGGTGTGACCACCCGCCACAGGCGCCGCCAGCCCCCTGACGTGGCCCCATGTCCGTGAGGCCCTGGGTCTGGCTGTGAGGGCAGAGCCTCGGGGTGGCTGCGTGCTGACAGGCCGTGTGCGGCTTCGCAGTGACCCGGACTGCGAAGGGCACCGCTGCGAGAATGGCGTCTACGACCCGCAGCAGGACGATGGGGACGAGAGCGCCGACGAGGACAGCTGCTCCGAGCACAGCTCCAGCACCTCCACCTCCACCAACCAGAAGGAGGGCAAGTACTGTGACTGCTGCTACTGTGAATTCTTCGGGCACGGCGGGGTGAGTGCACGCTGCCGGGCAGGGACAGCGGGTCAGGGCGAGCGGGCGGGTCAGTGTGTGACCGTCGTAGCAGACGCAGGGCGACGCCAGGTGGAATTCAGGGGACTTACTTGCAGCGTAGTTCAGGTCAAGGTCTGCTCTCAAACAGCAGCTCCACTGCTAGGTTGTCTTTACCCTAAGCCCAAAGGTGGAGCTGCAAGGCTGGCTTCTTCACGGCGCTGGGACCTGGGGGGAGTGCGATAGCTGATTGAATAGGGGTCCCCTGAGAGCCCGGCTGTGGGCCACCAGGCGTCCGGTCTGTCAGCCGCTGTGCCGGACACGCATGCACACATTGGCTTACCGGCTTGCACACACAGGGTATTGACGCCGGGGACCGGACAGGGACGCGCCAGCCCTCCGGCGCTGCCCGGGCACGGAGTGCTTTATCTCTGCTCATCCCCTCCCTGGCGTGCCGAGGCTGCTCAGAACCGTGGGCGTGGCTGGAGGGCAGCTCTTTTTCTTCGGCGCTGGGCACGCAGCCTGCCGCGGGGTACAAGATACCGGGTGGGCGTGGGCACGACAGGGAAGTGCCCACGCTGTTCACGTAGAAGGAATGACCAGGGCGTGTACTTGGTTCTTTCGGGCTTAGAAGTGTTTACTTTTATACATAGCTGCACCTAATTTACCAGCTCCTTTAGGAATATATAGGTTTTCTTTTTCCGGCCATTTGTTTCTCGTTTTTTTATGTATCACATGGGTAATGAGAAAAACTTTAGTTTTAGAAATAACCTGCAGTTTATCGTCCAAGTCATTGAAACCTGCAGCTTGACGGAGTCCTGTTTTCCCTGTTGTCTCAGCCTCCGGCCGCACCCACCAGTAGGAACTACGCGGAGATGCGGGAGAAGCTGCGCCTGCGGCTGACCAAGCGGAAGGAGGAGCAGCCGAAGAAGGCGGACCCGCTGTCGGAGCGGGAGAGCGTGGTGGACCACCGCCGGGTGGAGGACCTGCTGCAGTTCATCAACAGCTCCGAGCCCAAGCCCGTGAGCAGCACGCGCGCCGCCAAGCGGGCAAGGCACAAGCAAAGAAAGGTAGCCTGCGCCCGCGCCAGGGCGGCGGGCCCGTGACCTCGGGCGTGGAGCTACTCCCTGGCCACAGCACGGCTTCCACGGCCCCTGCCCGTCTCTGGCCTGAGTGCAGGCTGTTGGGGGCCCCTTTGTGTGTGGCTTTGTTGGTGGACCCACACCGGCCTCGGGCCCTCGTGCTGGCCAGCAGGCGGGCGCAGACCCTCCGCCTCTGTGCCAGGGAAGCAGGGGGTGGGGTGGCCGTGGGCTTTTGAAGACGGGCTGAAGGAGTGACTCTGATGGGTGGGGACAGGGCCCTTGGCTCCAGGCCGTCTGCGTGGGAGAGGCCCAGCTTGTGGCATTGATGTCGAAGGTGGCGGATGAGGTGATGGCCGTTGTGGTGGATGAGGTGATGGCCGTTGCGGGCGGCCCTGGGCAGTTCCCACCTCCCCTCAGGCTGGGGTGTGGCGAGGACAGGCCCGCCCAGTGGTGGGTGTGACTGGACTGACCTGAGGTCCAGCAAGTGAGTGGAGCCCTCAGGGACGGTGCTAGTCCTGCGAGGTGTCCTGTCCTTCCTGGTCACCTCTTCTCGGGGACCCGCCCCAGTTCTCCTGGAGGGCTCCCCACGGAGCCCCGGGCAGCAGGCAGCCGTCGCCCTCATGCAGCCACCTCGGGGTGTCAGGCCCGGGGCCAGCCCTCAGCAGGCAGGTCGGGCCGAGGAGGTGGGAGCTCGCAGCGTCTGACAGCAGGAAGGCTGCCTGGGAGCAGGTGAGATCGCTGGGAGGTCAGGCAGAGCTGAGGCAGGCCCGCAGGTCCTCCCGCTCCTGTGCTTGTCCTGCTGAGGGTGCCGCCCTCGGGAGTGCCCTGCCTCTCCGAGGGGTCCATGCACCCTCGAGACCTCCAGGTGGCTCTGTGCTTCAAGGCTTCCCACCCTCTGTCCTGGCCTCTGTCCTTGCAGCCGGTCTGGATCCAGACTGATGCCACAGCCCCTCCGGGCCCACGTGGTCCCCTCAGCCCACTCACCCTCTGCTCTACCGAGCACCCCTTTGGACCGCGTGACCCAGTCCACGTCGGCTTTGTGTCTCCTCCTGGTCGGCTGTGGAAGTGAAGGCAGCATAGGGCGGGCTGGGGCTCACTGTAGCCTCGTCCTGGGGGTTCCCGGCCCTGCGCCGGTGCCCTGCCAGCTGCCCCGGGCACCTGCAGGCAGCGGGCTCCTCCTGCCGGCGGCGGGGCTGCAGGACGTTGCTTCGGTTGTGAAGTTAGCTTTCTAAAACCTGTCATTTGACTTTTAACATCATTTTATATTGAGTTTTTACTAAAAGATAACTAAATTAGGTCTTCATTTAACACCTACTGGAATGTAGGAAGTAGCTTTAGCTGGGAAGGGCCTTTTCGTTTTCTGTCAAGTTGTTTTTGCTGGAGTGTCCGAGAGGCGCCCTCTCGGGGCTCTCACTTGTTACTAAACAGCAGGCGCCCTTTCCGTTTGTGCTCCTGGGACAGGCGTCCCAGCGAAGGAGTGTTCCCTCGGTGCACGGGCACGCACTGGCAGGGCCTGAGCAGAGGAGCCTGCTGTCAGCGCCCTGCGGCCGAGAGACCTTTGCTCCGGGCACACTGGTGACAGCCGCTCGGGTGTGTCGGCCACGGGCCAGGCTGGGAGGGGGTTGGTGCACATGTTTGCATGTCCTGTGGATGCACAGAAAGCCTCGGCCTTCACCTGGGCAGGTGCGTGCTGCTCACGGTCGTGTGCTGTTGGCTGTCACCTCATGTGCAGCAGGCGTGGGGGCGGGTAGGCCGCAGCTTCCACCTGGTGGACATGCCAGGTCAGTGGCTGTGAGGGCTCAACATCCACCTTCCCCACGGAAAGTAAGTCTGTGTGTCAAGTAACTGGGGTAGATACGTTTTAATAAGAGCTTTTGGCTCATTATAGCCCCTTTCATGGCTTATATTCTTTTTTTTACTTTTAAAAAACTAATCTTTATTTATTTTAGAGAGAGAGAAAGGGAGAGGAAGGGCGGGAAAGATAGAAACATCCACGAGAGAAACATTGATTGGCTGCCTCCTGCACGCCTCCTACTGGGGACTACACCCGCGACTGGGGCGTGTGCCTCCTGTACATGGGACACGACCCACCACTGAGCCACGCTGGCCGACCGGGCAGGGTTTCTCCTAAGTTCTTCTCTTCCCAGATGTGTGCTTTCTGGCTGCTTATCTGTGTCTCACACAGCCTCCTTTTCGCTGGCAGCTGGAGGAGAAGGCGCGCCTGGAGGCGGAGGCCAGGGCCCGGGAGCACGAGCAGTTCCGCGAGGAGCAGAGGCAGCAGGAGCAGCAGCAGGAGGAGGAGCGGCTCGCGGCGGAGCTGCAGCGGCTGCAGGAGCTCCAGAAGCTGCGCGCTGTGAAGAAGAAGAAGAAGGAACGGCCGAGGAAGGACTGTCCCAAGCTGAGCATGCTTGCTGGGGCTTTGCAGGTGGCAGCGGAGGCCCTGCCTGACTCTGTGCACATGCACAACGGCTCCCTCGAGCAGAACGAAGAACCGGAAACCTCACCGCACTCCCCGTCCACACACGCCAGCCACATGGCGCCCGGGCTGGAGGCGGAGCCTGGGCCGGAGGCCGAGCCCGGGGACAGCAGGGACTCCAAGCTCCTCCTGCCCGAGGGCGTCAGTGGGAAGCAGCAGGAGCCGCTGTCCTTCCTCCTGGACATGATGCATCAGCACAAGGAGGGCGCTGGCAAACAGAAGCCAAAACAGGCCGGGAGGGCCGGCAGCGAGGCTGGCAGGAGGCCCGCGGAGCCCCCCAGAGCCTCCGAGAGCCAGCCCAGGCCCCGGCCTCAGACTGAGCCGAAGGCCAAAGTGCCCGACCTCCCTTCCCCGGCGGAGCAGAAGCGAGAGGAGAGGAAAGCCAACAGCAACAACAACAACAAGAAGCAGCTGAACCACGTCAAGGAGGGCCAGGCGAGCCCGGGCCCCTCGGAGCCCGCCTGCCCCGGCGAGCCAGCGCCCAGCAGCAAGCCGGTGCCCGCCGACTCCCCGCAGCCCCGCGGCAAGAGCAAGAAGAGCCGGAAGAAGAAGGGCGGGGACAGGGCCGGCAGCTCGCTGGGTGAGTCGGGGCGTCTGGCGGCCGTGCCTGTGGCTCTGTCTGATGTGAGAGCAGGCCCTCCGTGTCCCGCCCGTGTCGCGGTTCTCATTGGCAGTGTTCCAGAGCCCTCGCCCGCACTGCCTGGCCCGGCCTCGAGGATGGGGGGGCCTCCTGGACAGCCCTCTGGTCTCTCACTTTCTGGGGGGAGTGCCTTGATCATACTTGCTTTCCTCTGTGGAAATCGGTCTAGTTAGTATTTCTCTCTCTGATGAGTTTAAGTTTGGTAAACTGCATGTCCATAGTAAGTTAACCTTTTAGCTAGATTTCCTAGTTTGTTTACAGAGATGTCTGCATACATAATTTGTTCATTTTGTAACTCTGATTGGCCACGGAAGCAGGGTGTCTGCGATGGGACTTGTGGTGAAGTGTCATGAAAATGAGGCCTGCAGGCCAGGCCCTGGTGGAGACTCAGGCACGGGAGCGGGGCGGGGGGGGGGCAGCACCCAAGCAGGAGCTGTGGGGGCGGGGGGTTCGTGAGGAACTTGCCAGATCTTGTAGCAGGGCGCAAAGTCTGACTTGCGAGTGAGGAAGGAGGTGGCTTGCAGCAGCCAGGGGGTGCCATGGCGCCCGCTGGCAGTCAGATGCTCGAAGGGCAGGTGCACAGGGGAGACGCTCAGGAAGGAGACCCAGGCAGGGTCTGGTTTGGGGCTGTGCGGTCCAGGTGTGTTTGAAACCGCAGGGACCCTGGAGGCCAGAGGTGCGTGTGGGCCAGCAGGGCTGTGTGCGGGCGGGTGTGGTCACGTGGCCAGGCGCGTACTTAGGGGAAGCTCTTCCGGGTCTGTGAGCTCAGCTGTGAAGGCCCTCACTCTGCTGGCACCAGGGGAGTGTTAGCGGCTGTTCCGCACATAAGCCACGCCTGGTCCTGCTACTGTGAAGTCATAGGCGGGAAGGGAGGCCCTTTTTATTATCCTCCGCTCACGGTCCGGGGAGGTCTGCTGGGGGGGGGGGGGTGGGGGGGCGGGGATGCTTGCCTCACCGACCTGGTGCTGAGGCTGTGCTGAGCTCACGCAGCCCGCTGTCCCCACTGCGGCTCAGACAGGCCTCGTGAGGGAGCCCTGCTGTCGGGGCAGCCGGGCTTCCTGGTGAAGTCGGGGGACTGCACTTAAAACCAGGTGCCAGCAGCGCCACTGCCTCTTCCTGTCCTCCCCACGGGCCCTCCTGCCATCAGCTGCTGTGGACAGCCTCCTGGCGGGGGGCTCAGGACCCCTCGGGCCTCCCATCACGGAGACCGCTAGTTAATGGCACCGCTCAGGGGATCGGCCGCCAGCAAGTTGTAGTTCATGAAGTTGTTGCATTTAATAAATCACAGCTCTGCTCTGTTCCGATGGCCACTCCTGTCATTTGACTTGCCTCTTTCATTTCACAGATGATGTCTTTCTGCCTAAAGATATCGACCTGGACAGCGTGGACATGGATGAGACGGAGAGGGAAGTGGAATATTTCAAAAGGTGAGCGCCAGGACTGTCTGTGGGGCCACGGCTGCCCGGCTCCCGCAGGCCCCTCCATGGCCGGGCAGCTCTGAGCAGCTTTCCCACGTGTGGGGGCCCAGCACACACATGCCCTCACGTCCACTTCTTCCCCCCACCCCCACCCCCCTGTGCAGACGGGTTGCAGCAGTGCTTCCCAAAAGGGTCCTGGGCCCACAGCGTAGCCTGGGACGGGTGGCTTCCAGACCGGAGCCCGACGGGAGGAGCCCATTGTTCCCACAGCCTCAGGGGCGGCTCGTAGGAGGAAAGTGGCAGGTCTGGAGCACAGTGGCAGAGGGGAGCACAAAGCGGAGGGGAGCACGGTGGCAGAGGGAAGCACCAGGCGGAGGGCAGCACAGGCGGAGGGGAGCATGGTGTCGGAGGGGAGCACAGGCAGAGGGGAGCACCAGGCGGAGGGGAGCAGGGTGTCAGCAGCAGGACCAGCCAGGTCGTAGGGGCGGAGCTGTTCTCTGAGGGGGGGCAAGGGGGTGAGCGTCCTGGCTGATGCGTCACCAGCTCAGGTCTGCAGCAGTGCGGGGAGGAGAGCCGGGTTCTGAGCGACAGCACGGGCCTCCCCCGGACGGGCGCAGGACAGTTAACCAGAGTGTCAGCAAACTCATTTTACCTGCCAGACACATGGCAGCAACAGAATCTTTCAGGTCCATTCAGATTTCTGTTCCCCAAGAGAGTGGAACAGGCTAAGGACAGTGTCCTCTCCCTCCCTGAGCACAGACTGGCCGGCCCCCTGGTCTTCCAGACGCTGTGGAGCGCAGGGTGTGATCCAGCAGGAGGGCCCTCCCTGTCCCCTGAGGCCGGAGGGAGGGACGGGGCTGTGAAAGTTCCCCTTTCAATCCCTCACGCCTGTGCACTTGGGGCTAAGCGAGGGCAGGCTGGCCTCCCGTGTCGCTCACTGAGGACACAGCGCCCCTCCCAGGGCTGGTGTGGGACGGGGCTCTCGGAACCTCCTGGCAGCGCAGCAGGTAACACCGGTCCCGCCCGCACCGCCCGTTGACGGGGACCAGGTGCGGCCGGGCGAGGCGTGGGGCCCACACCGAGCCCAGCAGGCTCCAGTGACTGCTTTCTCGTCTTCCAGATTCTGCTTGGATTCCGCCAGACAGACACGACAGAGACTGTCCATCAACTGGTCCAATTTTAGCTTGAAAAAGGCCACGTTTGCTGCCCACTGAGCGAGGACCACCAGAGGGACGCACGGGGGCTGGCACAGGCTGGGCCCCGCCGAGGACGTGCCGCCCGCCCGCCCGCCCGCCACGTTAGCTTGTGTGCGTGTAGTCTGTGAGCCTTTGATCGTAGCTCTGTGCCGGCGGGCTGGGCAGCAGCTCCCGCCACTTGTTCTGCCACCGCGGCCCCCGAGGCCTGGGCCTTGGCCAGAGACGAGTTTGCATCATCCACGTGGCTCCGTGGCCCCGCATCTCTCCCTGTCCTGTCTGTCCCCCTGGGTGACGCCCTCACTCAGCTCCCACCCGAGGCGGGCGGGCCGCGGGGCGGGCGCGCTCGATCTCCACATCTACTGTTCAGAGTGTACACGTCGCGCTGTTTGTGTCCGACCCCTGACTTGTAGCCAGCTTGTGTACGACCCCTGCCGAGTGAGAAAGTTCAAAACAATCCCACCCAGTACTCACCACCGTCTGTTAGAGTGTACGACTGTATTAACACGGAGGCCTGCCTGGCTACTTTTTAACATATTGTTAAGTAATATTAAAATCATGTCTTTCTTTTTGAAAGATGGAATACATTAGTACAGTAGGAGACCTCGTCTGGTTGCTTTCTGCGGGGGTGACGGGCACTGGCAGGGCAGGGTGTGCGGGCCTTGGGCCACCACCCCCCGTGGCAGTTCAGGTCCGGTGCCTCACCCTCTGGGCCGGCCTCAGGACAGACCGACCAGAAACGGTAAGTGGAGAAGCAGTGGGCACCGGACCCCGCTGGGGCCGGGAGGCCATTGCATTCACTCCTGTGGGCGAAGGAGGCAGAGAGGGGATTGGAGGCAGGGGCCCGTCGAGCTTTGTGGGGTTGTAATAAAACTCTACAGATACTAAGTTGGGTGTGCGTTTGGGACATGAATAGTATTTCAAGTGAAAAAAGGAACCCCAACTGGGGCCCTTCTGAAGTCTCCAGTTTTCAGAAAGCTCTCTGGAGCTGCCACTCTTCTAGAACACTCCGTGGCTCCCCCGGCGCCTTGGCTCCTGAAAACCTGGGGAGGCCCTGCTGCTGTGCAGACCCCTGGCCAGGCTCTGAGCTGGGGCGGGGCGGTGGGCTGGCCCGGAGGGTTCTGAGCCCACGGGCTTCCTGCCAGGGGCTGTGCTGATGGAGGAGGTGAGGAGACGGGGCCTCGCTCCGGCCAGAGCCGTGAGGGATGGTGCTGCTGTCCCGGGGCTGGGTCGGTCACGTAGGCCTCACACAGGCCAGATCCACCGTGGAGCAGAGTGGAGCGAGTGCAGACGGAGGGTCAGAGCCCCAGAACCAGTGCAGAGGGTGGAGGGGAGAGCAGCGGGAGGCTGGGACACGAGGGTGGGCGCAGCTGAGGCGGCAGCGGCCGGGGTGGCCGAGGGGCTTGTTGAGGTCCGGGAAGACCGCGGAGGAGACAGGCCGCCTGCAGTGGGTGCGGCTGGCGTGTGCAGAGACACGGGCCCACACTCCACCCTGGCATGTGTGTGCGTCGGGAGCTTTCGCCGCTAACCCTCACCTCGGTATTCCCATTGCTTCCTAAAGGGAGCGGGGGAAGGGGCGACAGGAACATGGACGGGTTGGTTGCCTTCCCCCACGATAGGGGCTGGAGGGAGGTGTCCTGACAGGGCGTCACCGGAAACCTGTGCTGAGCGGACGGGGTGATGCTCCAGCCAGCCGAGTGCTGGCCAGGGCTGGAAGCATGTTTGAAACAAGGTCCCCGCGTCTGAGCAGAGCGGCATGGGGCAGGGGCGGCACAGGGCAGGGTCCCCAGGGAGGGGGCGGGGGGCAGGGGCAGCATGGGGCAGGGTCCACTAGGGGGGGCAGGGGCCAGTGTCCTGCCTGGAGGCGGCTCTGGTGGTGCAGCCCCACCTGTGCCCTGCGAGGCTGGGTTCGGGGCCACGTGACCACGAGGTGCAGCCGCCCTGCAATGCCACGCCAGGAGCCCGTGGCGCAGAGGTTGGTGTTTCCTCAGCTGGTGATTCACTTTGTTTACATCCCACACCGCCTGCCTGTTCTGAGTCTGTTTCCCTCTGCTGGTGGGCTTTGTTCCTCAGAGCCTCAGGCATCCTTTGCGCACAGGTGGCCCCATCGCAGTCCCACGTCTGCCCCGTGTCTGGACGGACCAGGCTCCTTCCACGTCTGGATTCTGTGGATGAAGCTCCAGGGAAATGGCTCCCAGGCTCGAGCATGGGGTATGTGTATCTTTTAATTAGGGTTTTTTCTTCAGATAATGCCCACAAGTGGAATTGCTGGGTCGTAAGGCAATTCCATTTTTAATTAATTAAAATATATTTTACCGATTTCAGCGAGGGAGAGAGAGAAATATCCACGATGAGAGAATCATGGATCGGCTGCCTCCTGCACGCCCCACACTGGAGATCAAGCCCGCAACCTGGGCATGTGTCCTGACCGGCAATCAAACCATGACCTCCTGGTTCCCATGTTGACAACCACTGAGCCACACTGGCCAGGCCGTTCATTTTTTTTTTTTTTTTTTTTTGAGGAAACTCCACAGTGGCTGCACCCGTCTGCGTTCCCACCAGCAGTGCACGAGGGGTCCCTTTTGTCCACATCCTCACCGGTACTTCGATGTATTGATGGTGCCATCCTGGCAGTGTTCTTGTTTTAACTGCATCAAAAGTGACATTGAACCTTTATCCCTCTCTCTCTCTCCCCCTCTCCCTCTCTCTCTATCTCAATCTCTCTCTCTCTCTCTCTCTCGACTGTGTGTCAGCTTTGGAGAAGTGTCTATTCAGTTCCTTTGCCCACTTTTAATTGGATTGGTGTGAGGGTTTTTGTATTAAGTTGTATGAGTTCTTTATAAATTTTGGGTCCTAACCCCTCATTGGATGTATCATTGGCAAATGTCTTCTCATTGGTTAGGATTTTTCCTTTTGTCGATGGTTTCCTTCACTGTGCAAACCTTTCTGGTTTGCTGAAGTTCCATTTGTGTACTTTTGGTTGCCTTTGCCTGAGGAGACATAGCCAAGAGATATTGCTAAGAGCAATGTCAGGAAATTCAGTGCCTATGGTTATAGGTCAGGGATTCAACCTTTTTCCTCTCCTGGCACACAAACTAATTACTAAAATAAAAAAACATGTATTTTTTTGCCCGACAAAAAAATAGGTATAATTTTTGGTTTCTTCACACCAGACGACTGTTATTGTGATGGCTGTGTCATTTGTTTATTTGACAATCCAAGGGGAAAGAGGTCAGGTATTGCGTGTTTTAAAAATTCTTGTGGTGTACCGGTTAAAAATCACTGCCCTCCAAGTTTATGATTTCAGGTGCTACTTATTTCTGTATATGGTGTAAGGAATTTTCATTATTTTGCCTGTATCAGTACAGTTTTTCCATTTACTTTATGTACCAATTGTACCAGTTAATAACTTGGATTTTATAATCAAAGAAAACAGGATAATTTCAAGAGAAACATCAAAAGTGCTTTATTCAAAGTAATGTCCATCGCTAACTACACATTTCCCCGATTTTTCAGGTAATTTGTGGATACCATCCCAATAGAACTTTTGTTTTGAGGCAAATCATTCAGAGACCCAATGTTCTACTTCTTCATATGTGTTAAAGTGCTGCTCAGAAAGTGTGTGTGCCATCCTTCGGAACAAGAGGTCATCTGAAGGAGCAAGGTCTGGTGAATACGGCGGGTGGGTTCATACTTCCCAGGCAAGATCTTTTAACGTGTCTTTAACTGGTTTTGAAGTGTGTGATGGTGCGTCATCATGAAGCAAAATTACTTTGCCGTATCTTCTGGCCCATTCTGGTCGTTTCACAATCAAAGCATGGTTCAAATTAATTCTTTTTTGTTGGTAGCGTTCAGTATTAACGGTTTCACCTGGTTTTAGAAGATCATAATACACCACACCTTCCTGATCCCGCCAAACGCAGAGCAGTGTCTTCTTTCCGAAGCGATTTGGCCTTGCAGTCCATGTTGATGGTTGACCTGGATCAACCAATGATTGTGTGCATTTGGGATTCTCAACATAAATCCACTTTTCATCGCCAGTCACAATTCGGTGCAAAAAAGACTTTCTTTTGTGCCATTGAAGCAACATTTTCCTGATGACTTTTCGGTTTTCCATGTGTCTTTTGTTCAGTGGATGTGGCACCCATTTTCCTTCTTTAAGATCTTTCCCATTGCTTGTAAACGATCGTAAATCTTTTGCTAGCAATGTTGAATCTTTCTGCAAGTTGTTTTTGAGTTTGACATGCACCTACAACCGATAATGCTTGTAATTGTTGGTCTTCAAACTTCTTTAGTTGACCTGAATATTCTTTGTCTTTCACATTGAAATCATCACTTTTAAAGCGTTTAAGCCAGCGTTCACAAGGAACTTGAGATGGAGCATGTTCACCATATGCTCCCCAAAGTATTCAGCAGCACTTTTCTTCAAAATAAAGTAATGAATTAAAACTTCCCGCAAATGCTCCTTTTTTGGCACGAAATTCAACATTTTTAAGCATAAAAATATGATGTTAACACCTTCAGCAAATTTGACATGAAGTTTTGAAGCTTGTTGTCAGAACAAAACAGCATACAAATCAAATCACATGTGTATCAACAGATGCGGGACTCCGTCTGTTTAAAACATCCGCGTTATTAACCGGGACATCAGGTGTTGGCTCACCCCACGCATGTTCTTGCCTCCTATTCAGAGTAACCGCCCTGAGCGAGGGCTTACCGGGCCAGCGCATGTTGGTGCTGGTGCTGATCTGCTTTGGTGACCGTGGCCTTGCAGTCCAGTTTGATGTCAGAGCCTGGCCCCTCCCGCTCGGTGTTTCTCAAGAGTTCTTGGGCTGTTTGGGTCTTTTGAGGCTCCATATGGAGCCCGTTCCAGGCCCAGCCCGTGGGGAGGAAGCACAGAGCCCAGCGCGCTGCCCATGGGAGAAGCAGATTGGCATCTGGGGAGGCCGCGGGGGCTGGCGTTGGGGGCAGCATTCCACACGGAGGGACTGCACACAGCGCTGGAGAGCAGGCCTGCAGCGGCCCCCGACCTGCTCGCCTGCGCGTGTGGAATCAGTTGTGTGTGTGCAGGGAAACGGCCAGAAAGCAGGAGGCGGAGGCAGGAGTGGAAGACAAAGCAGGTGCGAGCGCAGCGTGTAAAGAAACGAGAAGCGCCCTGGACAGGCCGCAGGGGAGCGCGAGGGCGTCAGGAGGAACTGCCGGAGCGACGTCGGGAGACGAGGGCGGCGGGGGCTCCCACCTGGGCAGGGATGGAGCCCGCTGTCCCAGCGCCGCCCAGCGAGCAGCCCTGCCTCAACAGAAGGTGGCAAGCAGGAGCGCCTCCCCCGGCTGGCCTGGCTCTGCCCGGACTGCTGCTGGGCCCCTCGCCCAGGCCCGAGCCACTGCAGCAAATGCGTTTATTATAAAAGTACGTGGCTACAACACGGACGGACAGGTACCAAGCTATGCAGTGTGCTCCCCGGTTCCGCCGAGGCCGAGATGGCCCCTCGATGGACACAGCCGCAGTGCTCCGCTCTACAGACCGGGGTGCCTTCCACCCTGGGGATCAACGGGCGGCTCCCTCGGGCAGCCACCTACTCCCTCGAGATGCAGTGTTTCCTGCGGCTCCGGCCCAGCCTCACAGTGTGGGGACCCAAAGCGCAGCCTCTGTTCCAAGCCGAGGGGCCCAAGCTGAGGGCCGGAGCACCCTCTACCCGGGCCTCGGGGTCCTGCTGTCGGGCCGAGCACGCCGCCCGGCCCGGGCTCACTGGCAGCACTCGGCCACGTGCCTGAAGAGCTCCTCGCCCTGCTCGTCGCTGAAGCACTGCAGGCAGTGTGGGCACTGCAGGTCGCCCTGGCCTCTCCGGCCGGCTCCGGGGCCCCCGCCCTCCACAGGGGCCGGGCCCCGGGAGGCGGACACGGGCCTCTGGCCGCCGGGCACCACACACTCCGAAGCCTTGGTCTCCGCGTGCCTGGGTGCTCTGCTCGGCGTGTGGATCCGGCAGGAGCCTGCCTCGGGGGGGCCCTGGAGAAAAGGCAGAGGACGTCCGGGCTGGGCTCTTCCATCCTCCGGGGGCGTGCACGCCTCGCCTGCTTCCCAAAGAGGCAGGAGGGAGAGCAGAGCCAGGGGCCACAGGCCTCTCCTGGATCCGGGTGTGCTCCGGGGTGTGGGCAGTGAGCACCGGGGCAGACAGCCTGGGCACGGCCACCAGCGGTCCCACCCACCCAAGCTCCTCCCCAGGAGGCTGTCTCCACCCCGCACCCGGCCCGGCGGCTCTGCCAGAGCGGGCAATGGCTCTGAGCAGCAAGGCTCGGCGTCCGTGGGAAGGACAGAGGCCTGAGTTCATGGGCCGGCCCCACACCCACCTGTCTGCGCGCCTGGCGCCGCAGGGCCGCCACCTGGTCCTCCAGCTCCTGGATCCTGCCCTGCGCCCGCTCCCGGTCCGCCCGCTCCGACGTGAAGTCGTCCTTGTAGGCGAGGATCTGGAGAGAGCGGCCCTCAGCATCACCCCAGCCCCGGAGGCCTCCCGCCCGCCCGCCCGTCCTACCTGCTGCTCCAGCATCTGCGCCCGCTCCCGCGCCGCCGCCAGCTCCCTCGCGGCCCCCGTGCACTCGCCCAGCCTCTCCTCCAGCTGCCCGTTGAGCCTGGCGATCTCCTTCCTCAGCAGCTCCGCCTCCGCCTCGGCCTGGGGAGCCTGCAGCCCCCGCAGCTGGGCCCGCAGCTCCTGCACGTACTCGTCCCGGCTGGCGTCGTAGCGCTGCCACTTGGCGTTGAGGTCTTCCACCTGCGGGCCGGCGGGCGGCGCCGTGAGCGGCTGGCAGGGCCGCGCTCCTGCCCACCAGCCAGGAGGCTGCTGGCGGGCGGAGGCGCCTGTCAGCGGGGGGCCTCCGCTCTGCACAAGCGGCGCCTGACACTGTTTCCTGCCTCGGGGGCCGTCGGACAGTGACTCCGGCCCCCCCATGGACACAGGGACCACAGCATGAGTCCGCTAGTCCTTCAGGGAAAAGGCTGGCAGCCGAGGGCAGGGCCTGCGCTCCCTGGAGCTCTTCCCGACGCACAGTGGACACTCACGTGAGTCAGCTTCTGCTTCAGCAGCCGGTTCTCCTCCTGGAGCTTCTGCACCGCAGCCTGGACAGAGGCGTCCCCGCCTGCGTGTTCCAGCTGCACAGGGACACGGAGAGACCGGTCACCGGGCGTGCAGTCACGTGCGGCAGAGGGTTAGGAGCAGACCCCGAGGCTGAGGTCACAGTGCGCAGGGCGGCCCTCACCTGCCCAGGCCCACCCCCCGACGGCAGGAGGCTGAGCCCCTGGCCACGGAGCACGCTTCAAGCCCTTCAAGCCCTCCACCCCGTGGTCTCCAGACACTCGGTCAGTTCCACGCAGGCTCGGGGTCGCACCCAGAGCCACATTCCAGAGCAGCCCTCTGGGGCAGACCTGGCTGGAGATCTTAGGGCGGGTCCCCCGGCTCCTCAAGAGCCGGCCTGGGACAGCACAGCCCAGCGCGGGCCTGCCGACAGGTTCTGGAGAATCCCCCGTGAGCCACAGGAAGTGCTGCCCGCGCTGGGGAAACCCCGTGACTCAGCCAGCCCGAGCCCGGGCTGGGAAGTGATGCTGCCTGTGGCTGCGGAGCCGGCCCGCCCAGGCCCCGCCCACGCCGCCCGGCCGCCCACACGCCTGGCCGCCCTGTCTCCACAGGGAAGGCAGTGACTCCAGCGCGGACGAGAGCACGCCTCCCCAGGGCCCTTTCCTTTGGTTCTGACACACGTGTCGCTGCGGCTCCCTTTTTGGGGAGCCCACCCGCTGCGCCCTTCTCAGGCAGAGGGTCTCCTGTGGGGCTGAGCGCACCGAGGAGCCGCCCAGCCTCCGCCCAGCAGGCTGCGGCCCATCGCTCCTTCTGCTCCCAATACCCCCCAGCCCTTGGGGCTCCATCTGAGATTCCCGATGCTGAACCCTCATGCCCCCCTCGCCGCCCCACTTGCAGCCACAGCCCAGGCCGCCCTGTCCAGGAAGGCCGCCCTCCCAGCTGCCCTCACTGCCCTGATGAGGGTGTGGAGCCACGATGCTGGCCTGGACGTGCGGAGGCCAGAGGCCAGCTCAGACACAAGCCCTCACCTGGCCTCCCTCACTGCCCACCCGTCCCATCCTGCCGGCTTTCCTGCGTGTCCCATGTTGATTTGATTTTCTTCCCTTTTTTTGTTTTTCTTTTATTTCCTCCTTTTGTCCCATCGCTTTGGGAGGAAGCCCTGAGGGCGGCCCTGCCTCGGTGAGGGAGGCGGCGGAGGGGGTGTGCGGGGAGGTCCCGGCCTGCCCCCTCGGTGCCCGGTGCCTACCTCAGGCCTCTGCTCCCCCGCGGCGCCCTGCCCCGCCTCCAGGCGCCGGGCCAGGTGCTGGCACATGTGGGCCGTGGCGGCCAGAGTCCTGCGCAGCTGGCGGCTCTCGTCGGCCAGGGAGCGGCACAGGGTGTCGCTGGCCGCCCGCGCCCGCTCCTTCTCCGCCACCCGCCGCCGCAGCGCCGCCAGCTCCTCCTCGCGCTCCGGGCCCGGGCCCGCCCGCTGCCGCGCCGCCGCCTCCTTCGCCGCCAGCTGCTCCGACAGCCTCTGGATTTCCTGCCGGAGACAGAAGCCGTCACTCGGAAAGGCCCAGCGGCGGCAGCAGCCGCCTGTCCCCGCCGCCAGGCAGCGGGCACACGCGGAGTCCGCTCCAGGCCGGCGGCTCACGTGCCACGGACACTGCGTCCAACACCCCATCTCCCGCCAGCTCCGCGGCTGCGCCAGCGAGAGGCCCGCCCGCACGGCACGTGGCCTGGCTCAGACACGGGTGGTGACCGTGGCCTTGGGGGCGTCATGCTGGACCGGAGGGGCCCTCAGTGACAGTGTCCCTGTGAGGAGAGGGCGACGTGGGCACAGACCCCGTGAGGGCGGAGGCAGACGGAGTGGCAAACAAGGCTGGCACCGCCGCAGAGGCGGGAAGGCCCCGCACCCCCAGGCCCAGGGCCCCGCCCACCGGACGCGGGGAGAGGGAATCTCCGCTGTGGGCGCGCCAGGCCGCACGGGGCCGGGAAAGGGCGTTTAAAGCGCCCTGGCGCCCGCCGTTCGCTCTCCGCACGGCCTTAGCGGGGGCTCTCCCCGTGTTCAGAGCCGGGCTGTCCGGAGGGGGAAGGAGGGGAGCAGCCTGGAAGGTGAAGTCAGGAGGAAGCGGCGGGCGGGGCGTGGCCTGCTGCGCACCAGACACCAGGAACCTAGAACCTTCTCCTTTAAAAGCATCAGACACCCCGAGGGAAACAAACCTTCCCTTCCCCACCGGCCGCCCTCCGCAGAGGCAGCGTTCCTCCTTCCAGAACCTTCGCAGCACCTGAAGCACCTGCTTTACCCACGGGGACCGGCAGCGACCCCCCTCGCCTTCCTCCGCCCGCCTCGTTCTTTTCCGTTCACAGCCCCACCTCGCTGACATGCAAACACCGGGTAAGCGCCCACAAGCCGCACAGCTGCGGCGCCTAAGGATTGGGGTTCAGCACCCGCCCCCCTCCGCAGTGCACCCGGAGCGCGCGGAGCAGGCAGAGCTGCCCTCCTCACGCCGGTAATGTCCGTTACTCCGGGCAGAAGCTGCCGCTCCGCCCGTCTGACACCGGTTGCTCAGTGCCAGTGCCTGCTTGTCCATAAAACACTGTGCTTACACAGACCATACAACATGCGACAGAAGGACTTCTATAGCGAACACAGACCAGAAGGCAGTGTTCGGAACCACAGGTGTGGCAGACTCCTAAGTCCCTCCCGTTCCTCCCGTACCACAGCGCCAGCAGGAGCAGCTAGGCACTCAGTCCTCATCCCGCCAACCACACCGTCTCCACACACCCACACACACACACCCACACACACACCCACACACACACACAGCAGAGACAGCTCCGAGTGTCTCCCTTTCCACAGACGGGCCAGCGGTGACCCCAGGGTTAGGGCAGCCCGAGGGTGACCAGGTAGGAGGCAGCGGTACTGGCCACCCCGCCTCACTGCCTCCATGTGCTGAGCTCCCTCACATCCTCTCAGGGGCTGGAGGACCTAGGCAAGACCTGTTTTCTTTTTAAAATATATATATTTTTTAATTGATTTTTTACAGAGAGGAAAGAGAGATAGAAAGCTAGAAACATCGATCAGCTGCCTCCGGTACACCCCCCCACTGGGGATGTGCCCGCAACCAAGGTACATGCCCTTGACCTGAATTCAACCTGGGACCCTTCAGTCCTCAGACTGACGCACTATCCACTGAGCCAAACCGCTTTCGGCAAGACCTGCTTTCTAAGCATCCACCCTCACTGACCAGATGAAACAAACTGCTCCGCTAACAGAGCAGCACATCCTGGGCCAGGGGTGGGCGTGGGGGTGGGGCAGTCCACAGAGCTTCCAGGGGGCACTCCGTCTGCATGCCTCAGGCCTGGCACTGTCTGGTTACGACTGGGCGATAGACCAGGGCCTGGGCTCTGCTCCACACACACACAACCGCCAGCACACACCAAATGTAGGGTGAGTTTGGTTGACTCTGGAGGACTTGCCGACCTTATATTTTTATCTTAAAAATCAGCCTTCAAATGTCAGTGAAGGCCCTGGCCGGCTCAGTGGTTAGAGTGCCGTCCCAATATGCCAAGGTTGTGGTTCCGTCCCGTGTCAGGGCCCGTGTGAGAAGCAACCAGTAAATGCACACGTGGAACAACAAAACCAATGTTCTCCAACACCAATCAGTAAGTTTTTAATTAAAAAAGACCCGGAACTGATAGCTTCACAGGTGAATTCTACCAAACGTTTAAGAATACCAATTCTCAAGTTTTCCCAAAAAACTGAAGAGGAGGGAATACTTCCTGTATTTATGATGCCAGTATTACCCTGATTCCAAAGCAAGACAAAGACACAAACCTACAGCCCAAGGCCCCTTAGGAACGCTGAGCAAAAAATTCTCACCAAAATACCAGCAAACCACCAAAAATACCAAATACCACCAAAGTGCTCAGCAACACATGGAAAGGCTTACACACCATGACGAGGTGGGGTTATTTTCCTAGAACGCAAGGATGGTTAAACATGAAGACTGGCCAAGGAGCCCTAGCTGGTCTGGCTCAGTGGATAGAGCGTCGCGGACTGAAGGGTCCCGGGTTTGATCCGGTCAAGGGCACATGCCTGGGTTTCGGGCTCAATCCCCAATGGCGAGTGTGCAGGAGGCAACCAATCACTGATCTCTCTCATCATTGATGTTTCTCTCCCTCTCCCTTCCTCTCTGACATCAATAAAAAAAATTTTTTTTAATTGGTCAATGAATGAACTAGATTTAGTGTGAACATCTCACAGTATACTGTATACAAATATCAAATCATGTTGCATACCTGAAATTAGTGCATCAATTCTGTCTAAAGGGAAAAAAGCAGCTTACACTATGGTACCAGTGTCCTGGGTTGGAAACTTACGTTGGCCTAGTTCCAAACTCATCCTACATTCGGTGCTTCCCACTGCACCTTCCTCCACCCCTTTCACAACCTGCTTCACGGAGTGATCACTTCCATACACGTGTGGCCTGCAATCTGAAGGGCAGGAAGTGGGTCTTGATGGTCTCTGCATTCCCTAGCCTCGTGGGAAACAGCAGTTACCAGCTTTCCGCGGCAGTGAAGGCCGTGGCCACGTGCCCGTCTAACCTACACCGCCTCCCGCGCACGCGCTCTGAGCGGGCTCTGAGTGAGCACTTTACCCAGCCAGACGGCGCGGTCTCCATCTGTGGGTGTGAAGAGCACAATAAAGGACCAGCCAAAAGGATCAGACTCGGCACAGAGGCAGGGGTGGCAGTGGGAGGTGATGAGGGGGGAGGTAAGCCCGGAGCCGGCGACCGGGGAGGCAGCGGTGCCCGCCTCGTGCGGCAGGAAAGCGTCCTGGAGCCACCGCCCGCCGACCGCTCCCAGTGACCCCATCCAGGGCCGAAGACGCCCTTCGGCCCCGACCGACCTCCGCCCGCGCCCCGCTCCGCCTGCGGCGCACCTGGCGCAGCGCGGCCTCCACGGCGCCGGCGTCGCCCTCCCGCCGCCGCAGCTGCTCCCGGAAGCGCGCCACCTGCTCCAGCAGCGCGTCCACGAGCGACGGCGCCGCGTCGCCCTCCAGCGCGGCCAGGCGGGCGCGGAGGCGCTCGATGAGGGCGTCCCGGGCGGCCAGCTGCTCCTGCAGGCGCCTCAGCCGCTGCCCCGCCTCGTGGTACAGGCCGCACAGAGCGGCGGCCGCGCGCGGGGCCCCCTCCCGCCCGCCGGGCCCCGCGTCCCCCGACGACATGTCTGCGGGCCCCGACGGGGAGGCGCACGGCTCCGGACACTTCCGCGCCGGTCCCGCAGGCCGCCCTCCTCCCGGAACTTTACTCTGCGAGCCCCGCCCCCGCCGAGCGCCCGCCACGCCCACTTCCTAGTGCCAGGACCTGCCCATTCATGACCCGGCCCATCGCCGCCTTCGGTCACGCCCACTTCCTAGTGCCAGGACCCGCCCATTGCCCGCCCCCGCTCGCCGCCGCCTGTAGGCCACGCCCACCCCAGGCCAGGGCCCGCCCCCGCCCTGAGCCCGGCCGTCCCCCAGCCAATCCCGGCCCGCGGCTGTCCACACGCGGGCGGGCTCATCCCAGCGGCCCCATTGGGGGTTTCGGAGAATCGGGCCGGACGTGGGCAGGGGTTGAGCGGCCCCTGAGGTAGCCGCTGATGGGAGGAAGAGGGAGGATCAGAAACTACCCAAGTGCGGACCTGAGCCGGACCCACACCCCCAGCTGCCGCCGGCGGCTCCTGGAGCGGCCGGGAAAGGCGCTCCCAGAGCTGCCTCGCGAGGTGCCTCGCCCCGCTCCGGGGAGGCCCTCCGCACGCTCCCCGCCGCCCCCGCTCCTTTCCCCGCCGTCCCGGACCGGCTCCCACGGGTCTCCGCTACTCCACGCCTGTTTCCTCGCCAGGGTCTGAGCTTTGCCCACGATGGTGCCCAAGCACCGTGCGGCCTTTCCGAGGTTCCCTCCGGCAGAGCCGCCGCCGCCGCCCCGAGCGGGTGCCCGCCCCCGGCAGGGGCGGTGGGGAGACAGGAGGAGCTGAGAGCGGCGTCTTCGGGCTCGCTTGGCTGTAACGGGGCAGGCGGGTCACTGGAGATGAATGAGGAAACCTCGCCTGAGGAGGCGCTGGCCACCAGGGGGCGCGCGCACCCAGCACCAATGACGCCATTCCGGGAAGAATTGTCCATAGACCCCACCTGCGGGTCCTCCAGCCTCGGCCCCGGCGGGGAGGACGCACAGCGGGCCCGCCGCGGGCTCAGGGATGAGCCGACCTGTGAACCCGGAAGTCAGGTTCCATTCCCGGACAGGGCACAGGCCCGGGGGCGGCTGGATCCCCATGGGGGGCGTGCAGGAGGCAACTGATCCACGATTCTCTCTCATCATTGATGTTTCTGTCTCCCTTCCTCTCTGAAATCAATTTTTAAAATGTACAGCTGGTCCTCCAATAACCTCCTCCTTAATTATAACGAGAAAAAAGTCTTTTCCCAGCTAGGACCACTTCTGGAATTTACACGTGTTCCGTGTGTGTGTGTGTGTGTGTGTGTGTGTGTGTTCCCACATCTCAACAAAATGCACCGATTACATTGTGAGGTGACTGGCAGGTCCATGTTGTCCCAGTCGGGGTGAGTGTGGGCGTGGTTGTGGGTGCCCCTGCAGTGGAGGATGTCCTGTCTGGGTGGGATCCAGAGCCTTGAGCCCTGAGCTGTGGGGAGGACTTGCCGCTTGTGACCCTGAACTAGAAGAAGCAGGTTGGAAAGTAGAGATCTTTGTCTTCCTTAATCTCCGGGAGACATCAGCATGGAGGGGGAAGGTCCATGATGAAAACAAGAGTCCAGCCCTGGCCAGTGTGGTTCAGTGGGTAGAGCGTTGGCCTGTGGAACAAAGGATCCTGGGTTTAATTCTGGTGAAGTTGCAGCCTCCTGGCCAGCCTGGGCCCTGGTCTGGGACGTGCAAGAGGCAACCAATTGATGTGTTTCTCTCAGCTCCATGTCTGTCTTTCCCTCCCTTCCACTCTCTCTAAAATCAGTGGGAAATGTCCTCGGGGGAGGGTTACCAACAACAAACATACACCACCAAGAGCCCAGGGCACGCTCAGAGCTGAGCCCCCAGCCTGGCCCACCAGCCCGCCCTCAGGGCAGAAGCCGGCCTCACCGGCCCCTCGTGGCTGGCCATCGAGGGCATTTCTCCCGGAAACCTGGTTCTTCAGGACGCAGGGCCTCATCCTGCGGCCAGCAGCCCTGCTCCCAGGTCCACTCTCAGCTTGAGCAGCGGCTGCCAGCTCCCCAGCCTCCAGAAGGAAAGGGGGACACACAGGGGCCAGGGGGTACTGCAGACCCCCAAAGCCGACCCCGCCTCTCAGCAGGGAGCGCACCCTCTCAGTGGGATCTGCACGCAGACACACTTCCCCGGAGCTTGAGAGCTTGCTCCCGCGCATGTGTCATCAGTTTGGCTCAAACAAACTCCGATAAAAATGTTTAAAAGACCCTGGTTGGGTGGGTAGCTCGATTGGTTAGGCCATTCTCCTGATGTGGGTTCGATCCGTGGTCAGGCCACTTACAAGAAGTAACCAATGACCTGGCCAGCGTGGCTTAATGGTTGAGCATCGACCCATGAACCAGGATGTCAGGGTTTGATTCTCAGTCAAGGGCATTTGCCAGGTGGTGGGCTTGATCCCCAGTGTGAGGTGTATAGGAAGCGGCAGATCTATGGTTCTCTCTCATCACTGATGTTTCTCTCTCTCCCTCTCCCGTCCTCTCTGAAAGCAATAAAAATATATTTTTTAAAAACCACGAAAAGCAAAGCAAAACAAAAATAAACTTGAAGAAAAAGAAGCAACCAATAAATGCATAGTCCTAGGAAATCTCTCTCAAATCAATGACAAAAAGTGACAGAGAGCCAGATGTTTTCCTAACGATAAGGCCCTTGACAGCCGCCCGCCTGCGCCCTGCCCACCCCGGGCCCTGCCGGCCGCGAGGCTGCGCTGCGGGGCCAGGGAAGAGGCGCTGTGGGGTGCGGGGCGCGGGGCGCAGTGAGGGGACCCCTGGAGGGTGTGGCGAGAGAAGGCGGCGGACCCGGGGGTGCGGGGCTGACCCCCGGGAGCGGTGAGCGCGGGACCTGCGGCGGGCCAGGCCTGCGGGGCGGGGCCTGCTGCGGGGCGGGGCCTGCTGCGGGGCGGGGCCTGCTGCGGGGCGGGGCCTGCTGCGGGGCGGGGCCTGCTGCGGGGCGGGGCCTGCTGCGGGGCGGGGCCTGCTGCGGGGCGGGGCCTGCTGCGGGGCGGGGCCTGCTGCGGGGCGGGGCCTGCTGCGGGGCGGGGCCTCTGCGGGGCGGGGCCTCTGCGGGGCGGGGCCTCTGCGGGGCGGGGCCTCTGCGGGGCGGGGCCTCTGCGGGGCGGGGCCGGCGCCTTCCCCGGGGTCCGCCCGGCGGCGAGCGGAGCGGCCGGCCCCCCACCGCGGGGCGCCGGGCCTGGAGCTCCGGCCGCGGGGGCGGAGGCGGCTCAGCGCCGCGCTGCCCGGTCACGAGGGGGCCGGGTTCCAGGGCCCGGGACCGCGGAGAGGAGCGGCCGCCGCCCACCGGACCGCGCAGTGAGCGGGCGCGGCTCGCCCTCCTCCCCGGCGGCTCCGGTGGGGCGGCGGGGGGGGGGGTGGTCGTGTGCTTGTCGGTCCTCCAGGCGCTCCCCGCGGGGAGGCGTTCAGAGGAGCGGAGGGGGGAGGGAGGCGGAGAGAAACATCGACGAGAGACGCCGATGGGTTTGCCTCCCCAAGGCGCCGCGAACAGACCCGCCACCAGGCGGCGCCCTCGGCGGGCCCAGCCGGACCCCGCGGTGAGGGCCCCCACCCCGGCTCTGACGTTCACCGGCTCGGGGCTCAGCTCCTCGCTCCCTCGGGCAGGCTCGGAGCCTTCCTTTAAATGCATATCTATCCATTTTGCCCTGACCCGTGTGGCCCAGTGGACAGAGCGTTGGCCTGCGGACTGAAGGGTCCCAGGTTCGATTCCGGTGAGGGCATGTCCCTTCCTCTGTAAAAAGTCAATGACAACACCTGGGCCCGGGCCGGGGCGGGAGTGAACCCGCGCCCTCGTGCTGGGCCGCCGCCTGCCCCGCGCGGGGGGCCGGGCCGCTGGCTGTGCCGCCTGGGGAGCCCGCAGCCTCGGAGGCGCCCGACCAGGGCTTTGGAGAAAGGGAGGGGCAGCCGTCCCCCTGCGGCTGCCAGGAGAGGTAGGGGTGCGGCCCGGTGCCCCAGGCAGGCTCCGTCCCTGTGCCCCTCCCGCTCCGGGCCTCCCTCCCCCGGACCCAGCCCGGCCCTGAGTCCCTCAGGCGGCGGCCCTCCCCGGCGGAGGGCTGGCCCTGCTCTGCTCAGAGGTCCACCTCCTGTCCAGGGGGTGAGGAAGGGGGGTATGGGGGTAGGGGTGGGAGTTAGGGGCAGAGGGCAGAGCCTAGAAGCAGCCTCCTGGACCCAGCGTTCTGGGGGGTGGAGGGTTGGGGAGTGGAGGGGAGCTGAGACTGAGGGGCAGGGGAGAGGGGCGGGCATTGGGGCTTGGTCTGAGCCAGGGCGGAGGGGAGGGGAGAGGTGGACATCGTGGTGTCAGGAGTTGGGCTGATGGATAGAGTGGCCCCTGAGAAGGGAGTGGTGCCCAGAGCCGCACATCATGGTTTGGGGACCCTCGGGAATGGGAATCAGGCAAAGGGCACCTGGAGGATGGAGGGTGGAAAGGGGAGGATGGAGGGTGGAGGTGGAAAGGGGAGGGAGGGTCTCCTGGGCCCTGGGTAGGGCAGGTGCTGAAGGTTGGGGAGACCCACCAGCACCCACAGGGCGGAGAGGCCTGGAGAGCAGCCTGGGAGGGCCCAGTGCCTTCGGCTCTGGCCCAGCGGCCCCACGGTCAGTCACACCGGCCCCCTCACACCCTGTCTCATGTCCTGGTCCCAGTGCCCAGCCCTGGCGGGGGCGGGGGGAGGGGGGCGGCTGCCCAGTGAGTGAGCCCCAGCTTGGGGGCCACAGCTTCCCCTTCCAGGTCCCAGGGCCTCCCCCGAGGTCACGTGGGCTCGGGCGTGGGGGACAGGGGCCACTGGAGCCCCGAGTCTGGAAGGAGGAAGGCGAAGGCTGTGAGCGGCCGGAAGCCCCAGAATAGAAGGGCCTCAGGGCCCAGATTGGCCGGGCTGAGGGCAGGCTGTCAATAAAAATAGAGCCGCGCTGCGCGGGCTGGCCCTCCCCGCGGGGGTGGGAACACATCTTCCTGCGGGGCTGCCTGACGGATACAAGTGCCACCAAACAGCCGCTCAGGCGAGGCAGCTGGCCCGGCTGGGGTCTGAGGGCAGGGGGGGGGGCTGGTGGCCGCGGCCACAGTCAGGGGGCAGCGCTGGGGAGGGGGCAGCTGGAGCGGGGAGGGGGGGCGGGCGGCTGGCCCCGGAGTTGGCCTCCCAGCCCAGGACTCCCTCAAGCTCCAGGGCCCTTCCAAGTCTGCAGGTCTTGGCCCTTCGGTCCCCGGAGCGCCCTCTGACGGTCACCCGCACCCTCTCGGGTATGCGTTCCCCCTGCACCGGCCATGACATCAGCGGGGCAGGCCTGCCCTCCGGTGCTCACAGTGGGCAGCGACCTGCCCAGGGAATGGGTCCCTGCGGGGGTGGGTGGGGCTGGGTCGAGGTGGCCCTGGGACAGGACACTGAGCTGGCGGCTCCCAGCAGCAAAGCAAGGGGCTGGGAGGGGGGACAGCTGCTGGGCTTGGCTCCAACAGACGTCTCATCTCCATGTCCCGAGCCACCCCCGGGCTGGCCCCCTCCCCCCTGTGGGCTGTGTGGTCCAGTCCCTCCCCTGGACTGGAGCTGGGCGATGGGGTGGGCACTTGTTCCCCAATGCCCGGACAGCAGGCTGCCAGCGGGTCAGGGTAGCCACAGCCTTGGCCCTGCCCAGGGACAGGCCTGCCCCTCCCCCTGCCCCCTGTGCCCCCGGCCTGCCCCTCCCCCTGCCCCCCTGTGCCCCGGGCCTGCCCCTTCCCCTGCCCCCCTGTGCCCCGGGCCTGCCCCTCCCCTGCCCCCTGTGCCCCAGGCCTGCCCCTTCCCCTGCCCCCCTGTGCCCCGGGCCTGCCCCTCCCCTGCCCCCTGTGCCCCAGGCCTGCCCCTCCCCTGCCCCCCTGTGCCCCGGGCCTGCCCCTTCCCCTGCCCCCCTGTGCCCCGGGCCTGCCCCTCCCCTGCCCCCTGTGCCCCAGGCCTGCCCCTCCCCTGCCCCCCTGTGCCCCGGGCCTGCCTGGGGAGAAGCTCTCAGTGTGACCCTGCGGCCACTCGGGGGGCGGGGGGGAGAAGGTTGATGCTTGCAGGGTCCGCTGGACACAGGGACAGAGGTGGGCAGCTCGCCTGCTCCCGCCTGTCCTTGTGCTGCCCCCGAGGCCTGGTCTGCTCACCCAGCCACGTACTGAGCATCCAGTCTGGGTGGGCAGGCCGAGCCTGGGGCAGCAGCGGTGACTCAGTGAGCATGGCCGGCCTGTGGGGGTGCTCCAGGGGGGCCTGAGCGTGACAGAAAACATGGAGGGGGTCAGAGGGGCCAGGGAGGGAGAGCACAGGTCGTGTGACAAGGGGACCGTGAAGCAGAGCCTGAGGGACGTGGGGAGGGTGCAGAGGCCCTGGGGTGGGCCGTGCCTGGGAGGAGCTCCGGGAGGACAGCGGCCTGCGGGTGCGCTGAGGACTTGTTCACGCCGGAGGCCGCAGCGTGGAGCGGCGCCGTGGTCTCACAGGACAGGGACAGGCAGGGCCGGAGCTGGAGGGCAGAGGGAAGAGGTGTGGCGGGCGAGAGGGGCGGGATTCCGGGCTGCTTTGCTCCCAAACGGACAGGACCCCGGGTCAGAGGGGCAGGCCTCCAGGAGGCGCCGAGGTCCCAGCCCGCGGAGAAGGCTGGGGAATGAGGTGCTGGCTTTCCGGCTGGCAAACCTGCGACGTGTGGACCCCCAGGGAGAGGGGGAGCAGGCCGTGGGCCAGGGGCCTGGTGGGCTGTGGCCCATGGATCAGGGGCCGTGGACCGGGGATCAGGGGCCGGGGACGGGGCACACAGAGGCTGGTGCTGACGATGTGGCTGTGGGCATGGCCAGGGCTCACACCGGGGCCGCAGAAAGCCCACGGCTACGGGGCGGTGGAGCCAGCCAGCAGCAGGCGATCCCCCTCTGCACATGGATGCTAGCGGGCTCCTGTCGCCCATTGCAGCTGTGCCCACCCTCGCCATGGCCTGGCGGGAGCCGTCATCCCAGACTGGGCCTCACCTGGCCTCGCCTCTGCTCACCCATATGCACACCCTCCCCAGGGGGGGCGGCCCTCCCCGCCCACCGGTCCCGCCAGCCCGGGTGCCCCACTCCTCCGGCCTTTGGCTCCGGAGTCCCAGGAGGTGTGAGTAGCTGTCAGCCCTGGGGGCTGCGGGGCTGGGGTGCCGGGTGCCCTGCTCGCCCTCCTCCTCCCCCACACCTCTCCTGCTGACTCTCCAGCAGGTGGGACCCCTGGCCTTGCAGATGGGGAAACTGAGGCCCTGTTGGCGGAAGACTCTCCCAGGCCTCACCCACCTCTAGCCGCCCCTCCCCTGGCGCTGCCCCTTCCCCCCCAGCAGTCAAGCCAGTCCCCGGCACCGGGCTCTCTGGCCTCACACTGCCCCTGGCCTGGGTAACTCCTCTGACCCCAGGCCTGTCTCACCGGGGGGCTGGCTCCTTGCAGAGCAGGTCTGGAACGGTGACACGGCCCAACCCTGTCCAGGCACAACTCTGCGCCCCCGTGGCCTGGCTCTGTCTTCTCGGGGGCCCTCAGCCTCACCTGACCAGCCCCAGCCCCTGAAGGCCCCCTGCTCTGCCTGGTCCGGACAAGTTTCGAGTTTTACTGCGCATCTCCTCTGTGTGCTGTGCACGGGCGGCGTGCCCACGCCTGCAGCCAACACCCCTGGTCCCTGGGAGCGGGGGTGGGAAAGGTGGGGGTCCCAGCACCCAACCTGGGACCTCTACGATTGCGAGCTGCGCCAGGAGGACCAAAGCGCGGTGAGGAGTCCCTGAGGAGCCTGGAGCGGGGCGGGGCCAGCGGCAGGGGGCGGGGCCTTGCGGGAGGGGAGGGGCTGGCGGGGCGGGGCGAGGCCTGTCGGGGGCGGGGATGGACTCCGGGTGGCAGGCGGGCGGGCCGGCGCCCCGGGACGCCGAGCCGGGACCGGCCCCGGGAAGCAGAGCCCCGGCGGGAGCGGCACGCAGGCGGGTGAGGTGCGCGGCGGGTGCGGTGGGCGGGCTCCCAGGGTCGCCGGGGCCAGCGGGGCGGGGGTCCTCGCCGGAGGGCGCCGGGGCCAGCGGGGCGGGGCGGGCAGCCGCGGGGCCCAGCACGGTCCCCCCACTCCAGCCGGTCCTCCCGGGCGCCGGGACGCCGGGCCCTCGCCGCTCCAAGGGGAGACGAGCACCTGCCGGGGCGGGTTCACTGGGTGGGCGAGGCTGACAGCCGCGGCGGGAGCCCCTCCTGCTGCACAGTGCGGCCTCGGAGAGGGCGCGGGGCGATGGGAGAGTTGGGGGCTGGGACAGCTCTGCACATGTGGGTTCGGCCCCTCCCCACACCCCCGTGGGCCTTGGCTTCCTCTCCCGAGGAGGGTGCTGGCCGCTGGTTCCCTCTGGGCTGCGTGCGCTGCTCCCTCTGCCCCCTGCGCTGGGTGCCAGGGCCTGTCCTCGCCTGGTCAGCGCTGCCCACGTCTGTGCCACCCCAGGGCTGGCCCTGCCCAGTGGCCCTGACCGCTGGGTGCGGGCGCCCGCTGCCCTGTGCTCTGTGACCTTGCTGATGAAGTGTGTGACCTGGCCCGGCGCCAAGGGCTCCACAAAGGTTACCTGCCTGTGGGAGAGGGTGTTCCGAGGGCCGAGGGGTGGCAGGCCCTGCAGCGGAGCAGGGTTCCAGGTTCAAGTTCCGCCTGGCACTGCCCCTGCCCCCGGTCGGCCCTGCTTCCCTGGCCCAGACTCTGCGGGGCCAGAGGGGGTCCGGCTCCCCGGCTGCATCTCGCCCACTGTGCCCACTACCAGGACTTCCCTCCAGGAGCCCCCGGGAGCCAGGCCTCACTCCAGGGGCCAGGGCCCCAGGGGGTCCTCGGAGGAGTGAGGACTCTGTCAATCCCCTCCCCCGTTGCTTTCTCTGTGCCCTGTGTTGGGGCACACCCTGCAGAGGGCTAGGCCAGTCCTGCCAGCCATGGGAAAGAGGGTGCTGACCGAGGGCCCGGCCTTTGGGGAGAGCCCTCAGTCTGGGAGGCGGGGAGGAGCCCAGAGGCTGGTCTGGGGGGGAGGGGGTGGACCCGATATGTCTTGGCCCTTCCTGTCCAGAGGAACAGAGGAAAGGGGGTGCTGAGTCAGCCGCCACCCCGGCCTGCGTGTGCGCACGCCTGCGCACGCCCGGGAAGCCACGGATGGGAAGCCACGGAGGCCCTGGGTGAGTCTGCCCGCCGCCATGGGCCGGCGGACTGGCCTTCCTCCTCTGAGCAGTGGGCAGGGCGTGCCCTTCTCTTCGAGCCGTCATGACTTCCGAGGGGCTGGGAGGCCGGTCAGCGCCCCAGCCCCGGGTGAGCAGCAGGGGACCCGTGCCCGGCTGGAGTGGGGGAGACCTCTGCGTGGGGTGGGTGGGTGTGGGGCCGGACTGCAGGAGCCTGGGCAAAGGGCAGGCTCCCAGGTCCCCACCCACTGGGTCTCTGGGCAGAGGCTTGAGTCCAGCAGGAGCAGCAGACGGGGGAGCCACCAGCTGGTGGCTGCTGCCTGGGAGCTGCAGGGACGCCGGGGTCAGTGCCCGTTCCTGGCATAGGACAGGCCCCCGGGGCAGAGGGCAAGGCCCGCTGGCGGTGCCACAGGGAGCAGCTCAGCCTGTCTGGCAGCCCTGCCACCGTCTCCCTCGGAAGCACTTTGATAAAAGGCGCAGTGTCTGTGCTCACACACCCTCCGGCCGCGGGCGGGTCTCCAGCCTCTCCTGGCCGCGGTGTTTACCTGCTGGTCCCTGCCCGCTGGGGCCCGGGGAGGACAGGCCACAGCTGTGTGCTCGGCTGCCCATGTGGCTGCGCCAGGGGAGGGCTGGGCTCTCCCAGGGACATTTCTCTGGAGCGCCCAGAAGCTTCTGCAGACGAGGTGCCGGCAGGCACACAGGCAGGCCTGCTGGGCCCGCACGCCGGGCACACACGCACAGGGCGGGTGGGCAGGCACACGGGCACACACACACAGGGCGGGTGGGCAGGCACACGGGCGCACACACACACAGGGCGGGTGGGCAGGCAGGCTCATGGGCACAATCACACAGGGCGGGTGGGCAGGCACACGGGCACACACGCACAGGGCGGGTGGGCAGGCACACGGGCACACACGCACAGGGCGGGTGGGCAGGCAGGCTCATGGGCACAATCACACAGGGCAGGCGGGCAGGCTCACAGGCCGCAGGCTCTGCAGGCTGGGGCAGGGCCGGGCTGGCAGGGTGCCCTTTGCAGTTGGCCTCACCTGTGTCTAATTCTCGCTTTAGCTTTGGGACAAGCGCACCCTTCGCCCTGGAAGGCCTACGGGGTTAGGGTTAGGGCTAGGGCTAGGGCTAGGGTTAGGGTTAGGGGTTAGGGTTAGGGTTAGGGTTAGGGGTTAGGGGTTAAGGGTTAGGGTTAGGGTTAGGGTTAGGGTTTAGGGTTAGGGTTAGGGTTAGGGCTAGGGCTAGGGTTAGGGTTAGGGTTAGTGTTAGGGTTCGGGGTTAGGGGTTAGAGGTTAGGGTTAGGGGTTAGGGGTTAGAGGTTAGGGTTAGGGTTAGGGCTAGGGTTAGGGTTATGGTTAGGGGTTAGGGTTAGGGCTAGGGTTAGGGTTCGGGGTTAGGGGTTAGAGGTTAGGGTTAGAGGTTAGGGTTAGGGTTAGGGTTAGGGGTTAGGGGTTAGAGGTTAGGGTTAGGGTTAGGGCTAGGGTTAGGGTTATGGTTAGGGGTTAGGGTTAGGATTAGGGTTAGGGGTTAGGGTTAAGGTTAGGGGTTAGGGTTAGGGTTAGGGTTAGGGGTTAGAGTTATGGTTAGGGGTTAGGGTTATGGTTAGGAGTCGGGTTAGGGTTAGGATTAGGGTTAAGGGTTAGAGGTTAGGATTAGGGTTAGGGGTTAGCGTTAGGGTTAGGGGTCAGGGGTTAGGGTTAGGGGTTAGGATATGGGTTAGGGTTAGGGTTAGGGGTCAGGGGTTAGGGTTAGGGGTTAGGATATGGGTTAGGGTTAGGGTTAGGGCTAGGGTTAGGGTTAGGGTTAGGGGTTAGGGTTAGGATTAGGGTTAGGGGTTAGGGTTAGGGTTAGGGTTAGGGGTTAGAGTTATGGTTAGGGGTTAGGGTTATGGTTAGGAGTCAGGGGTTAGGGTTAGGGGTCAGGGGTTAGGGTTAGGGGTTAGGATATGGGTTGGGGCAAGGCTTCCATCGGATAACGGGTCCTAGTGGCGTAGCTGCTCTGGCAACTGTCCGGTTCCATTACAGGCCCCTCGCCCCCCTCCTCGCTCCGCTCCGTCCCCCTCTCTTCCCAGCGGGCTCCAGCTGCCACCACTGCTGCCCGGCCTCGGTGGACCCCAAAGCTGCACAGATGGGGACCAAGGCCCTGCAGGCGTCCTCGAGGTCCTTCCTAAGTGGAGACCGGTCCCTTCTCTGGTCCGTTTGGAGACGGATTGGCGCTGAGGGTGAGGTCAGCTCGTGCACCCCCAGCCTCCTGCCACAGCGTGGACCTGGGATTGGTGTCCCCGAGAGCCAGGCCCTCCGGTGGGGCGGCCTGGTCAGATCTGCACCCCTTAGGAGAGTGGTGGGGAAGGATCCGGAAAAGCAGGCCTGGGAGCCCTGGGCTGGTGAGGAGCGTGGCTGGGGGGCCGCAGGGAGCCATGCAGGACAGTGCTCCCCTGGCCTGAAGGTCCCTCTGCGATCCCCCAACCGCCTGGGACCTGAGGGTCCCACCTCGGCTGCTGCCTCTCCTGTCTGAGGCCTGGCGGGGCTGGAGGCTGGATGGCTGCACAGGAGCCACAGCCGCCCAGGCCTCCCTGCTGGTCGCTGGCTCCTATCACAGCCGGTGGTGCTGGGCGTGGACCCAGCCTGCCGCCACCCTGTGCACCACCCTGTCCCAGGGTGGGTCTGTGTGAACCCCACGGTCCTCCTCCTGAAGACCTCCTGTCTCTCTCCAGCCCCGTCCCGGGGAGCAGAGGCTGCTCTGGGACCCACCCCCAGTGCCGCCCGGGCCCAGTGCCGCCCGGGCCCAGTGCCGGCTCCGTGTCACACAGGAGGGGCTGGGTAGCCAACCGGCAAGGCCCGGCCACGCCTGCAGACCCTGCTCCTCCGCCTGAGTGCCCAGCCCTCCGGAGTCCGGGCCCTGGGGCAGGGGCTCCCGGAAACGGCTCCCCATTTCCTGAGTGTGCCCGGGAGGGTGAGGCGCTGTGGTTGGTGGCGCGGACTTTCTGGGCAGGAAGCTGCTGGGGAAGGAAGAGGATTGAGAAAGGACCCGTCCTCCGGGGAGGGCCTGGAGCGCCTGCCCAGCCGGGGTCCCGCCAGTCGGGCCCAGAGGGCAGTGGGCCCGGGCGGGGCCCCCCTCCGGGCCTCCACGGGGATGCACCCACCCCTCATGGACGGGCACCCCTCCCGGTGGGCAGCACCCAAGGCTGGCGCAGGAGGTGCCGTGTGGGACCCAGGAGAGGGAGGGATGGGGCGTTAGGCAGGCCAGTGACCGGCCGGAGCTCTGAGGGGCCAGGAGAAGCCAGCCAGGCTGGCGGCGGGTCCGGCACAGGGGCTGGAGTGTCTGGAGACCCCCACCCCCTGCAGCGGTGGCGAGGAGGCTTGGTCAGGGCCTGCAAGAGGGCGGGGGGGGGGCCGCCGGCCAGGGCAGTCAGTGACCCCGACTGAGGGCCACTGGGCCCAGGGTGAGAGCTGGTGAGACGGGACCCGCCTGGCAATGCCCACCCTGCCAGCCCCCCTCCCCACCGGGCCTCTTTGCTGGCTTCTCTGGCAGCAGACCTGTGACCTGTGGTCTCTGCCGGCCACAGCGCCACCTTGCCCCTGGGCGCCTGCGAGGCCGCCCGCTGGAGGAGCGGGTTTGCCCGTCCACGGCGGCCCCGTGATGTCTCCTCCCACCCCACCCGCCCCGGCTGAGGGCAGGGCCAGGCAGGCGCCTCGCCTGGGATCCGGTGATCTAAGCCTCTGTGCCGGGGTGGGGAGTGGGGTTACTGGGTGCCCAGGACAGCCCGGGCCTGGGGGCTAACTGGGGCCTGGGGGCTCACTCGGGCCTGGGGGTTCACTCGGGCCCCGGGGTTCACTCGGGCCTGGGGGTTCACAGGGGCCTGGGGGTTCACTCGGGCCTGGGGGTTCACTCGGGCCTGAGGGTTCACTCGGGCCTGGGGGTTCACTTGGGCCTGGGGGTTCACTCGGGCCTGGGGGTTCACTTGGGCCTGGGGGCTCACTCGGGCCTGGGGGTTCACTTGGGCCTGGGGGCTCACTCGGGCCTGGGGGTTCACACGGGCCTGGGGGCCTGGGGGCTCACTCGGGCCTGGGGGTTCACTCGGGCCTGGGGGTTCACTCGGGCCTGGGGGCTCACTCGGGCCTGGGGGCTCACTCGGGCCTGGGGCTCACACAGGCCTGGGGCTCACAGGGGCCTGGGGGCTCACTCAGGCCTGGGGGTTCACTCGGACTTGGGGCTCTCAGGCCTGGGGGCTCACTCGGGCCTGGGGGTTCATTCGGGCTTGGGGGTTCACTCGGGCCCGGGGGCTCACTCGGGCCTGGGGGTTCACTCGGGCCTGGGGGTTCACTCGGGCCTGGGGGCCTGGGGGCTCACTCGGGCTTGGGGCTCTCGGGCCTGGCTGTGGAGGCCGGGGCTCTGGCTGGAGCCGGCCACCTGTGAGGAAGGGCCCGGCTGAGTCCTGGGGGGCCGTGGGGATGCACTCTGCCGGAAGCCCTCCCCCGCAGCCTGAACTGGCTTTGCGATCCCCCAAACCGCCTGGACCCTAAGGGCCCGACCTGCCCTCCCAGGGCACCAGCGGGTGTTGGGTGACCTGGGCTTGGGGTGCCCTAGCTGGGCCGAAGCTGGCAGGAGGTTGTCAGTAGGACCGGGTGAGGTCAGGGAAGGGCGCCCGCCAGGAGGGGCCTGGGCTGCGGCTGAGCCGGCGGCTCCGAGCGAGGAGGGGGGATGGGGTGGGGGTGCAGGGTCCCCTGAACCCTGGCCTTGGAAGGGGACAGTGTGCAGGGCAGATGGAAACCCCCTCTCGCGCCTGTGGAGTGCTGGGCTCAGAGCCCAGGGAGGGGCAGGGCGGCTGGGGGCTGGCCCCTTCCCACCAGCCCGGGCCCAGGGCCAAGCCTTCTCCTCACAGGCTGCGAACAACGGGGCAGTGTGAGCCCGGACTGTGGTCAGCCAGGCCCGCAGGGCGTGCACAGGGAGTGTGCACAGGGGGGTGTGTACAGGGGGGCGTGCACAGGGGGGTTCTCACAGGGGGGTGTGCACAGGGGGGTTCTCACAGGGGGGCATGCACAGGGGGGTTCTCACAGGGGGTGTGCATAGGGGGGTCCTCACAGGGGGGTGTGCACAGGGGGGTTCTCACAGGGGGGTGTGCACAGGGGGGTGTGCACAGGGGGGTGTACACAGGGGGGTGTGCACAGGGGGGTCCTCACAGGGGGGTTCTCACAGCGGGGCGTGCACAGGGGGGTGTGCACAGGGGGGTTCTCACAGGGGGGTTCTCACGGGGGGGTTCTCACAGCGGGGCGTGCACAGGAGCCAGTGGCCATTAGTCATCCTGTCCAGCCCAAGCCCAAGCCCAGGAGCAGGCTGTTCTCAGTTCCCCAGCTACGCGCTGGCCAGCTGCCTCCTCCTTCCCTCTTGGCCCCTCTGCCTCTTCCTGTGCCTCTCAGCTCCCTGCCCCCTCGGCCTGTCTCTGTCCCTTGCCTCTGGGAGACGGAGACCCCGGAGACCCTGCCCGGCACCCGGGAGCTGCTCAGGAGGGGGTGGCGAGGAGGTAGCCGATGAGGACAAGGCCCGGCCCTCAGTGTGACCTCCTAAGGCCAGCCTAAAGCTTACTCGGGAGCGAGCAGCTGCCCAAAGCAAAAGACGCTCAGAGGGGGAGCATCGGCCAACAGCGGCAAAGGAAAAGAAGTTTGAAAACAGCTTAAAAACTCACATTAGTGATGGAAGGGGAAAAGGAGTTAAAACGGAAGAAAGACCGAATCCTAAAAGGCTGAAGTCAGTGGGAGAAGGAGGTGCCCCTGCGTGTGGCCGGCCCAGCCTGACCCTGACCGGTCCAGCCCGGGCAGAGCGGGCATCACCAAACCCCTGCCCGGACAGGGGCCTGGGCCCGGGTCAGACCGCCGGCAGGAGGAGCCAGGCTGGCCAGGCCTCGCCACACCGGGCCTGGTGCCCTGTCCTGACCCGGAGCCGGGCCCGGGATGCAGTGCCAGAGTGTGTGGGCTGAGGGAGGCCCTGTGGTTTGAGGGAGGCACCGAGGCATGACGGGACGAGAGCGGTGAGTAATGGAGCAGAGGGCGGGGCAGCCGAGGCCACGGCAGCGACAGGGGTCAAGGCCGGTGACCCCGCTGGTCTGCCCTGGGATGCCCTGGGCTGGCACCGCGGACGGCAGGTGCCCACGCAGCGTGTGACGAGGCTGACCTCGGCCTCCACCCTGGGCTCCAGCGAGACGCAGGGGGCTGGATCGCTCTGGCTGCCTCCTCTACCCGCTCCCCGCCCCCCTCAGCTGTGTTCCCTGTCTCCTCGCCCTGCCGCTGGGATCGGGGCTAAGCAGGGTGCCCTTCACCCCAGACACCCTGGGCCCCAGCACTAGGCCACGTGCCCCTGGGCAGTCCTGTGAGCCGCCCCCTCGTCCTGTGTGGGAGGCGAGGGAGAGAAGCCCTGGGGGGAGTGACTCGCACCCTGTCCCCAGTGGGAAGAGGAGAGGCCGGGACTGGAGGCCGGTCCCGAACGGTGCTCGGTGCTCAGTGCTCGGTGCTCGGTGCTCGGTGCTCGGTGCTCGGTGCTCGGTGCTCAGTGCTCAGCCTGTGTGGGAGCCTCCACACACAGCGGCCTGGATTGGGCCTGCCCCTGTCCCCGTGTCTGAAGGCCGGTGCCTCCTCGCACCCTGACCCCAGGCCCTTTGCATGAGCTGCTGCGGACCCGTCGCTTTCCGTGTGCTCTTCCTGCTCGGCCGCGCTCGTGGGAGGTTGCCCCGGCTGCTGGCCGTGTGTCACCGGGCCTGGGCGTCGCGGCGTCACGAGGGTGTGAGTCAGAGTGCTGCCTCCCCAGCAGACGGGAGCCCTGGCTGGAGGGCGGCCAGGGGATCCTGAGGGGGAGGGTGTGGGCTCACAGGCGGGAGGTGGTGCCCCATGGGGACTCGGGATCAGGGCGATGCGGGGTGCAGGCCCCAGGGTACCAGCCAGCCCCGGCCCAGCGGCGGGTACCGCATGCTGCCCTCCGGCCTCGGTTTTCTGTTGCCCAGCGGGGTTTGGCCACGGCTCTGTAGGAGCCCCATGTCTGGCGCCGTGGTTCTCCTTCGCTCTGTCCGCCCAGCCCAGTGCTGTTCCCAGCAGCCCCTGGGACAGCCTGCCTCCGGGGGAGCCCCCGAGCCCCCCAGGGCATGGCCGCTGTGAGCGTGACCAGTGAGCGGGGCCGGAAGGGCAGGAGGGGCTGTGCCACCGGGTCCTGCCCCCTCTGAGCTGTGCCTAAACACGCCAGCTCTGAGCCAGGAGGCAGCCCGGCATGCAGCATGGCCTCTGCCCAGCAACCCTCCGGCTGTCCCTGGGCTGGTGGGCGACCCCCCGGGTGGGAGCCCCTGAGAGTAGGCCCTGGGGCCCTTCTGCCCCTCCTCCTGCCCCTCAGGGCCAGGCCTGGCAGGAAATGGGCGAGGTGGCTCGGGCCCGGGGTCACATGGGCAGTGCTGGCCGGGTGGCCGTGGCTGCCTCCGCTCAGCCTCAACTTCCTCCTCGGAGAGCAGCGTTCAGCGTGGGAGCGGGGACTGCGCGGCCGGAGCTGACACATCGGCCGGCTCCCCTTCCCGCCCTGCCATCGGCCAGCCGCCATCCCGAACTGGCTGCAGGCGGAGTGCCGGCCTCACAGGCCTGCCGTGGCCTCAGCACGGGCACTGTCCCCGGGAGGGCTGGTTGGCCGCAGCCTCTGCCCCTGAGTGGGCGCATCCCGCCCCTGGCGACCGGGAGGCAGGCGGAGCCAGGTGGGCCGGGCGCGGTGGGTGTGGAGCCCCGCGTGGGGGAACGGGGTGGGGGGCGGGACTGGGGAGGGCCCTCTCCCCCGTGCCTGGTCTGGCTCGGGGTCAGCTTGACGCGGACCTCAGAGAAGACGGTCTGTCCTTCCGGGCGTCCGACAGGTGCTCGCCAGGTTTCCCCGCCACGTGCCCTTGGCCGGTGGGGTCAGCAGCAGGGGCAGCCCTGCCTGCCCGGGGCGGGCGGGGCTGCAGGCTCAGGCAGGGAGCGTGGTCCGGCTCCGCGCGGGGTCTCGGTGTAGGTCTGAGCGAGGACACCGAGGCGGGGCCCGGTGCCTGGTGAGGCCCCTCAGGGTGCAGAGCCGGCGCCTGCCGCGCAGCCAGAGCGCCGCTGAGATGCAGGCGTGGGGTGTTCAGGTCAGCTGAGTGGTTTGGTGAACTGGACCCATGGAGAGGAGGGGCGTCCATGCTGCGGGGGGTGCCCCGGGCATACCGGGCGCTGCAGGGTGGACACGGGTGCAGCTGGCGCGGGGGAGGGCAGGTAGCCCACAGACAGACGGACAAGCGTGGGGGTCCTGAGGGCAGCCTCCCTGGGAGCGGGAGCAGGAGGGCCCTGCCCATGGGCGGCCATGCAGGTGGCCGGCTCCAGCCGGAGCAGCGAGGTCTGAGCGGGGCCATGGAGCAGGGAGGGCGGCTCCTGGGATTGAGGGAGCCGCTGTGGCCGAGGCCCGGCTCCTACCCCCCAGGCGGCCTTCCCCACGTGGTAACAGCTCAGAACGGGCCGGGTGGCAGGAGCGCTGCGGTCCAGACGGCTCTGAGAAGGCTCTTCCTCCCCAGCCGGCCTCTGAGGACAGAACCCGGGCCCGGGGCCCCGGGGGGACCCTGCCCAACAGCCCGCCACCTGGTCTTCTCGCTCCACTTGGGGGCGTTGCAGGCGGAGGCACCGGGCCGAGGGGAGGCCCAGGCTGTGGGGCCGGAGCAGCGGGCTGGGTGGGCGCAGGTTGGGCTCGGGGCCCAGAGGAGAAGCCCACCCTCCCGCTCAGCCTCCGTCCCCGGCGGCCCAGGCCGCTCAGGCGGTGGCCCCCGTGCCCGCCTCCTCCTGCGCCTCCTGGAGGCCCTGGGCCTGGGCCCAGGAGAGGCCGGGCCACCTCCATCCCGCCCAGAGCCACCGCTGCCTCTCGGCGCCGGCTCCCGTGGGCCGTCCGGGCGCAGCCGCCCTGCCAGTCCGCCCCGGGGAGGTCAGGGGCGGCGAGCCCAGGCCTTCCTGCTTTGCTGACTTCAGAGAGGAAGGGAGAGAGGCCGGCGATCGCGCCCCCGGCACGCCCCTCCTGGGCCGAGCCCACACGGGCATTGGACTGTGACCTGGTTCACAGCCGCCACCTCAACCACCAGCCACAGGGCCGGCGCCACGGTTCCTCGCCCCGCGCTGGGCGAGGGCAGGCCTGCGGGCGTGGCCAGGCGGCGGCGGGGCCACGGGTGTGGACGTGACACCGCCCGCTGCCCACCGGGGCCTGCCTCCGCCGCGGGGGCTGGGGTCCCCCGTGACCACGCTGGGGAGCAGGGCTGTGCCTTCGAGTGGGAGACTTCGGGTGAGGTGAGATTCTAGATGGTCTGTCAGAAAGGAGGTGGGAGCGTCTGTCGGGAGGATTAGGGTTCCAGGTGGAGACACTGCGGTCTTTGAGACAGGGCCCAGGGTGGGGGACGGGACCCGGAACCCACACTGGGCGGAGCCACGGAAGATGCGTGAGCGAGGGGTGGGCGCGGGGCTGCACGGCCTCGCCATGCCCGGATGGTGCAGGGAGCCAGGCCGGGCAGACGCTGGGCAGGCGGGCGGCCGGGTGAGACCGGCGGGAGGAGGCACTGATTCGCCGGGAAAAGGATGGGGGTCCCGGGCAGCGTGTCCCATGCCGCTGCTCCCACAGCCACGGCCCTGTCCAGGAGGCCGGAGGTCAGGGTCAGGCGGAGGCAGGGCCGCTCCCGGGCCTGTTGCTCGTTGCTCCGTCGCGGTCTGTCTGCACCGACGTCTCCTCACGCACCTTCTGCTTCTCACAGGGACCCTGTCCCCGGCTTCGGGCCATCGGCCGGTCCAGGACCAGGTCCCGAGTCAATGCCACATGCAAACCTGCCCGGCGCTGGCCTGGCTCCGGAGCGGCGGGACCCTGAGCCCCGAGTGACGCTCCCCCTTCTGTTCCGGCTGACCCTTGGCCCCGGCCGGGCCTGCTGGCTGCACCCACCCCCCCTGGTAAGTGTCCTGCGTGTGGAGTGGCAGGGGGTCCCTGACACTGAGGCTCCGGCCGTGGGGTAAGGGAGGGTGAGTGGGAGACCAGAGCCGGGCCTGACTCCCGGCTCCAGGTGAGATAAAGCCAGGCAGCGCCCTCCGTGGCGGGCGGGCGGGCAGGCGGCGTGAGTGCCCAGCGGTGATGCTGCCTCGGGCTGGGAGGGCACGTGGAGAACCAGGCCCGAGAGTGGGGGTCCGGGAGGTCACACAGCCCAGGCCTCCTGACTCAGCCTATCGGGGGGAACCAGGGCTGGGCCCTCGGAGACCCGGTTCCTCTGCTCCGGCCGTGGCCACGCGGTCCCAGCCTCCGCGGTGTGGGCCGGCTCCCCCGGGCTGCGTGTGGCTGGGGAGTGGGAGCTCCGGGAGGGTAGGGCCTGGCCGGGACTGGAACCGGGTCCTTTGGTGTCGAAGGGGAGAGCGGTGACCACTGTGGGCCTCGGCGGGCAGAGCTGGGCACGGTGCTCAGGCTGGCAGAGGAGCGTGTTGGGGGGTTGCCAGCTGGGGGTGGGGGGGAGGCCCTGGGTCTGGCAGGGTTTCTCAGGGCAGGGAGCTGGGCCTGGCTCCTGGGACGCCAGGGCTCTGGTGGTGCTGGGAGAAGCCACGGCGGCGCAGGAGGCCGCGGGGGCTGGCAGCTTCCCCCGGGACAGGCGGCCCGGCCTAGCGGCTGCGGTCTGCCAGGGGCCGGAAGCGGCCCACTCCGGCCGCGGGCGAGCAGTGCAGGGCCAGCGCGCCCCGGCTCAGCGGGTGGAAGGCAGGAAGTGCGGGCGGACCGGCTGCCCAGGGACCGGCAACAGGAAGTCCCCGGAGGGAGCGGCCTGGAGCCACAGGCCCGAGGCAGCCGCCGTCACAGGGCCCCGCAGCGCGGGCAGCAGGCCTCGCCGGGGAGATGCCGGCCTCGGCCCGGGGCCCCTGAGCCCATGTCCGCCCGGGGCCCCAGGACTCCTGCCCCCATCCCGTCGCCCGGCAGGAGGAGAGCCATGTGCTGGGTCAGTGCCCTCAGGTCAGTGGGGCCTGGGCCTGGGCCTGGGGAGGGGGTGCCCCAGAGCCGGCAGAGCTGCCTGGGGATGGGGTGCCCCAGAGCCGGCAGAGCTGCCTGGGGAGGGGGTGCCCCAGAGCCGGCAGAGCTGCCTGGGGAGGGGGTGCCCCAGAGCCGGCAGAGCTGCCTGGGGAGGCCGCGGGGCCAGGGCCCTCGGGCCGGAGGTGAGCAGAGGAGGGGGCGCTGGGCCCGGCTCTGGGCACGCAGCTGGCAGCTGGCAGGGAGGCCGGGCAGCATGCCTGGTGGGGCTGAGCCTGCCCACAGCACACCCTGCGGGTGGCCTGGCCTTTGGGACCTGTGTGTGCACACACTGGGTGTGAGTGAGTGTGTGAGAGCATTGTGAGTGTGAAGATGTGAGAGTGTGAGTGTGTTATGGTGTGTGTGTGTTGTGAGCGTGATGGTGTGAGAATGAGCATGTGAGTGTGTGAGAACATTGAGTGTGATGGTGTGAGTGTGTGTGTGATGGTGTGTGTGTGAGTGTGTGTGTGTGTGAGTGTGTGAGTATGATGGTGTGTGTGTGTGAGTGTGATGGTGTATGTGAGTGTATGTGTGTGTGTGAGTGTGTGAGTGTGTGAGTGTGTATGTGTGAGTATGATGGTGTGTGTGTGAGTGTGTGTGTGTGTGTGTGTGTGTGAGTATGATGGTGTGTGTGTGTGAGTGTGATGGTGTATGTGAGTGTGTGATGGTGTGTGTGAGTGTGTGTGAGTGTGTGAGTGTGTGAGTGTGTGTGTGTGAGTATGATGGTGTGTGTGTGAGTGTGTGTGTGTGTGTGTGTGTGAGTATGATGGTGTGTGTGTGTGAGTGTGATGGTGTATGTGAGTGTGTGATGGTGTGTGTGAGTGTGTGTGTGTGTGAGTGTGTGAGTGTGAGTGTGTGTGTATGTGATGGTGTGTGTGATGAGCCATGGGCCGAGGGCTCGGACGCTGTGTGTGGCCCCTGGCTGCCAGCCGGGCGCTGTGCTCGGGGCCTGGCACAGAGCCGAGGAGCCGGCCGGGGCCCGCGGGTGGGGGCTTTCCTTGTGAGTGTGTGAACGTGTGTTGGGACGTGTGGCTGCTCACAGCCGTCATCGAAGATGTTGGTTTTGCTTCTTTTATGGAAAAGGATTCCGGGAAGAGGAAGGGGAAGGGGAAACCGAAAGGCAAGCCCTGACGAGCGGGGTGAGGCGTCAGGGCAGCTCCGGCCCGGTGCCCTGTGCCTGTGCCCTGTGCCAGGCTGGGGGTGTGGCTGCTCCCGGTAGGGTGAGCGCCCCACCCCCCCTTACTGGCTGTGTCTTCTCTGACCCTTGGTCTTCATCAGTGACGTGGGTGACACCGGTTCATACCTGTGGGGATGCTGGGATGGTGCCCTGAGCTGTCCATGGCGAGGGCCCCGGGCCTCTCCCGGCCTCAGTGTCCCAGTCTGTGAAATGGGAGCCGTCAGGCTGACCTTGGTGCTGCGCGTTGCAGGGCTGGGTGGTGAGGTTTTGGCAAGGCCCACCTCCTGCCCAGGGCACAGAGCCGCGTACGGAGGCTCCTGCCAGCCCGGAGGCTGTGGGTGTGGCCATGTGAGCCAGTGAGCCAGCGGGCACGAGCAAGGGGTGTGTAAGAATGCATGTGAGTGTGTGCATGCACGTTAATGAGGGCACCTGTGTAGTGTGAGTGTGTGTGGACCAGTACTGAGCCTGTGAGTGAGTGTTACATGTGCATGTGTATGTGTGAGTGGCTGTTACATGTGCATGTATGTGTGAGTGGGTGTTAAGTGTACATGTATACGCGTGAGTGTATGTTAAGTGTGCATGCATGTGTGAGTGGCTGTTACATGTGCATGTATGTGTGAGTGGGTGTTAAGTGTACATGTATATGTGTGAGTGTATGTTAAGTGTGCATGTATGTGTGAGTGTGTGTTATGTGTGCGTGTTATATATGCATGTGTATGTGTGAGTGTGTTATGTGTGCGTGTGTGAGAGTGTTATGTGTGCGTGTGTATGTGTGCGTGGGTGTTACATGTGCAGGTATACGTGTGAGTGTGTGTTAAGTGTGCACATGCATGTGTGAGTGTGTGTTAAGTGTGCATGTATACGTGTGGGTGGGTGTTATATATGCATGTGTAGGTGTGAGTGTGTTGTGTGTGCGTGTGTGAGAGTGTGTGTTATGTGTGCGTGTGTATGTGTGAGTGGGTGTTACATGTGCATGTATATGTGTGAGAGTGTTATGTGAGCATGTACATGTGTGAGTGGGTGTTACTGAGCATGGGAGTGTGCCCGGGTGTGAGTGTGACTGTGTAAGTGCACACGAGCAGTGAGGAAGTGTGCGTGGTGTGAGTGTGTGAATGTGTGTTGGGACGTGTGGTGCCCACACGCTGGCCAGCCCGTCACCACTGACAGGAGCGCCCTGACTGGTCACACGAGGCGCCAGTCCCTCACGGTGCCCACGGCGTGTCTCAGGTCCCACGGGAGCCCAGCCCACCCCGGACCCCACTTCGCTCTCATGCATGGCTCACACCGTGCACACCCACGCACGCACACACATGCACGCACACACAGGACCTCCTATGGACGCACTGCCCGTGGCACGCGCCTTGTGGACCGCAGCGCCCAGCTCCAGGCGGCCGGGCTGCAGCGAGCACCCCGTCCTGGGCGCAGCCCCCACAGCCTGACTTCCTGGAACACGCTGGGGCTGCGGCTGTGCTGGAGAGCTCACGGCCTGCTGTCTCCGCCCCTCCCCCACATCCCCCGCCTCCGGTCCCCGGGGCCAGGAGCAGAGCCCGAGCATGCCCGGCGCCCAGGTGCCTCTCCCCGGGCACCCCACCTGCATGTCTCCAGCCCTTGTCCCGGCGGCTGCGGGGACAGAGCGCCCTGCACCACAGCTGGGCCGCGGCCAGCTCACAGGGTGGCCGGGCCGGAGGGCCAGCCGGCGCCCTGGTGCGGGCCCAGGGTGTCCTCCCCAGGCCTCCTTGTGGAGGGAGCCAAGGCTCAGCGGAGCGCAGCCTGGAGGGACTGGAACCCACGTCTCCAGCAGTGCCCCCCACAGCTCCCAGCGTGGCTCAGCAGGCACCTAGCAGCCTGGCCAGGGGCACCACTGGGTGTCTCCCCCAGAGAAGGGGACAGGTTTCCTGTGGGTCCCCGGGGCGAATGGGGTGTAACCGTCAGGTCACTGGGCTGGGGCGGCATGGGCAATGAGGGAGACAGCCAGGCAGGCGAGGCTGCCCGGACGATGGGTGACCCTGGGCTCCAATGGGGTACCTGAGCCGGGCTGAGAGTCCACCCAAAGCTGAGTGGTCACTGTGGCCACCACGGCCTGCCATCACCCTCACTCTCAGCCACCGCTCCCCCTCACTCTACCTGGTGGGCTCCGGCCTCCCGGTCAGCTGTCAGCACCAGGGAGGGGCGGGGGCCAGGTGAGAATGGAGGACTCCCCCAACTCCCTCAGGCGGGGAGCAGGATGTGGGCGCCGTGTGTCCTCACAGCCCTGCCCGTCCCCTGACAGGCCCGGAGGGTGCGGCCAGCGGCGGGGCTCTGTGCGGGCTCCCCTGCCTTTCCCCCGCCCTGCGGGGGGCACGCCGCCTCCTGGGTCCCGGGCGCCCGTGTGCTGGGCCTGAGCTGGTGAGATGGGGTGGGCAGTGAGGACCGTGGCGGTCGGTGCTGGGAGGGACGCAGGGCCCCGCGGAGGTCAGGGCGGACTGCCGAGGAGAGAGCGGGACCTCAGCTCGTTTCGGGTGGGTCAGTGCCCCGGTCTGGAAATAAGACGACTTTGGTGTGTGGATCCTGTAGCCAGCCCCAGCGGAGCCAATGGCGTTTGGTGGGTTCCTTGGCGTTTCCCACGCGCACATCTCGTCTGTGTTTAGCGTCTTCCTCTCCGGCTGGAGGTGTGGCCAGCTAGATCCGTGGTTCTCCACCTTCCTAATGCCACGGCCCCCCCACCTTTTTTTTTTTTTTTTTTAAATATATCTTATTGATTTTTTACAGAGAGGAAGAGAGAGTTAGAAACGTCGCTGAAAGAGAATCATCGATCAGCTGCCTCCTGCACACCCCCTACTGGGGATGTGCCCGCAACCAATGTACATGCCCGTGACCAGAATCGAACCTGGGACCTTTCAGTCCGCAGACTGACGCTCTATCCACTGAGCCAAACCGGTTTCGGCTGCCTTGGCCCTTTAATCCAGCTCCTCGTGTTGTGGTGACCCCTGACCGTAAAATTATTTCCGTTGCTACTTCATAACTGTAATTTTGCTACTGTTATGAATCATAATGCAAATACCTGTTTTCCGATGGTCTTAGGCAACCCACAGGTTGAGAACCGCTGCTGTAGAGCCTGAGACCATCGGAAAACACAGATATTTGCATTACGATTCATAACAGTTATGAAGTAGCAACGGAAATAACTTTATGGTCGGGGGTCACCACACATGAGGAGCTGTATTAAAGGGTCGAGGCATTACAGAGGTTGAGAACCACTGGGCTAGAGCCCCCAGGACCAGGTTAGCGGGCAGCGAGGGGGCCATCCTGGCCTTGTCCTGCCTCAGGGGGAGCTCCCGCTGTGCCCTGTTCCCGTGTGGGGTGAGCCAGGGCCTCCCAGCTGCAGGAAGAGGACGGGCCCTCCTGTCCGGGGTGTGAAGTGGCCTTCTTATCCAGAAAGGGTTGTCCGTGTTTGTCACAGGCCGTTCTCCCTGAGACCATCATGTGGCTTCTGTCCTCTATCCGATTGATCCGATGTGTCGCCCTCCGTCCTGCCTCGGGGCCGGGCCCTGGCGGGCAGGGCCGCTGCTGGGCTGTGAGACGTCTGTCTGTCCGTCCACAGGCAGGAGCCTCGTCTGGGGTGTCCCCGCGGTGATTTCGTGTTGGCGTCGGTAATGCCGGTCCCTCTCCTGTGTGTGCCAGTCTGAGCGGTGAAGGGGGGAGAGGGGAGGAAGGAGGTGGGACCCGGAGGGCAGGTGGGCTTGAGGAGGCCCTGGGGGTTCAGACTGGGCAGACATGCCGAAACTGGTTTGGCTCTGGATAGAGCATCGGCCTGCGGACTGAGGGGTCCCAGGGTCGATTTCAATCAAGGGCGTGTACGTTGGTTGCGGGCACATCCCCAGTCAGGGGTGTGCAGGAGGCAGCTGGTCGATGTTTCTCTCTCATCGACGTTTCTAGCTCTCTATCCCTCTCCCTTCCTCTCTGTGAAAAATCAATAAAATATATTAAAATTTTTTAAAAAGAAAAAAAAAACAGACTGGGCAGACAGGGATGGTGGGTGTGCCTGGGGGGAGGGGGAAGAGGGGCGTTGTGGGGGGCGGAGCCCTCACCTACCCGCGGGGAAGGGGCGGAGCGGGAGGGAAGGGGCGGGGGGGGGGAAAGGGGCGGTGCGGGGGGCGGAGAGGGGGGGAAGGGGCGGTGCGGGAGGGAAGGTGCGGGGGAAGGGGCGGTGCGGGGGGCGGAGAGGGGGGAAGGGGCGGTGCGGGGGGAAGGGGCGGTGCGAGGGGCGGTGCGGGGAGCGGAGAGGGGGGGAAGGGGCGGTGCGGGAGGGAAGGGGCGGTGCGGGTCTCACCTGCCCGCGGGAGGAGCGGCGGCGGGCGCAGCGGCATGGCGGGCGCGGGGCTCCGGCCGCGGGGCTGGGGTCCGCGGGAGCCGAGCGCCTGGGGCGCGGCGGCGGGGAGGCCGGGCCGGGGGCCGTGCCGGTGCGCGCGGGGCCGGGGGTGCGCCCCCCGGAAGCCGGCCGTGCCCGCCGCGTGGCCGCCGTGAGTACCGGGCGGGGCTCCGCGGAACAAAGGCGGCGGCGCGGGCTCTCCACCCGCGGGCCGGTCCCGGGGCGCCTCGCTCTGGGCCCGCCCGCCGTGGGCCGGGCTGCGGGGCGGGCTCCGGGCCGGGGCCGGGGCCGGGGCCGGGGCGCCCGCGGGCGGAGGGCTTTGTCCGGCCGGGCTGGGGAGGGCGGCGGGCTGAGCTCACCCCGGGGGGCGGGGGGCGGGGGGGGGTCTGGGTCTGGGGGTGAGCAGGAGGCCCCTGTGAGGAGGGCCCCGGCCGGAAGGGAGCAGCAGCCTGGCAGGTTTGGGGGCAGCTGGGCCCTGGAGGAGGTGCAGGCGGACGGGGACCGGGAACATGGGGCCTGGGCCTGCCCGGCCAGGGCCCCTGGGAGCTGTCACATCGCGGGGGGCCGTGCAGAAGGGTCAGCTTAGACACCAAACTGGAATCAACTCAGCCTGATGCCAGGCTGGCCAGGCCGCATGGTCTCCCCGACTTACCCGCCTGAGGGCGGGACGCCCCCATCCCTGTGCTCCTTGGAGCCGGAGACGGTTCTTGTCTCGAGGGAAATACTTCAATCCTGAGACAAAGCGTGGCTCCAGCCGGTGTTGCTCAGTGGATAGCGTGTGGGCCCTCAGACGGAAGGGTCCCAGTTTCGAGTCTGGTTAAGGGCACGCACCTCGGTTGCAGGCTTGATGCCCTGCCCTGGTCAGGGGGCGCAGGTGGGGGTGGGGGGGGGGCATGCGGAAGATGATGTTTCTCTGTGTTTCTGCACCTCCCTTCCACGCTCTAAAACAGCGGTCGCCAACCTTCCGGTCCTCAGGGACCACCAGGTGGGGACCACTGCCCTGAAAGGTCAACAGGGAAAAAGACGGTGTAGAAAAGCAAGCAAGAGTTTGACTGATGCCCCAGCCCAGTGGTTCGCAAACTGCGGCTCAAGAGCCGCATGCGACTCTTTGGCCCCTTGAGTGTTCTAACACCGCTCCTTCAAAATAGACTCCCCAGGCCGAAAACGGACTTCTGCGCATGGGCCACGAAGTCTCAGTCTCACTATATGTGCTCCCACATGTGGTTTTTTGTGGAAGAGCCAGACTCAGGCCAAAGAGCCGCATGTGGCTCGAGAGCAGCAGTTTGCTGTCCACTGCCCTAGCCGGGACAGTGGATAGAGCATCGGCCTGTGGACTGAAGGGTCCCAGGTTCAATTCCGGTCACGGGCACATGCCCAGGTTACAGGCTCCCTCCCAAGTGTGGGGCGTGCAAGAGACAGCCCATCAATGATTCTCTCATCATGGATGTCTCTGTCTCTCCCTCTTCCTTCCTCTCTGAAACCAATAAGAAAATACATCCATATATAAGAAAATTACTGACTGCGGTAAAAACGTGCTCAGGACAGTGGGACGAGGAAGGGCATAGAAGCAGCAGCAGCAGCAGCGGCAGGCCGGCTGCCTGGCTCCCTGGGAAGTGAGAGAGAGGGGGCCTTGGAGGCAGGGGTGGGGTGAGCTGAGGGCTGCTACTGCCGTTGTGCTCCCGGTTGCAGGTCCTGAGGGGACCCTGGGAGAAGGGGACGGGCCTTGCCCTGAGCTGTTCCTCCTGCTGGGGGGTCAGGGAGGTCTAACCACTCACCCGCCCTCCAGGTGTGCTTTCTGGTCCTGGTCTCCCATTGGTCTGCTCCAGGGCGGGAGGCTGGCCCGGAGGCAGCCTTGGCGTCACTGGCTGGTTTTGCTGCTTTCCTGGGTTTGTAGCTGACCCACAGCTGAGGCCTGGGTGTTCTCCTGAGGGCGGGGAGGTCCGGGGTCAGCAGTGTAAGCTCGGGCGGAAAGGCTGCCCTGGGGCGAGGGCCTTGTTTTCCCAGTCTTGCCCCCTGCTCGGCATCAGGGCTTTTGCCCTGGTGCGGGTCTGTGCCTGGCCCATCCTCCCTGCCTGCTCCTGTCTGTTTATCGCCCCTGGGACCAGGCACGGGGTGGTCCTGGTGGGGGTGAGGGTGTGCTGTGTGCCAAGCTGCCTCTGCGCTGTCCTGCCATTTTACAGCCCCAGTGACGGAGGCTTAGGGGTCCCCGGGAAGGCCGAGCCAGGACAGGGGCCTGGGTTGTCTGACCCAGGAGCTGGGGCTGGTGGCTGCCTGCGTTTCTGCTTCCTGGTCAGGGCCTTAAGGAAAGGATGGACAGTCCCTGGCTGGGCGGCTCAGTGGTTAGAGTGGGTGAGCTCCCTGGGCAGGGCACATACAGGAACCACACAGTGAATGAATGCCTGAGCAAGTAGAACAGCAAATCGACATTTCTCTCTCTCCCCCTAACCCCTTCTCTTTAAAATCAATAATAAAAAAATAATAAGAAAAAAAAAGAAAGGGGTGGACAGAAGCCGGCTAAGGGCAGGTAGGAGTCAAGGGTGGGGTTTCTGGGGCCACGTCCCTCCCTGCTGAAGGTCGGAGCTGGTGTAGCGGGTGCCCAGGGCCTGCCCCAGCCCCGCACCTCCGTAACTCCCTCCTTCAGGCTGTGACTCACCACCTCCTCCTGGGAGCCCTCCAGACGGAATTTCCTGTCCAGGGCAGGGCCCCATGATAGACTCACCTGGCACTGGTACTTGGTGGTTATGGCCTGAGGCTTGACTTTCCTGGGCTGGTGATTTCCTGAATTCCTCCCCCGCAGTCCCAGCCTCCAGGGGCCTTGAGCTCAGTAGGTGAGAGCTGAGTGAACTAGTAACAGGAAAGAACACCCGCAGCCCTGGCCGGTGTGGCTCAGCGGATAGAGCGTCGGCCGGCCTCTGGGGGGTGGTCCCAGGTTTGATTCCGGTCAAGGGCATGTCCCTTGGTTGTGGGCACATCCCCAGTAGGAGGTGTGCAGGAGGCAGCTGATGGATGTTTCTCTCTGTCCCTCTCCCTTCCTCTCTGTAAAAAATCAATGAAATATATTTAAAATGAAAGAAAGGACACACAGCTCTCAGGGTCCTGGGGCACCCGGTAGGTGGCCAAGCGGCGGGTGCCCTGCTCCGGGGTGCCCCCTGGAAGCCGGGCCTTCAGAAGGCAGCCTTCCCACCCCCTGCCCGGAGCCCCCCTGCCGCCTCAGGACCTCGGGGCTGTCCCTGCAGCCCCCGCCCCGGCTGAGACATCTCTGTTCTCATTGCAGCTTCATGGCGGCCGAGGAGATGCACTGGCCCGTCCCCATGAAGGCCATCGGGGCCCAGAACCTGCTGACCATGCCCGGGGGCGTGGCCAAGGCCGGCTACCTGCACAAGAAGGGCGGCACGCAGCTGCAGCTGCTCAAATGTGAGCCCGTGGGGGGCGCCGATGGGGGGCGCGGGGGCAGAGCTGAGCCTCCGGCTCCTTCCGTGGGGGCCCTCCCGGGTCCCCCCCCTCCCCGGTGGCCGCCAGCCTGGGGGCCGGAGGTGGCCTCCGCTCTTGGGTCCGGGAGGGGCTTAGGTGGTGTGGAGCTGGGCACTTGGTGGTGCCGCCCAGCCTGGCAGGCTGGGCCCCATGCCAAGCCCAGACCTCGAGCTGTGTGAGTGCGGGGCTGGGCCCTGGGACCGCAGCTGGGAGAGGGGAGCCCGGGCCCAGGAGGTGCCACTGGCCAAGGCCCTGAGGGCCCCAGAGCATCCGGCCGGCCCGTCCCTCCGGGTGCTGCCTGGTCGTGGTGCCCCAGGCTGGGCACCAGCTGGTCTGCCGTCTCTGGACAGGGTGCCTCCAAGGACGCGCAGTCACTGCCCTTCCTGGGCCGGTGGGGCCGGCCGGGGTGAGGCAGTGGAGAGCAGGGGTCTCAGCGGGACTGCTCAGCCTGGGACTGCTCAGCCTGGGGTCGGAGCCACACTCTGGGCTCCTGTGCCTCCTCTCTTTGCCCCTCCCTCGCTGTGTGTGCCAGCCTGGGGTGGAGGCAACCTCCCCGCAGCCTGCAGCTCCCAACGAGGCGGCTGGGCCCCCCAGGCCTCTGGCCTGCTCTGGCCTTCCTGGAGCCAGCCTCGCAGCCCTCGTCCACGCAGCCATGCCCGGACCCCCCTGCCCGGGGCTGGCCGCGTCCGCCTCTGACCCCATGCTGGACTCCTGGGGAGGGGGCGGTGCCAGCCCAGCTCCTTGCCCTTTCATTCCGTGGGGTCAGAGCCTGGTCCAATCGCCTGTGACCCCTGGGAGGTTCCCCAGAGTGGGGTCTGCCCAGTGGCCCCAGCTCACCCGCCCCTCACGCCGCTGCTCGCAGGGCCCCTGCGCTTTGTCATCATCCACAAGCGATGCATCTACTACTTCAAGAGCAGCACCTCCGCCTCCCCGCAGGGCGCCTTCTCGCTGAGCGGCTACAACCGGTGAGTGCCCGTCAGCTCTGCACAGGCTGCCCCCCCAGCCGAGTATGTGCGCGTGCTGCCCCTCTCCCGCCCTGCCCCTGCTCCCCTGCCTCTGCTCCCCCTGCCTCTGCTCCCCCTGCCTCTGCTCCCCCTGCCTCTGCTCCTCCTGCCCCTGCTCCCCCCGCCCCTGCTCCCCCTGCCTCTGCTCCCCCCGCCCCTGCTTCCCTCGCCCCAGCTCCTCCTGCCCCTGCTCCCCCCCGCCCCTGCTCCCCCTGCCCCTGCTCCCCCAGCCCCTGCTCCCCCAGCCCCACAACAGAATTCTGGCTGGACCTGCCCCTTGTTCCTGCCAGACTCTCCCCAGATGGCTCAGGCCTCCCTTTCCCTTGGCACCAAGCCCAGCCTTGCCCACCTCCTCTCAGCCTCCAGGGCCCCGCCCTCCTGGCAGTCTGGCCTCAGGCTTGTAAGGCTGGGATGCGGCTGGGCTTCCTGCTGCCTCGGGGTTGGGACAGCGGGCTCTCCAGAGCCCCCTTCAGCTACTGCCCAGTAACCCCTGCCTCCCTCCTCACAGCCCCTCACACCACAGCCTCCGTTCCCTCCAGAGACAGCCTGGCCCTGCAGGCCCTGACCCAGGCCACCTGGCTCCAGGGGCCTCCAGGCTGCGGCCAGCTCCCTGCTGCACATGTGCTGTGAGCTGGGGCCGTCTGGCGAGGGGCAGGAGCCCGCCCTAAGGGGTTCCCCATGGACAGGCCACTGGGCCAGAGCCCTCTGGGTGGGACGAGGCATGCTACAGTGTGCAGCCCATTAGTGTCCTCTGGATCCACCCATGGCTTCAGGGCCTGCATGGCAGGCTGAAGTGGGCACCAGGGCCCTGCACTGTGGCATCAGTCTGTGCCAGTCTGAGGACCCTCCCTGGACGCCATGGCGATGGGAGCAGGGTCAGCGGAGGAGGGGCCTGCGCCCCCGGGAGCGGGGGCCACGGTTTCAGTGGTGGGACGAGCCCTCGGGCAGGGACTCCCCTCGCTCCACCTGCCCCAGCCTCGGTGGGAGCCTTGCTCAGTGCCCAGCTCAGTGGCAGGTGGCCGGAGCACAGCGCAGAGGGGGCTCCGGGCCCTGGGGCTGCTCTGGAGTCACGGGACACACACACACACACACACACACACACACACGCGCTCTCTTCTCCAAACTCCTTTCCTCTGCCTGGAGCCGCTGGCCTTCGCCCCACCATGCAGATCTGTCCCCCGGAGCCTGTGGGGGTGCAGGCCCGGGGCGGGAGTCCCGTGGGCGTGGGCAGGTGGTGACACCGGCTGTGCCCTCAGGGTGATGCGGGCGGCTGAGGAGACCACGTCCAACAACGTCTTCCCCTTCAAGATCGTGCACATCAGCAAGAAGCACCGCACCTGGTTCTTCTCGGCGTCCTCGGAGGATGAGCGCAAGGTGCCGGCCTGCGGGGGCTGGCCACGGGCGGGGGGCTGGCCATGGGCGGGGGGGGCTGGCCATGGGCGGGGGGGGGCTGGCCATGGGCGGGGGGGGGCTGGCCATGGGCGGGGGGGGGCTGGCCATGGGCGGGGGGGCTGGCCATGGGCGGGGGGGGGCTGGCCATGGGCGGGGGGGGGCTGGCCATGGGCGGGGGGGGGCTGGCCACGGGCGGGGGGCTGGCCACGGGCGGGGCTGGCCACAGGCGGGGGGGCTGGCCACGGGCGGGGGGGCTGGCCACGGGAGGGGGGGCTGGCCACGGGAGGGGCGTGGCTGGCCACGGGCGGGGGGGCTGGCCATGGGCGGGGGGGGCTGGCCACGGGCGGGGCTGGCCACGGGCGGGGGGGCTGGCCACGGGCGGGGGGGCTGGCCACGGGCGGGGGGGCTGGCCACGGGAGGGGCGTGGCTGGCCACGGGCGGGGGGGCTGGCCACAGGAGGGGCGGGGCTGGCCACAGGCCGAGGCCCCCCGCAGTGCCCGTCCTCACACCCGGGGACCCACACCCCGTGCCCAGAACTGCCTCGGGGAGCCCTGCATGGGCTGAGGGCCTCCCCGGCCTGGGCGGGCACAGCAGGCACGGCGGGAGGAGGGCCATGGCCTGGGCAGCACATGCCCACTGGGCTCTGCCGCCCACAGAGCTGGATGGCCTTGCTGCGCAGGGAGATCGGCCACCTCCACGAGAAGAAGGACGCGCCGCTGGACGCCAGGTGGGCCTGGGCTCCCCCCGCGCCCCTCCCCGCACCCACGCCCGTGATCCCGAGCACGCGTGTGAGTGTGCGTGTGTGCGTGCGTGCGTGTGTGTGCGTGTGTGCGTGTGCTCCATGGTGGTAGTTCCTACGTGGGGGTCACGTGCTCTCAGCTGCCCATTGGGGGGCCCAGCATTTGCAGCAGCTCAGAGCTGTGGGCACTGCCCCTCCTTGTCCGCCTGGCTGGCTCAGGAGTGAGTCCCCGGGACACCGGCTCCGTCCATCTGGGTCTCGGGGACCTCACTGGGGTGTCCCAGCAGCAGGAGCTCTGGGGGAGCAGACCCATTCCATCCTTTCAGCTGAGGCCACTGAGGCCAGAGGAGACCCGGCACCCCCCAGCCACCTTGTAGGTCCCTACTGCCCTGTGCTCCTGGCCCTCACTCCCAGCCAGTGCCCTGCGGCAGGCCCGGTGCCCTGTGTGCGGCAGGCCCGGTGCCCTGTGTGCGGCAGGCCCGGTGCCCTGCGGTAGGTGCCCTGCGGTAGGCTCGGCCTAGCAATGACAGCTCCCAGGGTAGAGCCGTGGGGGAGGGCCATGGCTTCGTCTCCATGTTGTCCTTGTGCCCTCGATGGAGGGTGTCCGTGTGCCTGTCCGCCCTCGTCTGTGTTCACCTGCGTTCAGGTCTGTGTCCTGTGCTTTTCTGTGCACGTGCCTGTGTTGGTGTGTGTGTGTCCCCGTGTTCGCAGCGTGTCCGTGTGAGTGCGGGGGACGCTGCCTCTGCTCACGCTGCCCCTCCTCCGCCTCCTCAGCGACTCCAGCTCGGACTCGGACAGCTTCTACGGGGCCATCGAGCGGCCTGTGGACATCAGCCTCTCTCCCTACCCCACGGACAACGAGGGTGAGGATCTCGGCGTGCTCCCCGTCCCGCTCGCACCCGGACTGGCCGAGCCAGGACCTCCGCTGGGCTGCTGCTCGCTCTGTCCCGGAGGCTCCCAGCCCGCCCAGCCTCCCTGAGGGCAGTGCCCCGAGGCTCGCCCTCCGCCCCGGGCTCAGCCAGGCCGGCCGCCCTGCGCTGACACCCCCTCCCCCCTCTGCCCGCAGACTATGACGACGAGGACGACTCGTACCTGGAGCCTGACTCCCCCGAGCCCGGGAGGCCCGAGGGTAGGTGGCCAGCTGGTGCGCTGGGTGCGCTGGGTGCGCTGGGCAGAGGGCAGGGGCTGCCAGCTCCACCCTGGGCCTCGGTCTGTCCACTTGGCCGGTGTGTCCGAGAGGGCAGAGCAGGAGAGGCGCTGCTCTGGCTGCCGCTGCCCGCCGCTCAGGGGAGAGCCGGCTGGGGCAGGAGCCAGGCTGGTCCACGCTCATGGCTGGCAGCGCCCCATGGAGCTCAAGGCCAGACAGGCCCTCCCAGGCCCCTCCCACATCGCCTGGGCCACAGCGATGGCAGCGACGGCTGCTGACACTGTTGACACCTCCAGCCTGCTGTGCCCCAGTTCGCCAGTGTCACCTCTGCCTCAGGGCACCTTACAAGACCCTCGTCTCCCTCTGAGCCCCCCCACCCCATCCCCCGTCCCAGTGGGAATCCGGCCTCAGCGAGGCCAGCTCCTCGGGGTCCTCCTGGCCTCCTCCCCCTTCGCCGCTGGCCCCCCCTGGCTCCTGGTGTGGCGTCAGGGTCTCAGGGAGTCTCTCAGGCTGCCGCCCGCAGGAGGGCTGGGCGGGCAGGGGCGTGGGCTGGGTCAGACCCCAGAGGAAGGGGGTGCGGTCCCGCCTCACCAGTGAGACTTGCTCACCCACCGGTCTCTTCGCTCCGCAGACGCCCTGATGCACCCGCCAGCCTACCCGCCGCCGCCCGTGCCCACGCCCAGGAAGCCCGCCTTGTCCGACGTGGCCCGCGCCCACTCCTTCACCTCCCGGGGCCCCGGCCCCCTGCTGCCGCCCCCGCCCCCGAAGCGCGGCCTCCCCGAGGCGGGCCCGGCTCCTGAGGACTTCAAGCGGGACCTGCTGGGTCCCAGGTGGCCGGAGCCTGGCCCCAGGGTGCTGCCCCCCTCCCGAAGGATGAGTGACCCTCCGATGGGCAGCCTGCCCAGCTTGCCCACCAGCCGCAGACCCCCGTGCTTCCCGGAGAGCCCCGGCCCGGAGCCCCGGGTCCCCAGCCCCGGAGCGGCCACCGCCAGGAACTGCGATAAACTCAGGAACTTGCAGCTGTGCCCCCGCGGGCCGCCCACGCCCGAGCCCCCGCCCGTGCCAGCCAACAAGCCCAAGTTCCTGATGACAGTGGAGGAGGCCCCCCTGAGGGAGATGGCCAAGCCCGGACTCTTCGCGCCCCCCGTGGCGCCCCGGCCTCCTGCCCTGAAGCTGCCCGTGCCCGTGCCCGAGCCCCCGGCGCGGGTCCCGGTCCTGCCCCAGGCGGAGAAGCCGCCCCTGCCTCACCTCCAGTGAGTGCTGCCCGCTCTCCCCGCACCAGCTCCTCCCCGCGCTGGGCCGGTCAGCCCTGCCCACACCAGCTCCTCCCCGCGCTGGGCCGGTCAGCCCTGCCCCGCACCAGCCTCCTCCCCGCGCTGGGCCGGTCAGCCCTGCCCCGCACCAGCCTCCTCCCCGCGCTGGGCCGGTCAGCCCTGCCCCGCACCAGCTCCTCCCCGCGCTGGGCCGGTCAGCCCTGCCCGCACCAGCCTCCTCCCCGCGCTGGGCCGGTCAGCCCTGCCCCGCACCAGCCTCCTCCCCGCGCTGGGGCGGTCAGCCCTGCCCGCACCAGCCTCCTCCCCGCGCTGGGCCGGTCAGCCCTGCCCCGCACCAGCTCCTCCCCGCGCTGGGCCGGTCAGCCCTGCCCCGCACCAGCCTCCTCCCCGCGCTGGGGCGGTCAGCCCTGCCCGCACCAGCCTCCTCCCCGCGCTGGGGCGGTCAGCCCTGCCCGCACCAGCCTCCTCCCCGCGCTGGGCCGGTCAGCCCTGCCCCGCACCAGCCTCCTCCCCGCGCTGGGGCGGTCAGCCCTGGCCGCGTAGGAGGGCTCTGCCTCGGCCCGGGGGCCTCTGCACCTGGCCCGGGTCCGAGGATGTCCCACCTTGCCCTGGAGGCACGTCAGCCCAGGCGTGGTGGGCCTGGGGCTCATGGCTGCCTCGTCACAGTGGGCGAGGGGGGCTGTGGGGACAGGCGCTCTGAGCCCCTGCTGTGCCGGCCAGGGCCTTGGGGTCGGGAGGGGCTGGCAGGGTGGCGGCCTGCCCGGGAGAGGCCTGGGGGACAGAGCTGGGAGCCTTTGGGACCCGCTGGGCCCTGGGTGTGCCCTGGCTCTGGAGCCACTGGGCTGCCTCGGCATCATCCCCACCCCCATTGGGATCCTGCTGGAATGTGGAGCGTGGCTGTGACTCACCCAGGCCTGCTTTATTGCTGGGCAGTGCCAGGCGCCCCGTGCCCCCACTTCCAGTGTCCATAGCCTGTGGTCAGATGCCCGGGACCCGCAGCAGAGAAGGTCCTGGGAGCCCCAGGCTGCGCCTCGGGAGGGTGCGCTAAACCGGGCCCCAGCACCCTCGGCCATGCCACCCTTCCCCCCAGACTCTCTCTTTTATCTTCTGAGGCAGTGTTTATTTGTTTTTATTCTTTTTTTTTTTTTTTAAGTGATTTAGGAGAGAGAGGAAGGGAGAAAGAGATTGAGAGAGAGAAACATCGATCAGTTGCCTCCTGTGTGACTGGGAATCGAACCTGAGACCTCTTGGTGTGTGGGATGGAGTTGCAACCAATGAGCCACCCGGCCAGGCCCCAGGACTCTGTCAGCCCGCTCCTGCGGGAGGTGCCCAGGAGGACGCCTCACCGGCTCACACCTGTCTCACGAGGGGCCCCAGTGGTGTCGGCTGACCTTTTGCTGAGCCTGGACCTGGGCCTGGGGACCAGGGTCGGCTCCGGGCCTGGCCTCACCCACAGTCCAGCAGCCCGTCCTGCGTGGCCGCCTTTATCCTCCCTGAGCCGCCAGGCCCACGTGGCTCGGCCCCTCCGCCCGCACCCACCCCGGCTCCGGGAGGGCTGTGACCGGCCCAGGCCGCAGGGCGGGTCAGGGCGGGGCTGGGGCTGAGAGCACCTGGCAACGGCGCCGTGACCCCCGCTGGGCTTCCTGCCCCGTGACTCGCGCTGCCTCAGAGCCGCCCCGTGGCCTCCCGCAGGCCCCGTGGCCGTGGGCCTTCGCCGCAGGCTGTGGCGGCAGCCAGGCCCTGCGGGTGCCGGGCCGAGCGGGCGGTCACTCGGTGCACGGGCTGGGGTGGCGGGGAGCTGTGTGACGGACGTGACCTTGCTCCCCTCCCAGGCGGTCGCCCCCGGATGGGCAGAGTTTCAGGAGCTTCTCCTTCGAAAAGCCCCGCCTACCCTCCCAGGCTGACACCTCGCAGGACGACGCCACCGGCGGGAAGGACTCGGACGAGGACTATGAGAAGGCAAGGCGCTGCGGGCCGGTCCCCGCAGGGGCCATCAGCCAGGAGCCCCAGGGCTGGAGCTGAGGGGCCAGGACGGGCACAGGGCCTAGGCCCGCACAGGCTGCCTGCCGCTTAGGGTGGGGGCGGTTTGCTGGCCACGAGCTCACAGATCATGCAGCTGACCACGCTGACCCCCCGCAGGTGCCGCTGCCCAGCTCGGTCTTCATCAACACCACCGAGTCCTACGAGGTGGAGAGGTGAGTGGGGGATACCACTTGTTTTCAGACACGGGGTTCCCCGCTGTCGGTCCCCTCGTCACCGTGGTGCTGGGTCATTGCTGGCACAAGTGCTCGGCCGGGTGTAGCCAGAGACCGGGCGAAACAGCAGATGCCGTTAGCTCAGTTCTGCCTCACCCTGGGCTGGCCCGCTCAGCACCCACTGCTTCCCCCCTCCCCCCAGCACTGGCTTAGGGCAGGAAGGAGGGTTGGAGTCCTGGATTCTGATGGGGTTGGGGTTCATGGCACCCACTGCCCCCTGCGCTCCCTGCTCCCTCACCCCCTGCTCCCTCACCCCCTGCTCCCTGCACCCCCTGCCCTCTGCCCCCCCTGCTCCCTGCACCCACCGCTCCCTGCACCCCCTGCTCCCTCACCCCTGCCCCCTGCGCCCCCTGCCCTCTGCCCCCCCTGCTCCCTACACACACTGCCCCCTGCGCCCACTGCTCATGGTGCCTGAGCTGCGGGAGAGCGAGAGGACAAAGCCTCCTGGGCCTGGGGTGGAGGGCCCCCGGGAGCCGTTGGAGAGGGGTCACCTGCTGACTTCCCTTCCAGGCTGTTCAAAGCCACGAGCCAGCGGGGAGAGCCGCGGGACGGACTGTACTGCATCCGCAACTCCTCCACCAAGAATGGGAAGGTAGGTGCCCAGGGCCCCGCCTCAGGCTGCAGGCGGCACACCGGGCCATAGCTCACGTCCCAGGAGCCTCTGGCCCTCCCTCCTTGGGGTCTCTGCCTGGCAGCCCGCCCCATTTATTCTCAGGAAGTGACACCATCTGCAGATTGGGGGAAGGAGGGCTGGGGCCCTGCGCTCTGAAGGGGAGTCTGCCTGGGCCAGGGCCAACGGCAGGTCGTCTGCCAGCTCTGCCTCTGCCCCTCCAGGGGCGACTCGTGTGACCTCACCGAGCCTCAGTTTCCCCCGTGTGTCAGAGAAGGTCCTGGGTGGACCAGCAGAGGCCACCTGAGGGCAGGAGCCCGGGCAGGGCTGCCCTTCCCCACCTGCTGTCCACGTGCTGGGCGCCGTCACCCCGAGGGCCAGGGCGCCCGGCCTTGATGCTGCTCTGCCTGGGTCCCCGAGGCTGCACCCCCGGCTCAGCCCGCCCTCAGCCGCTGTCCTCTGCTTTCTCCTCGAAGGTTCTGGTCGTGTGGGACGAAACCTCCAACAAAGTGAGGAACTACCGCATCTTCGAGAAGGTGAGCGGGCTGGCGGAGCGCCCTGGGCGGGAAGGGGTGCAGCTGGGGGGCCGGGCAGCAGGGATGGGAAACCTCAGCCATATAAGGCCCGCCAACCAGAGGTGAGGGGCGGGTTAGTGAAATGGCGGACCCAGTGGGCAGGCTCATGTTTCAGTTGATCCTTTTGTATCGCCCTCGACGATGTTATAACTACCACCTGGCCCTGGCAGGAACAAGGTTCCCACCCTGCCCTAGAGTGTGGGCAGGGGGCAGGCTGAGGCTGGCACCTGCGGGCACATCCCTCCCCCACTGCCTCCCCCTCCCCTGGCCTGGCTGTGTCCTCTGCAAGCTAGAGGGGGTGGGGTGACCAGCTCCTGACCCGGCTTATCTACAGCCTGGCCCCATCCGATTCCTGGTGAAGCGGGGGAGTGAGCGGGACTGGGAGGCAGGCACGGAGGGAGGAAAGGGGCAGCGGGAGCAGGCCTGTCCTATTGCTGGACGCCCCGCTTTGCACAGAGGGGAGGGGAGAGCTGGCCCAGCCGCCCTGACCTTGCCCTCCTCCGCCAGGACTCTCAGTTCTACCTGGAGGGCGAGGTGCTGTTTGTGAGCGTGGGCAGCCTGGTGGAGCACTACCACACCCACCTGCTGCCCAGCCACCAGAGCCTGCTGCTGCGGCACCCCTACGGCTACGCGGGGCCCCGGTGACGCCCGTGCCAGAGCCGCTGGCCGCGGGGACCCGCTGCCTCCTCACGCAGATGGGACTGGCCTGCGCGGAGGGAGGAGCTCTGGACGGAGGCCTCCCCACCAGATGTCCTGTGGAATCTGCCAGGCCAGGCCAGGCCCACCACGCAGGCTGACTCCCTGGAGGGCTGGAGGCTCTTGTGTCCCACCCACCCGCCCCGCTGCACTTCCCAGGAGCCCAGGGTCCTGGACAAAGCCCTGCCTGAGCATCACGGACAGGAATTCTGGTCCACACTCACCCCGCACCCAGACGGGGGGCAGGGCTGGGCATTTGGGTGGGGGCGGGGGCTGGCCCCAGGCCCCGGGACGCTAAGACTCGGGCTCCAGCAGGGGCCTTTGCTGCACAATAAAGCACAGGGACCTTGGCCGTGGAGGCCGGGCCTCACTGGGACGGAGGGGTGGCTGGCCTTCTTGGCGACACGCACCCACATCCGAGTGGTCGCCCCAGCTCCCAGCACAGGTGCTAAAGGACCTGCCCGAGGACGCAGCCGCTGGTGGAACGGGATGGAGCACAGCAGTCCGCTCAGCCCGCCTCTGAGGGCCAGGCTCTGCGGGGCTCCAGAAGCCCCGTAGGGGGAGGTGACCACTGCAGACAGAGGGGCATGGAGGGTGGGCCCTGAGTGGGCCGAGGGAAGGTGGGGATGGTGGCACCGGATGGCTGAGTCCTCCGGGCTACATGGGGATGGGCCAGCCCCGACCCATCCCTCCCTGCCGTGACAGTGCAGCCGGCGGCTCCGGCAGGCCAGCCAGGATGATGCATTTGTGTGGGAAGCGGCCTCAGCGGGGCTCAGGGCCGGCAGGATCAGCTAATCCTCGCTGCCCTCTAAGCTGGGGAAGGGAATTTGCTGTGTAAAGCCCAACCCCCGAGCAGCACTGTGCCCACCGTGCCCTGGAGGAGGCCATTGGACCCCTACCCCACCTGGCCGCGTTCTGGGGTGAGGTGGTTGGCTGGAGAAGGGGAAGGGACGAAGCTGGTCAGCTGATGCGGGAGCCGTGCCCCGGGGTGCCGGGGGGCGGGTGCAGGGGCGACAGTGGCCATCTGCTTCCAGGAACCGCGTGTCCCGCTGTCTGCAGATGTTTCCTCTACAGCTGCTGGGGTGAGGCTCAGGCAGTCACCATCCAGCCTGGGGCCCGGGACAGGGAGCTCTGGAAAACCAGCCCTTGTGCCTGCAGTCCCAGTCCTCTGCCCTCTGCCCTCTGCCCTCTGCCCTGCACTTGTTTGGGGAACTCAGTGAGGCACATCATTCTCCACTGTGGCTGTAATGTCCCTTCCTGTAAAATGCTTTTAAGCCGAAACCGGTTTTGCTCAGTGGATAGAGCTTCGGCCTGCAGACTTAAAGGTCCCAGGTTTGATTCCGGTCAAGGGCATGTACCTTGGTTGTGGGCACATCCCCAGTAGGATGTGTGCAAGGGGCAGCTGATTGATGCTTCTCTCTCATCGATGTTTCTAACTCTCTATCCCTCTCTCTTCCTCTCTGTAAAAAATCAATAAAATATATTAAAAAAAATAAAGTAAAATGCTTTTAAAATAGGTTTTTGTTGATTTTAGAGAGAGGAAGGGAGAGTGAGAGAAAGAAACACTGACAAAACATTGATCAGCTGCCTTCTGCACACCCCCCACTGGGGGATCAAGCCCACAAACTGGGCATATGCCCTAACCGGGAATTGAACTATGACTTCCTGGTTCACGGGCTGATGTTCAACCACTGAGCCACACTGTCTGGGCACCTGTAAAACTGTTAAATGGGGACTTGGGTACGAGAACAGCTTCCAGCCGGTGCATGGGGGCCTCCACGCTGGTGACGTGAGGCCGGACCCAGGACGCTAGAGCTTTTAGCTAGCATGCAGCCATGATGGAGACAGCTCAGTGGGTGAGACAGTTGAAGAGCCTGAGCTGGAAGATTTTGAGGTTCTGGGGCCCAGAGCCATGTGATAGGAACTTCTAGCTGCCAGGACAGATGCGGCCTGTGGTTGCCCAGAGTGTGGCCTGGCTTCCCTCCTGCCAGCCCCTGGCCCTCCCTCTTGGTGAACTATCCCTGGGCCCAGTGCCTCAGGTGCAAGCGTGTGTGCGTTGGGGGTGGTGGATGGGACCCTAGGCATGGTCCTCCCCCCACCCCGCATGAAGCCAGGCAGACGGGCCCCAGTTCCTGCGGAGACCTGCTCTGCATGTTCTGTGCCACTAGCGAGCACTTCCTGTGCTTGAGGCGCCGAGCTGGGCCCTTGCCGTGGTTTGCTTGGAGAAGCAGCTGCTATTCCGTTTTACAGGTGAGAAACTGAGGCCAAGGTCTGGGTTCAAGTTCCGACTCTGCTACGTGATCTCCTCCTTCCACCTCTTGGCTGTTCCAGCCCCTGGCTAGCTCCCCACCACCCTCATGGCCTCTGATAGCTACCGCGGGGTGCTCAGATCCTGGTGTGCTCATAGCTGGGATGCATTCCCGGGCTGGGAAAAGGGCCCAGACACTGGGAAGCTTCTCCAAGCCCAGGGCTGACATAGTTTTGCTTTTCCTGCAGTTGGTCAGAAAGGGCAGTGACCCTCTATACCTCCTGTTATTGGAGATTTTTATTTTTTTTTATTTTTATTTTTTAAATATATATATTTTATTGATTTTTTACAGAGAGGAAGGGAGAGGGATAGAGAGCTAGAAACATCGATGAGAGAGACATTGATCAGCTGCCTCCTGCACACCCCCTACCCGGGATATGCCCGCAACCATTGTACATGCCCTTGACCGGAATCGAACCTGGGACCCTTCAGTCTGCAGACCGACGCTCTATCCACTGAGCTAAACCGGTTTCAGCTATTGGAGATTTTTTAAAAAATATATTTTTTATTGATTTTTTTACAGAGAGGAAGAGAGAGGGATAGAGAGTCAGAAACATCAATGAGAATCACCCATCAGCTGTCTCCTGCACACCCCTAACTGGGGATGTGCCCACAACCAAGGTACATGCTCCTTGACCGGAATCGAACCTGAGACCTTTCAGTCTGCAGGCTGGCGCTCTATCCACTGAGCCAAACCGGTTTCGGCTGGAGAATTTTTATTATAAAAAGACTAGAGGCCCAGTGAACGAAATTCATGGATGGGTAGGGTCCCTAGTGGCTGTTGGTTGCTGGCTGGGGCCTTCCTTCGTTCCACATCGCCCCCTGGTGGTCAGTGCATGTTATAGTGTGTGATTGAACTCCCTATCTCCTGAGGGGACACTTTGCATATTAGGCTTTTATATAGATAGATGTTTTTAGAATCAGATGAGACCTCATAAAACAAGTCCTTAGCTCCTGGTCTCCCCCCTCCTCCTCTGGGTCACATTGTGTGGGCGTCCCCTGCTGGTCCAAGGAAGCACTTTCTGTACCTTAGGCGGAATGGGTGGCTTTGACAGGGCCCCAGGGAAGAAAAGGCCTGGGGCTTCTTGAAGGGGAGGCCCAGAGGACACAAGGCCACACTGAGTACAGGGCAGAGCTGGCAGTTGAATCAAGTTTGTCTAGAGGACCAGTGAGGGGAGGGCCACAGCCTCTGTCTCTGGCCATGACCCAGCAGTATGATCCCCTTGAGGGCAACTCATCTATATCCGGCTCTGGCTCTGTGCTGGCCCGGCCATTCCCTCCGCCCGGAAAACACTGCCTGATGGATCGCTGTCACAGGGAATCCCGAGACCTTAGGGATGGACAGATACTGGTGTGATGGTGGCAGGTGACATGGGCACTGGGCCACCTACCTCTGCACCTACCTGAACTCAATCCTGGATCTGCCACTTCCAGATTACAATGTATCTGCCGACTTTATGTCTCGGTGGTCTGACAGAACCCAGTGATGGCAGTTCGACCTCAGTCACTTTTGACGTCCCATAGAAACATTCCTTTTGTGCCAGAGCCCAGTAGCAAACCACAGTTACTTGCATCTGTGCATTTGTGGTTTTCATCAAATTTGAAAACAAAACACCTCCAGTCGTTATATCTTCAAATAGTGAATCTGTCCTTCGAACTCCATCTCCCTGATCAGGGCCTCTGATTACACACATATTAGGCCTCTGGAAGGTGTGATACTGCTCACTGGAGCTCTGCTTCTTCTTTTCTAGACTCTTCATGTTTTATTTAGTTTTTTAAAAATATATTTTACTGATATTTTACAGAGAGGAAGGGAGAGGGAATAGACAGAAACCTCGATCAGCTGCCTCCTGCACACTCCCTACTGGGGATGGGCCTGCAGCCAAGGTACATGCCCCTGACCTGAATCTAACCCAGGACCCTTCAGTCCATAGGCCGACGCTCTATCCACTGAGCCACACTGGTTAGGGTTTGTTTAGTTTTTGTTCATGTCTCCTACTTCACTCTTTCTTCCGCTGTGTCTAATCCTCTGTTCAGCCTGTGTATTTTTCAGTTCTGACATGGTATTCTTCACCTTTAGAAGTTTGACTTGGTCTTAAAAAATAAAAATATTTTTCCGATTACAGTCGACGTACAAGTTTTTAGTTTCTGGTGTACAACATAGTGATTAGACATTTATGTAACTTTTGAAGTGACGGTCCTGATAAATCTCACCCCCATCTGACACCATACATAGACTGTATTCCCTAGGCCCGTGGTCGACAAACTGTGGCTTTCGAGCCACATGCGGCTCTTCGGCCCCTTGAGTGTGGCTCTTCCACAAAATACCACATGCGGCACGCACTACAGTGCGATTGAACTTTGTGGCCCATGCGCAGAAGTTGGTTTTCGGCTCTCAAAATAAATTTCAATCGTTGTGCTGTTGACATTTGGCTCTGTTGACTAATGAGTTTCCCCGACCACTGCCCTAGGCTGTACTTGACAACTCCGTGACGGTTTGGTCTTTTGCACCTTCTGTCTGTACTGAACATGCTCAATGGTCTACTCGCCCCTCCTTCCCTGCAGCAGCCTCACGACACCCAGTGGGTCGTGCCTAGTGCTGGGTGACGGGGGCGGGTGTGAGTGAGACGGTGTGGCGGGCTGTCACTATGACCCACAGGTGGTCCCGCTGGGAGGGAGGCCTGGGCTCCTGGCTGTTCCTCCGCCGCCCAGCTCTGGGCCTCAGCTTTCCAGGGGGGTGAAGGGAACAGGAAGCTCTGCCGTCTGTCTCCGGGTCTTTTTGGGGCTCAGATGAGACAACAGGGAGGACTGGGTGGGAAGGCGCTGGTCTGTGTCTGGACCGGCCTCCAGGTCATGGGCAGGTGACCTGGAGGAGAAGATGACGGTGCTCCCCATCGGCCTCCGCGGGCCGGCGGGCACCAGGCAGCCGCCCTGCCTGTGGGGCCTTATCGGGGTCCCCAGGCCCGCGGTGCCGACCGCACCCTGGCTGGCCCCACGTCAGCCGGCGGACTCCGCGCGCCCGCTGCGGACGGGGCCCAGCACGGGCCGAGCACAGGGCGGGCTCCTTTGCTGCGGGAGCCGGCGAGCCGAGCAGGCAGAGGCCGACCGGGCCCGCACTGACCCGCACTGGCCCCGCAGGGTCAGCGCCGGGGCTGACGGGGCGTGGAGAAGGCCTCGCGGCGCGTCCGTGAGCCTGGCCCGCAGGAGGCCCCCCCAAGTCTCACCCGGGGCCGAGGGGGCGAGGCGTGTGGGCCGACCCCGTCCCCGCGCCGTAACCCAGGTTGTGGCGCCGGGCCTTCCGCGGTCGGCGGGAAGGGCGGGGCCGCGCCGAGGCCAGGCCCCGCGAACTCTAGCGGAAGCCCCGCCCCTTTCCGACAAGGCCCCGCCTCACCGAGGCCTCCAGCACGCGGACAGCCAATCGCAGGGCGCGTTGCTTAGCTGTGCGTCGCGGGCTGGGCCTATGGGGAGTCGCGTTGTTGGGCTGCGGCTACGCTAGCCGCACCCAGCTGGAGCGGCCGGGGCTGCCCGAGGGCTGAGGGGGCGGAGAGGCCGGGCGGCCGGGTGCGCGCGGCGGGCAGGGGGCGGAGCCCGAGCCGGAGCCCGAGTTGGAGCCGGAGGCGACAGGCGACGGGCGGCGGCCGCACTCGGACTTGGGGTCCTGCGCGCGGCCTGTGTTTCGTCCCTGAGGTGAGGCCGGGCGGCGGGGCCTGCAGCCTGAGGAGCGGGCGGGGGCAGCGCGGAGGGCGGGGGCGATGGAGGGGCCGCGGGGGCCGCCGTCGGAAGGGCTCCGCCCTTCGGCCTGGGCCGGTGCGGAGTGGACGCTCTGCAAGCCTTCTGCACGGGGGTGGCCGTGGGGCGCCGGGGTCTTCGTTCCCGGGCCGCGCGGAGGCGCCGGGGTCGGTGAGGAGGCGGCGGCTCCGGCCCGCCCGCTGGGCCGCCCCTCGGTGCCCGAAGGCTGGCGGCCACCGCACCGCATCCTGCCCGCCCGCCGGGCTCCGGAAAGGGCGGCTTTGCGGGCCGGGAAAGCCCGTGCCCCCGCCGCCGGGAACGGGTCGCCCCGGAACACGGCGCCGCGGGCCCTCCGCCTCTCCCCCGCCTTCCTCCCTTTCCCGTCCGGGAGCGGGGGCTCTCCGTCCACGCTGGGCTCTGGCTTGTGACGGCCAGCATGCCGGCGCTCCGGCCCTTCCACCGCCCACCTCGGAGGAGCCGTGTGGGTTCGTCCGGGGGTCGCCGGCCCCCGAGGCCGCTCCGCCCGCGGGCGGCTCCCAGGCGCCGCCGGCCTCCGGAGAGCGGTCTGCGGGTGAGAGTGGATGAGGTGGAAGCGGCTGTGGACCTGAACAAACATTTCCCCAAAGAAGACGTACTAGAACCTGGTTAGATGTTCTCTGGCTCCGCGGGCCGCCGAGAGGGGCGGGGACGGGGGAGGGCTCAGCCCGCACCCGGGGCGGGGGGGGGGGGCGGCCGGCGGGACTTGGTGCGAGTCCGGCAGGTGCCAGCGAGGTGCCCACGGCCATGGTTTCTCGGCCCGATTTAAAAATCTCCAGTCTTCGCACACGCCGCTGGGCCTGCCGCCGGGGAGGGGAGGAGGTGCACGGAGGCCGGCGTGGGCGGCGCGGCAGGTGCGGGGCCGCGGCAGGTGCGGCGTGAGCGGAGGGGCTCCTGCGGGACACGCTCTGCACTCGCCCCCAAAACAGGCGAGTTTCCCCTGGACCGCGAGCGACAGGGCCGGCCCTGCTCTCCTCCAGCTCGCTGGCGTTGCCTCATTCCGACTAGGTTTTGTTCGGCGGTATTTTGTTTTATTTGATTGTACCGCAAAGGCTGTTTGCTTAGAAGATGATTCGTTTTTAGTTATTTCAAGTAGTCATTGTTTTGAATCAGAAAACACCAAACTAGGTTAATTTGATTTTTTGTTAATTCTTACCTGAGGATTCCTCTGCCCCACCCCGCCCCACCCCTCCATTGATTTTCAGAGGGAGTGAAAGGGAAGAAAGGAGGGAGGGCGAAAAAGAGGGGGACGGAGGGAGAGAGGTGTGAGTGTGTGTGTGTGTGTGTGTGTGTGTGTGTGTGTGAGTGAGAGAGAGAGAGAGAGAGAGAGAGAGAGAGAGATGCATGGATTGTTTGCCTCCCCAGGTGGAACCTGCAACACAGGCATGTGCCCTTGACTGGGAATCAAACCCGTGACCCTTTTGTGGTTGGTGGACGCACAACAGCCAGGGTTTGGCAGTTAATTTTATTTTATTTTTTAAATATATTTTATTGATTTTTTTTTACAGAGAGGAGCAGAGAGGGATAGAGAGCTAGAAACGTCGATGAGAGAGAAACATCCACCAGCTGCCTCTTGCACACCCCCTACCGGGGATGTGCCCACAACCGGAATCGAACCTGGGACCTTTAAGTCCGCAGACCGACGCTCTACCACTGAGCCAAACCAGTTTCGGCTGGCAGTTAATTTTAAAAAGACATTTTATTATGTGAAACCTAGAGCTTAAGTGGACTTTATTTATTTAAATTTTATTGATTTTTTTTTTTTTTAGAGAGAGGAAGGGAGAGGGATAGAGAGTTGGAAACATCATGAAAGAGAATCATCGATCAGTTGCCTCTTGCACACCCCCCACTGGGGATGTGCCTGCAACCAATGTACATGCCCTTGACCAGAATCGAACCTGGGACTTACAGTTCACAGGCCGACGCTCTATCCACTGAGCCAAACTTGCTAAGGCCATACATTGTTTTAATCTGTAGGTTCCCCCTCCATCTTTTGTTATCTCTTGTAATTTATTTGTTGCTGAAACTTGATGGTTTGTCCTGTGGAGTTACATACAGTTGGATTTTATTATGCATTTCGGTTTAACTACACAGAATTTACTGTAAATTTAATCAGTTGATGTAAAGGTGTAATCAGAGTCAAGATTGATGTAGTTTCTGAACCACATCCAGCACGGCCAGGGGTGAACCTGAGGAGGGGAGGGGAGGGATTAAAGAAGACAGACAAAGAGAATGCACCTGTGCCTTGGCGAGGACACAGTGACACAGCCTGTAAGCTGTGTCACACAGAGCACACAGAGCAACACAAGGGAAGTGGTCAGCATGCTTAGTGTCTTGGGAGTCCCACCTTGCTGCACCTCCCACAGCCCAGTAGCTACCTAGGGAGGAGCAAGGAGGACTATCAGGTCAAGCTAAATTCCCTCCCCGCTGGGGCTTTTTGTGGCCCTGCCACAGGTCAGTCTGAGGCCGCTCCCTACAGACTTCATAGGTGAGTAGGCAGATGAGGATTAATAGTTTTTCTTCTTAGCAGCCCTGAAGCTCAAACTTGGTCATTATTTCATTAGGCATGGAAAATGAGGATAAATTCCTTCACCTCATTTATTAGCTGGAATGCTGTTAAAAGAGACGTCTTCTTTCTATAATTTCATTACCTTAAATTATAGCCCTTTCGGGAAAGACAGGATAAATAATAAATACTTAATTTCTGTCAGTTATTTACTAATTTAAAAAAAATATTTTATTGATTTTACACAGAGGAATTGAGAGGGACAGAGAGTTAGAAATGCTGATGAGAGAGAAACATCGACCAGTTGCCTCCTGCACACCCCACACTGGGGATGTGCCTGCAACCAAGGTACATGCCCTTGACCGGAATTGAACCTGGGACCTTTCAGTTCGCAGACCGACGCTCTACCACTGAGCCAAACCGGTCCTGGCTATTTACTGCTTTTTATAATACTGAGTTGGCATCCTCCAGAAGTAGCCAATGAGTTGTGTGTGCTTATATCATTGTGAACTCATGAATTAAAGCATATTTGATATGATTGAATACATTGTAGATATTATCTTTATTGATACTCAGATTATCCCATCTTTGTCCAAGAGTAATCGGTTCAAATTGGGTCCTAACCCCTGTAGACACAGCTCTGATAGTTTCTGAGTGCTCTGCTTTTTGGTATGACAGACGGCACTGGGCTCATCCTGTACATTTTCTATCCCAGCTCTGGAATCGTACGTTTCTCAAAATGAAGAATCATATTTATTAAACACAATCTGGGCCCTGGACTCGGTTGTTCATTGCTGCTAGGTTGATTTTTTCCTGGTCTTTTCAGATCATGGGTTTCTGATATTTCCAGTTGTAAAGCAAGAAGACATTAACCTTCTTTTTAATCCTCACCCAAGGAGTGAGGATATTTTCTCCATTAATTTTTAGGGAGAGTGGAAGGGAGGGAAGGAAGGAGGGAAAGAGAGAGAGAAACATTGATGTGAGAGAGACACATCTATTGGTTGCCCCCTGTACGTGCCCCGATGTGGGGGACCAGGAATTGAATCAGCAGCCTTTTAGTATATGGGATGATTCTCCTACCAACTGAACCACAGGGCCAGTGCAACTTAACCTTCTTGATCTTACACCTGTATCTTTTTCTTCTAAAGAAACATCTTGATTCTAATTACTACTTGTTTTATCCCACACTGTATACATCTCAGTCTCAGGAGGATAATATGAACACTATGTCACCAATTAATAAAAACTGCTTAAGAGGTTGTTTTTTGTGTGCATATTTATTAGGGGTATGAAGGCTAATTACTGTGTTTAAAGCACTCAGAATAATTGCTCTATGATTTTGCTACTACTGGACGTGTACTTTGGTTCTTTCATTTTTATTTTGCTTTCAATATTTAGGGATTGATTTTTTAAAGTTGAATTTTGTCTTATAGTTATGTAAAATATGAAAAGACTCTCTTAAGCAAACATAAAGCAAGGTATATTTAAAGTAACAAAACACAATCACTTATCTATTCTCTGTATGTATGAGTTTAGTTTTTGTTTTTTTGTTTGAAAATTCAACGTATCAGTGAGATCATAGAGTATTTGTCTTTCTCTGCCTGATTTCACTTAACATAATGCCTTAGAGGTTTATCCATGTTGTAAATGTCAGGGTTTACTTTTTTTTTTATGGCTCAGTAATGTGCCAGTGTGTGTGTGTGTGTGTGAGTGATGTTCTCTTTATCCATGTATGCATCCATCCATCAGTGGGTATGTAGGTTTCTTTCATGTTTTGGCTATTGTAAACTAGAGGCCCAGGCCGGGGGCGATCAGGTCCCGGATCAGACTGGTTGGCTGCTGTAGTGCACCTCGTATCCACCGGTCATTCTGGTCGTTCCACTGTTCTGATCACTGGGTATATATGTATACATACATATACATATACATACACACACACGCACACACACACACACACACACACACACGATGAATGTGGGGGTGCATGTGTCTTTTGGAGTTTACATTTTCTTTCCATATATTCCCAGAGGTTCTATGATAGAGTTGTTTGTTTTTAAAGGAATTTCCATATTGTTTTCCATTTATATTCCCACCAACAATGCATAAGTGTTCCCTATCTCCACCGCCTTGCCAACACTTATTTCTGTATTAATAGCTGTTGTAATAGGTGTGAGGTGGTGTCTCATTGTGGTTTTGATTTGTAGTCCCCTGAGCACCTTTCATGTCCCATCTGTTGGCCATCTGTATGTCTTCTTTGGAAAAACATTTATTCAGATCCACAAGTTTTCTCCCATTTGGTAGGATGCCTAACCCTTTTAATTTTATGGGTATGTTCATACTTCCTCTTTGTTAGATAGTAGTGCACGCTACATGTTTTCCCACCATGTTTTTTTTGTTTTGTTTTTTAATTTTACTTTGGTAAAATACACATAAAATTTAACATATTAGCCATTTTTAAGTATACAGACAGTTTAGTGGTATTAAATATACTCACACTGTTGTGCAGCCATCACCACGGTCATCCCCATAACCCATTTGTTCTCATAACTCCTTTCTTGCAAAACTGAAATTCTGTAGTTTTAAACAGTAATTCCTCATTCTTCCCTTCTCCCAGCCTCCAACAACCACAATTCTTTCAGTGTCTGTGATTCTAAGTACCTCATATGAGTAGAGTTATATAACACTAGAGGCCCGGTGCATGAAATTTGTGCATGGGTACGGTCCCTAGGCGTGGCCGGCGATCGAAGTGCAAACATCTGGTGTGGAAGGGCAGGTCCCAGCTGACCTCCGGGCCCTGGGCAGCGGGGGGGAAGGAAGGCCTCTTGTATAGACAAATGTCTCCTTCCTTCTTTCCATTGTATTGTTTTTTATTCAAGAACATAGGACTTCTTTTTAATGAACACAACATAAAAATCTTGTCCATTAATGGCATTTTTTTTTCTTAATCTGTGATTTGGTGAAAGTTTTCCTGGTACATTTTAAGTTATCAGAATGGAAGGAAAACTTCACATAGGTGTGATGTCATACTTCAAAATTTTATTCTGTGGAGAAGACTTGAGCCTTCTCTTTTATGGGGCAGTTAACAGCTCCAGGTGTTAAAGACTTCAGTATTACATTTTTCTTTTTTATAAACAGCTGCATTTCAGCCCTTCAACTGCAGTATACAGTTTTGGGTTGGTTCCAGAAATGCCATTTCTGAGATAAATTCACCTAATTTATAAGGACACAGTTTATTATTATAATTATTTTAATTATTTGTTGATTTGAAAGAGAGGGAGGAAGGGAGAAAGAAGAGAAACATCAATTTGTTCTACTTATTTATGCATTCATTGGTTGCTTCCTGTATGTGCCTTCACCGGGGATTGCCAAACCTTGGCATTTCGGGATGATGCTTTAACCAACTGAGCCACCCGGCCAGGCAGTAGTTTGTTATTATTAATCAAATTGTTAAACATCACATTTTAGTAATCTTTTTTTCTGTTATTACTCATTGTTCTCTCACTCATTATCTAAACTGACTGTTTAAGGCAGGGGTCCTCAAACTTTTTAAAGTGGGGGCCAGATCACGGTCCCTCAGGGAGCTGGAGGGCCGGACTATATGAACTACTAATTCCTACTGTAACACCTTGGCTGTGCTCACTGCCCAAAAAACCTGGCGGGCCGGATCAGACTCCTCTGCAGGCCGCATGTGGCCCGCGGGCCGTAGTTTGAAGACCCCTGGTTTAAGGTTTAAAGTCTTAAATATTAGACCTGTAGTTCTAAGTGTGTGAAAAAGAGTGCCTATAGCTGTTATCATTAATGCTGTCTTGCTAACATTCGTTTTGTGAATTCTGCCTTCAGAAAACCTGACTCAGTTGCAATAGTCTGTCTTTCACTGAAGGCTCCCAGCAGCCATCATCTCTCTCGGGTTATCATAGCAGCCTCCTGCTGCTCTCCCCACCTCCCCAGTCCTTCCTTTCTACCTGCTTTCTACCTGTCAGCCAGAGCGATTTACATAAACTTTGAATTAGGCCATGTTCTGCCTTGCTAAAACCCTTCTAAGACTGATAAAGTGGTGGCCTCTAGGGAACTGTGTGGCTGTTGGACAAGGGTAGGAGGGAGACTTACTTTTCACTGTATTATAACCTTTATACTTTTCAAATTTTGATACATGTAACTGGATTATGTACTCAGAATAAAATAATAAATTTTGCAAACAAACCAAAAAACCCCAGTGACTTCCCATTGTACTTAGAACAAAATCCCAACTTCTTTTATTTTTATTTTTATTTTATTGAGGTTTTACAGAGAGGAAGGGAGAAGGATAGAGTTAGAAACGTTGATGAGAGAGAAACATCGACCAGCTGCCTCCTGCACACCCCCTTCGGGTATGTGCCCGCCACCCAGGTACATGCCCTTGACCAGAATCAAACCTGGGACCTTTCAGTCCGCAGGCTAACGCTCTCTCCACTGAGCCGAACCGGTTTCAGCAAAATCCCAACTTCTTACCTTGATTTCCAAGCTCACTTTCTGTCATCCTTCGACTTGCTGGTTTGTGCAGCATTTACAGTTGTCTTCCTGGAAGCTGCGAGCTCTTTTCCGATTTAGGGACTTGCAGCCTTGGGCCAGGTGGTCAGGAAGCACTGTTTCATGGCTTTGCTCTCAGAACAGTCGTCCCCATCTAACCAGGTTTGCAGGGGACCCAGGCCCACCGTTCTGTGAAGGTGGGGCTGCTGTCCCCGTGAGGGCATGCGTCTTGGTTAAGTGCCGTAGGACTTTCCCTTAAGTTTGTCCCCCTCTCTCTTTAAGTGATTGTTGAAAAATAGGGATATGCTTTTAATTGGCAATATGGAATTTCTAAACGTCAGTGTATCAATTTGAATTTTCATCTTTTTAAATATTTGCTGTGTGCTAGACATTGTGCTTTTTAAAAATATATATATTTTATTGATTTTTTACAGAGAGGAAGAGAGAGGGATAGAGAGCTAGAAACTTCGATGAGAGGGAAACATCCACCAGCTGCCTCCTGCACACCCCCTACCTGGGATGTGCCTGCAACCAATGTACATGCCCTTGACTGGAATCAAACCGTGGGCCCTTCAGTCTGCAGGGCCCACACTATCCACTGAGCCAAACCGGTTAGGGCTTGAGTTAAATTTTTAAAAGCTTAGGTATGAGAAATAGTGTTCATGGCAAATCCACTGAGCCAAACCGGTTAGGGCTTGAGTTAAATTTTTAAAAGCTTAGATATGAGAAATAGTGTTCATGGCAAATCCACTGAGCCAAACCGGTTTAGTTAAAAAATTAACTCAAGCTCTCCACTGAGCCAAACCGGTTAGAGCTTGAGTTAATTTTTTAACTCAAGCTATCCACTGAACCAAACCGGTTTAGTTAAAAAATTAACTCAAGCTATCCACTGAGCCAAACCGGTTAGAGCTTGAGTTAATTTTTTAACTCAAGCTATTCACTGAGCCAAACCGGTTAGGGCTTGAGTTAATTTTTTAAAAGCTTAGATATGAGCCGGGACCGGTTTGGCTCAGTGGATAGAGCGTTGTCTTGGGGACTGAAAGGTCCTGGGTTCGATTCTGGTCAAGGGCATGTACCTTGGTTGCAGGCATATCCCCAGTAGGGGGTGTGCAAGAGGCAGCTGATCGATGACTCTCATCGATGTTTCTAACTCTCTATCTGTCTCCCTTCCTCTCTGTACAAAATCAATAAAATATAAATAAAAAATAAAATAAAAAATAAAAGCTTAGATATGAGAAATAGTGTTCATGGGAAATTCTTTTTTTCCCTTTCCATTTAAATTATTAAGCATAGTTTGGCCCATCTGCTTTCTTAAAGCAGGAGTTGGCAAACCTTCGTAGATGGTCCAGGGATATGTATCTGAGGCTTTGAAGGCTCTCTGATCTGTGCTGCAGCTGCTCGTTCTGCTGTGGTTACCTGGAAGCAGCCATAGAGGATCTGTAAATGAGGGAGCGGGACTGATGCAATAAAGTGTTACTTATGCATGCTGAAGTTTGAGTTTATTGTCATGTCTACTTTTTTTTTTTAAATAGATTTTTATTGATTTTTTTACAGAGAGGAAGGGAGAGAGATAGAGAGGTAGAAACGTCGATGAGAGAGAAACACCAACCAGCTGCCTCTTGCATACCCCCTACTGGGGATGTGCCCGCAACCAAGGTACATGCCCTTGACTGGAATCGAACCCGCGACCTTTCAGTCCGCAGACCGACGCTCTACCACTGAGCCAAACCGGTTTCGGCTTGTCATGTCTATCTTATGTTATTGTTAATAGTTCATTAAAAAAAAACACAAAAAAACCCCACAAACTTTTAAAAACCAATCTTAGCTTGTGGCCCTTGTAAAAACAGGTAGTGGGTTTGGTTTGGGGAGGCCTTCATTTGCTGATTTCTGCCCAAAGAGTCCAAATTTTATCATTAGTTCAAATTAGACACCTGCCTCCTGGATTGAATTGTTTGTCTGCCTGTGGACTTTCTATCTTTCTTTCTTTTCTCTTAAAAAAAGAACTCGATATGTTTAATAAATGCCTGTGGACTTTCTTTAGTTCCATCATGTCTTAGTCTGCATGAAGGAACTGTGTGGAGAAATGGTGTTTTTGAAACACTCCATTGCATTGGTTGTAGGGTGATTGTTGGGGGGGGGGGCCTTCTTCGTTATAAAAATGAAACAAAGACTGTTCTTTCTTTTCATTAAGAAATCCACTTTTCTTAGAATATAATGAATTTTTATATTTTATGTTCTTCCTTTAATATTTTTCAGTTGTAGTTTAATAGAAAGAGCCACTTGGAGTTAGGTCAGGTGCACTAGCTGTGCAAGTTTCTTTTCCGAATTAACCTTGCTTAGCATTATACCTGTTCCAGCGCTCAGTCCCACCCCTTCCGCCACCTCAGGTCCTTGGGCAAATCACTTCTCTTTTTGTGAGCTTCATCTTCCTCAGTTATATGGTGGGTATGGTAATACCTTCCTCTTCTGCTTCAGAGCTCTGTATGAAGATTAAATGAGATGATAGTGTTTCAGAAAATGTATTGCCTGAAATTCAGAGGTGCCATTGCCACAGAGGTGACTACACAAAATTACACATTTGTGCCAGAAGACTGGGACTCAAAACCTTGGTGCTCAGATCTGTAGGTTTTACTTAAAGATGTTGCTTTACTGTCTTCCTGCTTGCGTAATTTCCTACAAAATAATGTCTTCCTTATCTTTGCTTTTCTCTATAAAATATCAATATTTTCAGGCTGCTTTTAAGATTTCCTTTCACTGATTTTTTTAAAAAAAATATTTTATTGGTTTTGTACAGAGAGGAAGGGAGATAGTCAGAAACATCGATGAGAGAGAGTCATCGATCAGCCCCCCCCTCCCCTCCACTGGGGATATGCCCGCAACCAAGGTACATGCCCTTGACCGGAATCGAACCCGGGTCCCTTTAGTCCCCAAGCCGACGCTCTATCCATTGAGCCAAACCGGTCTCGGCTGGTCATTATTTTTTAAATATATTTTTTTTATTGATTTTGTATGGAGAGGAAGGGAGAGAGATAGAGAGTTAGAAACATCGATGAGAGAGAGTCATCAATTAGCCGCCTCTTCCACACCCCCCACTGGGGATATGCCCGCAACCAAGGTACATGCCCTTGACCGGAATCGAACCCGGGACCTTTCAGTCCCCAAGCTGACGCTCTATCCATTGAGCTAAACCGGTTTCGGCTTGGTCATTGTTTTTTACATATTTGTTTCTGTTCCTTCTCCATGCCCTCTCTTCTGAGGACTCCTATTCCACGTGTGTTAGGCCGGGGAGAGTTGTCCCCAGCACACTGATGCTGTTCACCTTTTCTCTGCATGCTCTGCTTTGGGAGGTTTCTATTGCTGTGCTCATTTACTAAGCCTCTGCAGTGTTTAATCGACCTTTAATCTTGTTTAGTGTGATTTTTCTTTCACACATCTTTAGATGTTCAATTGTGTGTTTTTTTTGTTTTTTGTTTTTTTGTATTTTCCATGTCTCTGCTCACAATTTTGAACATAAGGAAGTCCTGTTTTAATGACCTTGTCCACTAATTTTAACTTCTCTTTCAGTTCTGAATTGGTTTTGATTGATATATCCCCTCAACATGGGTCATACTTTCCTGCTCTTTGCTTCTTGGGTAGTATTTTATTGGTTGGAAGGCACTGTAAATTTTAATGTTTTTTTAATTTTATTAATCCTCATCCAACGATATGTTTATAGATTTTTTTTTTTTTTTTAATGAGAGAGAGAGAGAGAGAGAAAAAATAACAACACATCAATTGGTTGTCTCCCTTATGTACCCTGACTGGGGATAGAACCCACAACCCTTTGGTACACTGGACGACCCTTCAACCAATTAAGTCACCTAACCAGAGCAACACTGTAAATTTTACATTGTTGGATTCTGAATTATTTATTCCTATAAATATTTTTGAGCTTTGTTCTGTTACATTAGCAATAGGACTTTAAAATTTTTCACTGTGGCCAAAACCGGTTTGGCTCAATGGATAGAGCTTCGGTTTGCAGACTGAAAGGTCCCAGGTTCGATTTCTGTCAAGGGCATGTACCTTGGTTGCGGGCACATCCCAGTAGGGAGTGTGCAGGAGGCAGCTGATCGATGATTCTCTCTCATGATGTTTCTAACTCTCTATCCCTCTCTCTTCCTCTCTGTAAAAAAATCAATAAAATATATTAAAAAAAAATTTTTCCCCCCCACTGTGTACCTGGCCGGCTTGGCTCAGTGGATATAGCATCAGCCTGCAGACTGAAGGATCTCAGGTTTGATTCTGGCCAAGGACACATGACTGGGTTTTGGACTTGACCCCCAAAGGGGGCTTGCGGGTTGCAGCTGATCAGTGATTCTCTCTCATCATTGTTGTTTCTATCTCTCTCTCTCTCAATCTCCCTTCCTCTCTGAAATCAATAAAGAAATATATTTTAAATTTTTTTTTTTCACTGTGTTGGAGATGGTGAATGGCAACATTAAAAAAAAATTTTTAACATAAACTCCTAGCCTCCTTGATAATCTAGTTACACACAAACACCCACTTCCCTGTGAATCCTGGATGTTGTTTTTATTTCCCCATGCTTTGGCAGATTATGTTGGCAAATAGAAGGGATGTCCTTTTTGAATTTCCTATCTTCTGAGATTTTAAAAACTGAATCTAAGATTTGGTTCATAGAAAATGAAATATACTAATACCTTTTTAGTTTATCAGTACCTACTAGCTATCACATGGGTCCTTAACATAGTTAAGAATCTTAACAGAGTACAATATTAAACTTTAACAAAACTGTTTAATAGTTAGTGCTTATTCTGACCTTTACATGCAGGAAACTTGAGTTGGAAGGAATGGAGGGGAACAAGTTAAAGTCTGTTTGCCTTTGAGCTTTATTTATTCCAAAACCACCTTTTAAACAGTTGTGAGCAGTATTTAAAATGGTTTTTTATATCTGTTAACTGAAAAGTGCTGAGCATGTTTTGACAAGGCTGCATATGCGTTTATTCTACATTGGAGAGTAGCATTTAAACATGGGACTAGAGTCCATAGGACAATTGTCTTAACTTTTGGCTGAACAGAATCTTGAGACTCAACTCTGCTAGGAGAAAATGACAACAGTAATTTCAAACAAGGTTAGTTCTCAAGCATAGTTTCTATTCTGCAGACTTAGATTTTTTTTTAAACTTGAATCTCTTGCCGAAACTGGTTTGGCTCAGTGGTAGAGCGTCGGTCTGCGGTCTGAAAGGACCCGGGTTCATTTCCGGTCAAGGGCATGTACATTGGTTGCGGGCACATCCCCGGTAGGGGGTGTGCAAGAGGCAGCTGGTCAATGTTTCTTTCTCATCGACGTTTCTAGCTCTCTATCTCTCTCCCTTCCTCTCTGTAAAAAAATCAATAAAATATACTTTATAAAAAAAATAAAAGTCACTAGTATTTAAAAAACAAAAACAAAAAAAACCTCGCATCTCAATTCCATCTCTTCGTAAGTGTTTACTGAGCATCGTGTCTGCTGGGTACTGATGTAGGCATAATGGACAGAGCAAGGAATGGGACCCATCTCCCTGCCCCCCACTGGGGAACTTATGTTCTAGAATGGGAGGTAGATAGTAAGTGTAGCGCAGTGATTGAGCATTGAGCCAGGGACCAAGAGGCCACGGGTTCAATTCCCATTCAGGGCACATACCGGGGTGTGGGCTCCATCCCCTGTGGGGAGCATGCAGGAGTGCAGGAAGCAGGCAATGGATGATGTTTCTCTCTCATAAATGTCTGTCTTTCTATCCCTCTCCCTTTCTCTTTGTCTGGAAAATCAATGAAAGAAAGGAAGAAAGAAAGAAAGAAAGAAAAAGAAAGAAAAACAGACTACTATGTTGTCAGGTAGTAGTAACTGCTGTGAGTCCATGGAGGCAGGATGGGGGAATAGAGAAGGATGGCAGCAAGGATCTGCTTTAGATGGAGTGAGGTCAGCTTCTCTTTTGAGGGGCCATTTGACCAGAGCTCAAATCTGGGTGCGTCTGTGGGAAAACTTTTGGTCAGTGGAGACACATCTCACTGCACATGGTTTCTTGCTGCCCCCGGTGAGGTGCTTGCTGTTGGGCAGGTCTTGGGGGCTGAGTGCCTGGGAAAGAGACCCTCGTGGGCTGGGAGCTGGTTGAGAAGTAGAGCAGACTCAGGTTCCAAACCTGGGCCTGCCTGATGCTGACACTGGGTAGTAAAGGCATAACATTTGTGTGTGTGTGTGTGCGTGCGTGCGTGTGCAGCCCATCTAATGACAGAATTATTGTTGTTAGTACTAGTATGGTAATTAGATAAACGTTAAGTTACGGTAAGAGCTGCAGGTAGTTTTTATTGGGCACTATGTGGGAAGTATTGCCATCCCATTTTGCAGGTGAGGGAGCTGTGAGTCAGGTTAAGAGCACACGGCCGTGGTGGTGTACTCACACCTCCCTAAAGAGCGAATGTTTTGCTTAATGATGCTCATCCTCTCCCTCGGAATGAATGCATCTTGGAGACGCTCGCTGCTGCACACATCAGTCTGTCTGTTCTCTCTGACAGGCCCAGGCATTGCATTTCACAGATGCCTGTAATCTGATCACTGCTGATTGAGGAAAATTTGTTTACGGGTCTTCACAGTTTTAAGTGTTTTGGTTAATGTCCTTGCACCTCCAGGTTTGGGCTCGGTGAAATACACCTGTAGATTATTCCCAAGTGCAGTTGCCTGCTCCAAGGGTAGTTGTACTTTCAGTTCTCATAGTTATGTCCATTACTCTCCTAAGATGCTATGCCAATTTATATTCCTACCACCTGTATGTTAACAGTGTTTACAGGAAACACAGGGGTAATAATAGTACCTATTTTCATGGTTATGGTGAGAATTAGACAAATTAAATATATAAAAGGTACCTAGTAAGCTGTCAGTAAATGGCTGTTTTATATCCCTAATATAACCAGTGACCATATTCCTGAATTTTATTGCCAGAAATATTTTAAGCCTAGGAACTGTTTCAGGAGCTTGGGAAATTATACAGTTGACCATAGCAATAGATGTCCCCCAAATACTGTCCCAAAAATGCATATACACACTTTGTATAAAGGTAGTATTTACTGAAATACATTTCATTTTCAAATTTGAACTATGAGCTATTAAAGTGTATACATTTTTTGGGGGACACCCTGTACATCATAACGTTAGCTCTGCAATGAGGCCTGGGAGGGGGCTGATGTTAGAGGATGGAGCCCAGGCCCCTGCAGACTTCTGGACCGGGCTGCTCTGAGGGACAGGAGGCAGTAGGTGATGGCTCTCTGTGTGTTTCCACAGCGCCTGCCAGCACGGGAGGGACCTTTAGAGGAAGCCAACCTGAACACTGCATTCTCCCCTCTCTTACTCTGAAAGGCTTCCCTTAGACTTGCCTATGGAGTGACTTGCTGAGAATGATTTAGGAAGCTTGTGACCTGAAACATGGTCTTTCTCATCTGCACACTATTGGTGAAATCCTCCCAGAGGGCAGTGTAGTGGGTAGTGGTAGGGAATGAGCGGGCTGCCCAGCAGTCGGTGAGCGTCATTTCGCTGCTCCCGGCTCCAGCTCTCTCCATCACAGAGGGAAGCAGCTGTAAGATGCAACAGAGAGAATAGTATGCAGATACTTTGGAAGTGTAAATGCTGAAAGAAAACACATGTCCACCAAAAACGTGTACACAAATGCTTTATATTGCTGAAAAGTGGAAACAGCCTATAACTGTCCATCAACTGACAAATGGATCAACAACATGTAGTGTGTCCATGCGATGAAATATTATTACTTTGAAGAATGAAGTACTGCCCTAGCTGGTGTGGCTCAATGGCTAGAGCATTGGCCTGGGGACTGCAGGGCCCCGGTTTGTTCTGGCCAAGGGCACAGGCCCGGGCTGGGGCGCTAATCTCCAGTGGGGGGCGTGCAGAAGGCAGCCGATCCATGACTCTCTTTCATCATTGATGTTTCTCTCTCTCCCTCTCCCTTTCTCTCTGAAATCAATAAAAATATATCTAAACAATAAAGAATGAAGTTTTGATACATGCTGCACATGGATGAATTTGGAAAAGGTGCTGAGTGACAGAAGCCAGAAAAGAGGCTGGAGGTGGGGGAGAGTGGGGGGGCGGGGAAATGGGAATATGTTTGGGGTTTCTTTCTGGCATTGAAAATGTTTATAAAATTGGATTGTGATGGTGGTTGCATATCTCTGAATATACTAAAGACCACTGAATTGTACACTTTAAAATGGGTTATTTTTATGATATGTGCATATGTGTCAGTAAAGCTATAAAGATGCAAATACTTTAGGAGTGCTTGCCTCACTGAACTGAGTCAGTTGTCAGCTGTTGGTGTAGCGCTGGGTATTAGGATGTGGTGTCAGGATGCAAGTCCAATTTGCTGCTCAAAATATGTGGTCTTGGATTAAGGTGGTGATATTCTGTGAACTCGTTTTTCTCATCTCTCATAACAGCAGTAGTGATGATGATGATCTTGTCTAACTGCTCATGTGGTGGGCCACGGAGAGAGAACTTTGAACATGTATGGTCCACAGGTTCTCAGCATGCATGTTCCTTTCCTCCCTTTCCAGTGCATAGACAAGTGAGAAGCAGACGGTAAGGGAAAGGCACAGAGAGCCACAGAGAGCTGTTTACTAGCTACTCTTATGGTCTCTTCTAGTTTTTTGAGTAAATCAAAGCTCTGGGCAGAGGTACTTTTGTCTGTTACAGCTCTACACGTTTGCCACTTAGCAAGAGCTTTGTGGGTAAGCCATGCTTTCCAAGATTCAAGAGTATGGTTAACAGGCCATCCTTGCTCCCAGAGATAGCACTGATCCAGCTTCAGGCAGGAGGGTGGGTTAGGCATGGTGCACAAGTACCTGTAAGACTGAGTGTTTCCTTCAGTTGGAAGGGATGTGATGTTAATCTGCCCTTTTTTAGGGGAACTGGGTGACCCCGCCATCCAGATACTATCTCACATGTTCTGAGCATGGTCCAAGTGACTGAAGCCACGGTACCTTAACAGCATAACCATCCGGAATGTCACTGACCCATTCAACCGGATCCTATGTAATAAAAGCCTAATATGCTAAGTGACTGGTCAACTGTTCAACCTATCAAAACGTAATATACTAATGGTATACTAAGGCCGCTCAACCGCTTGCTATGACCTGCACTGACCACCGGGGGGGGGGGGCAGACAGTTGACCAGTCAACCAGTTGCTATGATATGCACTGACCATCAGGGGGCAGATGCTCCCACCAGCAGGTTGGCTTGCTGCTGGTGTCCAGTCGATCTGGACACACCTTAGAACCCTCCCGTGGTCCTTCTCCACCCTAATCGTGCACTGGTGAGGTCCCTTGGCCTGGCCTGCACCCTGTTGCAATCTGGGATCTCCTGGGGAACGTTGGAGAGCCGGTTTTGGCCTGTTCCCACATGCCACTCCCCTCAGGAGGGGGCCAGTGGCAGGGCTCGTGGCTGGTGAGTGCTGCTGCTGCTGTCCACAAGTGAGCCTCCCGATCGGGACTGTCGGGTGCCAGCCCGGGCAGGCACAGTGGGCCAGGTGGAGCGGGAGGGGCAGGAAGGAGCTGCAGGTGGCGTTAGACCCCAGCAGGCTACCTGGAGGGACTCCACCATGCACGGATTTGTGCACCGGCCTCTTGTATTGGATAATGGGCTCTTTTTTCTCCCTTGGGTGTTTGATGGATTGTGTAGGAAAGCTGGAGATTTCTTCAGGGTAGTGTTTCCTTTCTGTTTTTGGCCAAGTGATGGCTTTTCTTTATCTCTAGTTTATTTTATTTTATTATTATTATTTTTTTAAATAAATTTTTATTGTTCATATTATTACAAGTGTTCCTTCCCCCCCCCCTTCCCACCCCACCCTCTGCCCTTTCCCCACCCCCCATTGTCCTCATCCATAGGTGCACAGTTTATGTTCAGTCTCTTCCCACATCCCCCTCCCCCCTTTTCCCCAAGAATCGTCAGTTCACTCCCCTTCCATACCTCTGATTCTATTATATTCAACAGTTAATATTGTTCATCAGATTTTTTTTTTTTAATTTCCTTGGTTTTTAGATTCACTTGTTGATAGTTACGTATTTGTTGTTCATAATTTTTATCTTTATTTACTTTCTCTTCTGAAAGAACGCCCTTCAGCAATTCATATAATTCTGGTTTGGTGGTGATGAACTCCTTTAGCTTTTTTTTATTAGTGAAGCTCTTTATCTGTCCTTTGATTCTGAGTGATAGCTTTGCTGGGTAGATTATCTTTGGCTGTAGGTTCTTACTCTTCATCATCTCGAATATTTCTTGCCATTCCCGTCTGGCCTGCATGGTTTCTGTTGAGAAATCAGCTGACAATCGTATAGGTGCTCCTTTATAGGTAACCACCTGCTTAGCTCTTGCTGCTTTTAATATTCTCTCTTTGTCCTTTGCTCTTGGAATCTTAATTATGATTTGTCTTGGTGTGGTCCTCTTTGGATTCCTTTTGTTTGGAGTTCTGTATGCTTCCTGGACTTGTAAGTCCAATTCTTTCCCCAGGTGGGGGAAGTTTTCTGTCACTATTTCTTTCAGTATGTTTTCGATATCTTGCTCTCTCTCATCTTCTGGGACCCCCATGATTCTGATGTTGGATCGTTTGAAGTTGTCCCAGAGGTTTCTTACATTATCTTCAATTTTCTGGATTCTCTTGCCTTCTAGCTTCTGCAGAGGAGTGTCTTCTGGCTCTTTATGTTCCAAATCTTTGACTTGATTCTTGCGATCTTCTATTCTGTTTTTAGGACTCTGTATAATATTTTTTATTTCAGACAATGTATTCTTTATTTCTTGTTGATCCCTTTTCATATCCTCATAGGTCTCATTTATTTTATCGGCCTTTTCTAGGAGACTCTTGAAAAACCTTATAAGTGTGGTTTTTGAATTCTATATCCAGTCGCTTTTTGTCCTCCATTTCTTTCGTTTGTGATCTATTTGGTTTAGGCATTTTCGCAGGCAGCTTTCCTGATGGGGCGGGGTTTCAGGGTGGAGCCTACAGCCTTGGCTTCCGTCAGCCCCGCCCTATGCGACTCCTGAGACTCAGGGTCCTTCAGTACTTGTTGCAAGCGCCTCTGAGAGAAAGGTGCCCTCGATTTTCGCCTGCTACCAAACAGTGTAGGCTCTCCCACAGTGGGCCCGAAACTGGGGTTCAGTTCAGTTGAAAGTGGAATTGGAGGTGGTGTTCAGAGCAGTCTGGAGCCCCTGTCTCCTTCTGGCCAGGGCAGTCCCGGGGCACAGCCGAGCGTCCCTTCTCTGCGCGCAGTGTGCGCGCTTCTGGGACCTCCTTACACCGCTTCCCCGGGTCCCCGGGGTCTGGCCTAGAACGGGGGTTCAGAGCAGTTGGGGGCCCAGCACAGTCGGAGTGTTTATCTCCTTCCCGCTAGGGAATGCCAGCCAGGCACTCAGCCTCCGTCCTCTCCGCGCGCCGCGTGTCTCCGTACCTTGGGCTTTTACAGCTCCTCCGGTTTTCTCCTTGCTTCTCGTTGTAGAATTTCCAGTCAGTCGACTTTCCTGTAGTTCTGGGTAATGTCCATTTTATATTTTAGTTGTATTTTATTGAAATTGTTGCGTGCGGCTGCGGCTAGGTGCCTACCCGAGCAGCCATCTTGGATTCTCCTATCTCTAGTTTATGTGTGACAATAATAGCGTTTTAAGAGACTAATTCATTGAACTTACTCAGAGGCTTTCAATGAGTCAGGTGTACTGAGCATTGGAAAACCAAAGACGAAGAACAGTGTCCCCTCAAGGGCTCCTGGCTCTTCAGGTCAGACAGAGAGGACCATCCTGAGGATGACTGTGCGGGGCTCCTGGCAGGGCCTTCTCTATAGGGACAGATAGAGCTGCTCAGGTCATTAAGCTATTTCATACCATTCACCACAATTACTTTTCTTATGCTTTATAAAAATCAAGCTAACAATTCTTTAAAGTATAATTTAATTTTTCTTGGTGGATCTTTTTCCATTTTGATTGCTTCATAATGCACTAGGGAGAGTTAGAATTCTCAGAAAGATAGTGCAGACTTTGCTGACTACAACTATGGAAAGTTGCCAGTACTTTTTCATAGATTGAGGTATTTGTATGTTATTTCAGCTCTTGAGGCCACTGACCCCAGATTTCACTGTGCTGTGAAAAAAACTAACATCATTTTTATTCTCAGTAAGATTTTGGCCTCATGGCATTTGCAAGAATGGATGCATGAGTTACATCTTTTGTCATGTACATTTTTTCTCCCTGAGCGGGCATATGGTTTGTGTTCTTAAACTCAGTGATTAGAACATTTGTAGCTATAGTCTAAGCTATACTAGTAATATGACCATCATCATTGTTTATGATTAGAATCCTATATAATAAAGAGGAAATATGCAAATTGACTGTCACTCTAAAACACAAGATGGCCACCCCATGTGGACACAAGATGGCCACCATAAGATGTCTGGCAGGGGAGGGCAGTTGGGAGGGACCAGGCCTGTAGAGGAGGGCAGTGGGAGGGACAAGGCCTGCAGGGAAGGACAATTGGGGGGACAAGGCCTGCAGGGGAGGGCAGTTAGGGGTGACCAGACTGGCAGGGGAGGGCAGTTGAGGGCAATCGGGCCAGCAGGGGAGCAGTTAGGTATCAATTAGGATGACAGGGGAGTGGTTCGGGCATGATCAGGCTGGCAGGCAGAGGTGGTTAGGGGCAGTCAGTCAGGCAGGCAGGTGAGCGGTTGGGAATCAGCAGGCCTGGATTGTGAGAGGGATGTCCGACTGTCCATTTAGGCCCAATCCCAGTGGACAGGAGTCCCAGGTTGGAGAGGGTGCAGGCTGGGCTGTGGGACACCACCCCCCCTGCACAAATTTGTGCACTGGGCCTCAAGTTTATAAATATTAAGATATAGTGGGTGTGATTGCTAAGTGGTTTGGAGTTCTTTTTCTAACTTCCTGAAGAAGATTGCTTATTCTTTTTTAAAAATATGTGTTTAAGGCTGTACATTTCTCTGAAAGTAGCTACTTACTGAACTCAACAGTTTTTACTAGTAAGTATAACTTTATCATTATGAAAGTTATGTTTAAATGTTTACAATAGTTTCTTTGACTCAAAAGTTATTTAAAAGTGTGTTTTAAATTTCCAGATGTATGTTTCCTTTTAACCCTGAAGGTATGTTTTTATTGATGAGAGAGAGACAGAGACAGAGACAGAGAGAGAGAGAGAGAAAGAGAGAGAGAAAGGTGAGAGACCCATACACGCACTAGACCCCACCACCCTGACTGGGAATTGAACCTGCCCCACCTTTTGGTGTACAAAAGGATGCTCCAACTAAGCCACCCGACCAGGGCTCCGAATGTATGGTTTAAAAAAGTCTATATTTGTTATTGATTTAACTGTGTTGTGACCGGAGAGATAGTTTGTATGCTACTGATCCTCTGGAATTGGTTGAGATTTTCTTTATTTTCATCCAGATATGAGGTGCTTGTTTATGAAAGTTCCTTGTAGTCTAGAGAAAAATATGTATTCTTTAAGTTAATTGTTTTGAAAAACAGGGAGGTGCACTTTTCTGTTAATGGTCTTTTAATGATCTAACTTATTAATTATATTGTTGCCATTTTTTCCTTAGTAGTAATTTGTTGAACTACTTTGCCTGTTAATAAGCAGTATTTTAATCTCCCAGTATGATGGTAGATTTGTCAGTTTCTCTTTGTGTTCTAGCAGTTTTCGCTTTATATGTGTAGATACCATTTTATTAGGCATATATAGTTTTCATCTTCTTGTTAACTTTTTGTCATTATGTAGTCGCCTTTTCATCCTAAAGAAATGCTTTTATTTCCCATGGCCTTTTAATTTCATGTTCATATAGAACTCCAGCTTTATTTGGTTGGTGTTTGCTTGATTACCTATTTTCACTTATTTATTTTCAGACTTCATGAGTTCTGTTCTTATGCTATGTGTATAGAGGCTGCTGCAACAAATTATTACAAACGTGGTGCTTTAAAACAACGGGAATTACTCTCCCACAGTCTGGAGCCAGAAGTTCAAAATCGGTATCAGTGAGTCAAATCCAGGTGTTGGCAGGGTGTCCTTCCTCTGGGGGCTCCGGAGGGGAGCCTGTTTCTTGCCTCTCTGGCTTCTGATGGCTGCCGGCCTCTGAGGCTGTGGCTGCAACACTCCACTTTCCATTCCTGTCACTGGCGCTGTTCTCTTACATCTGTGAGGGGAGAGGCAGGCCTGTGCCTCTCTGTAAGGGCACTGGTGGCTGCATTTGGGGTCTGCCTGGCTCATCCAGGTTGATCACACTGTCCTCCAAGTCTTCGCCATCAACAGTAGCATCACAGGCACCAGGGGTAGGACTGAGACCTTGGTGATCATTATTCAGCCTCCTACTGTGGGGAATGTCCGTCTTCTAACTGGCAGTTTCGTACAGTTACATTTATTGTGGTTTTGGTAAATGTGTACTTTTTCTAATACCTTACATTTTGTTTTCTATTTGTCATATTCCCCCTCCATGCTTGCCTTTTTAAACAACCAAGTTATTTTGTTTTTCTTTATGTATTCCTCTCTTTTGGTTTGGGAAGTGTATACTCTATTATGTTCTTTTCATAGTTAGTCTTGATATTTTATGCATATATAGCAAAGCCTGAAATTAATATTCACATGTTACATTCCTGTACCAGACAAAACAAGGGCATTAAAATACTTTAATGTATTTTAAAATACTCTAATTAAACTCAGTGATCAAGTTATATGCTATGTTGTTAGTATTTTTGTCTAGCCTGTTGTTTAACCACATAAATTGGATGTCATCCTATATAATAAAGAGCTAATATGCTAATTAGACCAGACAGCGGAACGACCTTCTGGAATGACCAGTGGGCAGGGGCCGTGAGGCAGCCGAGGCTGGGAGGGCCTAGCCTTGCATGAGTTTCATGCGCCAGGCCTCTAGTTATCACTATATTCTCCAAAACATTCTTTAGATTTACTTCCTATTTAGCAATTTCTTCTTTCTTTTTTTTAAAAAAATATTTATTTCAGAGAGGAATGGGGAGAGAGAGAATAGAAACATCAATGATGAGAGAGAATCATTGATTGGCTGCCTCCTGCATGTCTCACACTGGGGATAAAGCCTGCAGCCGGGGCATGTGCCCTTGACTGGAATTCAGTCTGCAGGTCGATGCTGTATCCACTGAGCCAAACCAGCTAGGGCTAAACCAGCACATTAATGAACCAGTTAGCATTGAGAGGCTGATGGCATTTTGATGAAGCCCCAAGCCAGATCCTTTCTGAACCATTGTTATCAGACAGATTTTGGAACTAGAAACAGGATAGGGTGCATTAAAGTTCATTTCTACTAAACACGTGGTTAGTTGGCTTATCTTTACTTGCCTCACCCAGTTGTTTTCAAAACCACACCCAAGTCTGTTCCAGCAGTTTCACTAGAATATTGGTTTAGGAATTGAATTAAAATGAGAAATCTCATAATTAGTGTTGCATGTATTGATACAGTTAGAACACTGGAGTTTTACTTAAAATATGAAAAGGTAAAATACTAATAATTGAACTTATAATTGAATGTTATTTTTAACTAAAAGTTAACTTTTAATTGGTTAAACAATTTTTTTAAGTTTTTGGAATGAATTTTGTAGCATGTTTTATGTTCTCCTCAGATAATTAAATTATTTATTTATCCGGCTCCATTATGTGCCAGATACTGTGGTAGATATTTTACACTTATTATTTCTAACCAGAGGCTGAGTACACGAATTGTGCATGGGTGGGGTCCCTTGGCCTGGCCAGCGATTGGGGCCAAGTCACTGAGTCCCAATTGGGGCCGACTGGGGCCTGGCGGCTGGCTGGGGGTCGGGACCAAGGGAGGTTGGCTGTGGGAGCGTATGGAGCAACAGGGGGCAGCTCCTGAGTTGAGTGTCTGCCTCCTGGTGGTCAGTGCACATCATAGCAAACAGTTGACTTGTTATTCGGTGGTAACAGTCGCTTAGGCTTTCAAATATATAAAAATTATATATCTTCATCTACTAAAAAAAATATTTATATATATTGCCTTTACAATCTTGAAACACGTGATTTGAATGTATTTTATTACAAACGAGGGAGGAAATTTTGGTACAAAAAATGATCAACCGTCTCATCGCCAGGCAGTAGATTATGAGGCGGTAGTGGGGGCTGCTGGTGCAAAGCTGAAACATCCTGGTGGGGAGTGAAGAAGCATGCCTGTGTCTCCGAGAGAATTGGTGATGAGATAACTGGAAAATATCATTCCCCGAAATAAGTTCCAGATGGGTTACGGAGAAATGTTAAAATCCTAGAGATTGTGAGAAACAGCAAAGTGAAATGTTTGTCAGATAGAGTGTCTTAAAACTTTCTTGCTGCATTTTATTAGCCATGTACTTGTGAAGGAATGATACCATTTTCTTTAGGAGCAAACTCAAAGGAAAAGGTTTGCGGACCAAAGGATGCAAAATGTTAAACTATTTGCTCATTAAAAGAAAATTATAGCCGGGACCGGTTTGGCTCAGTGGATAGAGCGTCGGCCTGCGGACTGAAAGGTCCCGGGTTCGATTCCGGTCAAGGGCATGTACCTTGGTTGCGGGCACATCCCCAGTTAGGGGGTGTGCAAGAGGCAGCTGATCGATGATTCTCTCTCATCGATGTTTCTAACTCTCTATCCCTCTCTCTTCCTCTCTGTGAAAAATCAATAAAATATATTAAAAACAAAAGAAAATTATAGAATGCCAAATATAACAAAAGGTCAATACATATACTATTTCTTTCAAATTTGTTGAAATAAACACATCAAGATTTCAATAAAGAGGTAGGCAGACAAAGAAATTAATAGAACCTATGGGAAATTTCAGATGTAAATATACGTGAAAACATTCATCTTCATCTACTAATCAGAGACATGCCAGATAAAGTGGCCACTCCTGACCCACCAAAGTGGGGAAAGTTTAGTAATAGCTCTACTTCCTTTTCGGAGTATGTGAGTCAAAGAGGGAGTGAGATTTTATATGAATCCTACAGCCCATTTTGGAGTTGTTTTTATTGTACATTGTTGTCGGGCTCACTCTTTAAACAGTTATTTAAAGACGTCCTATTCTGCTGTTTCATTCAGCAGCTGCTCTTGGAGCTCCCACCATAGGCAAGGCCTTCCAACTAAGACTTTTTAAACGGTCACATTTTCTGGGAGGTTTCTTTTATTCGTGGTGTTGCAGTTATTTGAGTCACATTTTTATTGGCTTTTAAAAATATGCTGTAGTTTTTGAGAAGTGTTCCGAACTGTTGTGTGGAAATCATTTGAAGTATATCATACTCTTGGGACCTGGTTAGAATTGCGTCTAAGTAAATGAAGTGTTAATATTCATTTGAGGCTTGGGGTTAAACTTGACTAGATGGATCCTTTCGGTCCTGGATAACCCTGAGAAGGTCAGGCTGCAAGGTCAGGGCTCCAAGATTTTTCTCAACACAGTCTAACATAGTTGGGAAAGAATGACCTATTCACTCATTTCACAGCCGGGTGGAGTTCAGGTTAAAAGTGCTGGTGTGACTTGGCTCAGTGTCCAGTGACAGATGGAGGATGGGCTTCCTCTGCGCCCCTGTGAAGAGAGCTCAGCTCCTCTGGGCCTTAGGCTTCTCCTCTGTGGGCAATTGCTTAGTGCCGCAGCCTGTTCCGGAGGGATCTCTCCCCTGTTCTCATGGCCGATCGCCCTTCGTGTGTCGGGTAAAACTGTAAAACTAGCTGTCACAGAATGTGAATCTTTTCTACTGTCCTTCAAGTTTTTCCCCCCAAATTGAAAATATTTTATTTCTAAAACTCGAGTCTATTGCCTCATAATTTTAAGGTTTTTAAAGCACCTATGCATATACAGATGTTAGACTTCTAGTTTTTAGTCATTTTGTTTTCATTTTTAAACAAAAGGGATATGCAAAAATTATAGGGTTTCTCTCAATCCCCAAGTTTAGTACTTGTTAAAAAATGGGGTTTATATATGGGAATTATTGGCATTCATTTAGATAAGTAAAATAACTATAGGGAATTTTAACTACCAAAGATTAATTTACTCATTAGTGTTAAGTATGTTTTATTATATTATAGATGTTCCTTTTTTTAATGTGTTTTAATTTATTTCAGAGAAGGAAGAGGTGGAGAGAGAGATAGAAGCATCGATGGTGAGAGAGAATCATTGATTGGCTGCCTCCTGCTCGCCCCACACTGAGGATTGAGCCTGCATGTGCCCCAACCGGGAATTGAACCGTGACCTGTTGGTTCATAGGTGGACACTCGACCACTGAGCCAGGCTCCATTGATTTTTTTAAAGAGAGTAGAGAGAGAGAGAGAGAGAGAGAGAGAGAGAGAGAGAGAGAGAGAGAATGGATGTGAGAGAGACATATTGGTTGGTTGCCTTCTGCACGCACCATGACTGGAGCCCAGGGAAACCTGCAATCCGGGTACATGCCCTTGGCTGGGAATTGGAACTCTCAACCCTTCAATGTGTGGGCTGACACTCTAACCACTTAGCAACACCAGCCAGTGCTGTGTTCCAGGTTTTTGAAAGCCAACTGGAGGAGTTGCCAGTACCAGCTGTCCTGCTTATGCTAACAGTGAGCAGGACTTCTGTTGAGCATGTCATGCCCACTCCTCAGCAGTCTTGTAAGATGGGTGTTACTATCGTCCCCCTTCTGCCAGTGAGAGGGCTGGCGTGCGAACCGTGAACTCGCCCAGGGCACATTTCTAGTAAGTATTTGGGCTGAGTTTGAACTCTGATGACCACAGACTTTCTTCTTCCCATTTGTTATCACCACTTTCCGGCAGTTGTAGTACCTGAGAGTCACCCACACATGTGCTTACCACCTACTGGCCTCACCTTGATTTCAGGCAGAGGAAGGCGGGGAATAGAGCTACTGCAGCCGCTCAGAATGGCCAGGCAGCCTGTTCTGACTCACCCTCAGATGCTTGGGGCTGCCGAGTGACGGAGAAGGCGACAGAAGCCCGGCGAGCCCTGGTGACGTCTGTCTTTGGTGTGTTTTCGCCTTGTTACATGGCTGCAATCCACTCTGTCTGTGCTGTTTGAACAACGGGAAGTATGGGCTACATTTACGCCGGAGGTCATTTATAAGATTAAATACTGCACCCCACTGTTTCATAGCTACTAAAATGTGCCTCGGTATGATCCATGCGTTTCCAGGGAATATCGCACCTTAGGCTGACGGTGTTAAACAGAGCCCCAGTGTGCCACCGGAGCGCAGGGTAGGTTTTTTCCGGATAAATCAACTTAGAATTTTCTCCACTCACGTGTGTCTGGTCAGCCTGTGCTTCGGTCTCCTTGCAGCCTTTCTGAGCTTCGCTGTAAGCACCAGCGCACTTCGTGGGAGGTCTGGAAGTCTCCTTTCTTGCTCTTCTTATTTCCCTGCCTCTGGGGATTGAACTTGCTTGGGTCTCCAAGTCTAGCCATTGGAGACAGATAAAGCTACTTTTGCTTTGTCTACCAACTTTGGGAATTGACGTAATTCTTAGAAACATAAAACCCAGGTAACTCAGAACACAAAACCCAGTTTGACACAGACCGTCCATTCGCAGTTTGCAGCTTGAGATGTGGGTCTGTTTCGTGAGCCGCTCTCTCCGGAGCAGGGCCTCTCCGGTCAGACGTCACTGAGATTGAATGAAGCAGTGACGGCTTTTCTTGGTCCAAGATGGCATTGCCATCAGGATGTGACCTGTCCTGGCTTGTTCCCAATGCCTGCTTCCTGAGGACCCCGTCTGAGCCCCGTGAGTGCGGGAGGGAGGGAGGCCGACAAGCCTGCCCTCCGGTGGTTCCGTTCTAAGAGGACAGCCGTGGGTTTTACAGTGATCCTGTGATAACACTGCGTGCTCCCTGTGGTCAGCCGCTGCGCCAGGCATATTGCGTGCCTTCCCTCTGCGAGGTGGTCCTGTGCTGACCTTGTTTCCGTCTGCTGCTCTCTGCCATCTTCTCTCCTCTCCGAGCCTCAGTTTTCCTACTTTTAAAACGAAGGGCTCAGTACTGGAAGGTGTGCTCAGTGGTTAGAGCACCAGCCCACACTCCCAAGGATCACAGGTTCGATTCCCCGTCAAGGGCATGTATCTGGGTTGCAGCTTCTATCCTGGGTTAGGGAGGCAACCAATTGATATGTGTGTCCTTCCCTCCCTCCCTCCCTCCCTCCTTCCTTCCCTCCCCGCTTCTCCCTCTCTCCTCTACAACTTCCTCTGAAAATTAATGGGAAAAACATCCTGAGGTGAGGATTGACAAAAATAAAATCAATAAATAGAATGAAGGGGTAACCTTTAAACTTTGACAGAGAACTTCATCACATTGATGAGAAGGCGCCTAGTCCTCACCGCCCACTGGGCCGCAGTGGAGCGCGCTGTGGATGCTGTGAGGCTGCAGAGAGGGTGAGGCCGCTGTCTCCTGGGGGGCGAGGGCCAGTGTGCCAGTGCCTGTTGGTCAGCAGGAAACTTTGCCCTTCGTTCCTGATGTCAGAGGAGGCGCCTGGTGATTTGGGGGCGTGGTGGCTGCAGGGGATCCAGCAAAGGCTTAAAGAGATGCTCCCCATCCCTGCCCCCCATCACTGCTCCCCACACTGCCCCCCCCCGTCCCTGCCCCCCATCACTGCTCCCCACACTGCCCTCCCCGTCCCTGCCCCCCATCACTGCTCCCCACACTGCCCCCCCCGTCCCTGCCCCCGTCACTGCTCCCCACACTGTCCCCCCGTCCCTGCCCCCGTCCCTGCTCCCCACACTGTCCCCCCGTCCCTGCCCCCGTCACTGCTCCCCACACTGCCCCCCCCGTCACTGCTCCCCACACTGTCCCCCCGTCCCTGCCCCCCATCACTGCTCCCCACACTGCCCCCCCGTCCCTGCCCCCCATCACTGCTCCCCACACTGCCCCCCCCGTCACTGCTCCCCACACTGTTCCCCCGTTCCTGCCCCCCATCACTGCTCCCCACACAGCCCCCCCGTCCCTGCCCCTGTCCCTGCTCCCCACACTGCCCCCCCGTCCCTGGCCCCCATCACTGCTCCCCACACAGCCCCCTGTCACTGCTCCCCATCACTGCTTCGGGTGGGAGCAGTCATTTTGGAGGCGAGACGGGGGTGTGTGTGTGTGTGTGTGTGTGTGTGTGTGTTCGTGTGTTCTTTTAACCTTGTACATTCCCAACGCAACCTGAGTCTTTGTTAACTGGCTGTCTACCTCAGGCTAAGGCAGCCTCCTAGAACCTACATTGTATCACCTGTGAAGTCAGAGAGGGCCACCTACGGAAACACCTAAGATATGTGCATATGTAATACCTTCAACAATAAAGGTTTAATTAAAAAATAAGTATTCAACTATAAAACTTCAAACAGTGTGTGTCAACATGCTGCTGGAAATGCAGAATACTGTGTACTCTGTTCGTGTGATACCTCAGTGAGGCCTACTTAATTTTTGTTCTCTTTTATAATATTATATTGTTACCAAAGGGAGGGAGAGAGAAACATCAACGACGAGAGAGAATTGCTGGTTCGCTGCCTCCGGCATGCCCTGCACTGGGGGCCAAGCCCACAGCTGGGCCTGTCCCTGACCGGAACCGAACAGCACTCTTTTGTTTCACAGGATGACAGCCAACTGAGTCACACTGCCCAGGCATCTTTCTTTCTGAAAATTTTATTGACTTTTAGAGACGTGAAGGGGGAGAGAGAGAGAGAGAGAGAGAGAGAGAGAGAGACTTGTTGTCCCACTTACTTACGCAATTCTTGTGTGTGCCCTCCTGGGGATTGAGCCTGCCACCTTGGTGTGTGGGGATGACGCTCTAACCAGCTGAGCTGCCTGCCAGAGCTTGCTCCCTTTCTAAGGTGAGCTTGCTGGGACATGTGATGGCCAGAGATGGCATGTAATGGAGTTTACGGGCAGGTGTCATAGAGCCAGGCAGCCTGAGGTCAGACCTAGCAACACTATTACTGCTTTGCACCTGTTTCCTTATCAGCAGAAAAAAGTGAGTTCATACACGCAAAAATGAGTTTCTAATCAGCACTTACCCCATAGTAAACAGGGACTGTTTTAAAGGGGGTTTTTGAGCCATTTCATCTGTTACAGGACATCTGGGGAGACGGGAATAGAATAATCTGATCAGAGGAATTAACGGCTTTACCTGAGCTCAGGATGCCAAGCAGGACGTCTTCTCAGCCTGCAGCTGTGCAGAGGACCCTAAGCACGGAGGCTCTGTCCAGAAGTAGGCAGCCGGCGTGGAACGTGCGCAGTGAGGGTTCTGGCTGGTGGCAGTGGGTTCCCTTTATCCAGGGGGGGCCCAATGCTGGGCTTCCTCCTGCCGGTAGAAAAGGGTTGGCTCCCTGTTCATTGGCTGGCACAGCACCCCTCTAGAATTTGAGATTCCTGAGCGTTTGTGATGAATTTCTGGCCTGGCCATCCTAGTCTCCCGTTTCCCACCCGAGGCGCCAGTCAGGGGTGGACTGTCCGCAGCACCGTTCCCAGCTTAGCCCGAAGTGTCGTCTCCCCTAAGCCTGCTTAAAGTCTTGCTACCCTTCAGGGAAAGACAAATGCCATATGATTTCACTTAGACGTGAAATCTAAAAAACAAAAGAAATGAACAAAACAAACACTCATGGATACAGAGAACTGATGATTGCCGGGGGCAGGGGTGTGATGGTGAAAAGGTGAAGGGATTAAGAGGTACAGTCACTGGGATATAAAGTGCAGCCTAGGGAATAGAGTCAATATTGTAATAACGATGGTGCCAAGTGGGTACTGGACTTACGGGTGATCACTTCTGACGGTCTATAAATGTCTGATCACTTTATTTTACACCTGAAATTAATATAATGTATGTCAACTGTACTTGAAAAATAAATTTTAAAAAATATCATTTTTTTTTTTTAGCAAAGGCTTCACTTTTACTTATTTTTAAGCCTTTTTAAGCTTATATCTCTTTATATAAAAGCCTAAGTGACCGTATGAGGGAACAACTGGTTGACCAGTTGCTATGATGCACACTGACCACCAGGGGGCAGACTCAATGCAGGAGCTGCCCCCTGGGGGTCAGTGTGCTCCCATGGCCAATCTTTTGTGGCCTCTCTCCCAGGCAGGCTGGTCCCGATTGCCCCATCAGAACCTCCCTCGGCCCCTTCCCCTCTCCCCCAGCCAGCCGGTCCCAATTGCCAGGCCGAGGGACCCCACCTGTGCATGAATTTGTGCACCAGGCCTCTCGTTGAGGTATAATTGACAAGACTGTAATATATTTAAAGGGCATTGCATGACAATTTGATATGTGTATACACTGTGAAACAATTCGCACAGCCAGGCTGGTGAACACAGTCATCACCTCACTTGGTTACTTACTGGGTTTTGGGGAGGGATGTGAGCCTCACGGAGCTGTTCCAGAGAAGTTAGGGTGTCCCTTGCATCGGGTACCTACTTCAAGAACAAACAAAGTTGAGTCACTACTATTTGTGAAACTCTCCCAGGGCTTGCTTACAAAAAATGAGTTAGACTTGTGTCCCTGTCTTCATGGGCCCCCAAACGGGAGGGAACAAGCATTTACACAAGTGATTTGATCTTGTTTGAAAATGGCTGAAAGGAGGTGAGGACAGGTGTCTTGGAACACAGAGGCCAAGTGCCAGCTCAGGCCTTGGGAGGCTTCACAGACAGGAACTGTTTGAGTTGGGCTGAGAGGAGGGGTGGAAGGTTTGGAGACAGCTAGTTCAGTTAGGCCGTGGGAGCTCCGGAGTGGGTGCCGGGCACCCTGTGTGGAGGAAGGGCCATTGACGCCCCCTCACTGTGCTGCCTCTGTGCTGCTGTCTCTACAGCTCAGCAGGTGTTCACTCCCCAGTGACTGCCACCTGTCCCAAGCCACCTGGAAGCTCCTGCTTAGCTCTGGCAGCATCTCTCTCTTTAATTATGTATGTATATATCTATATTAATTGATTTCAGAGAGGAAGGGGGGGGGGAGAGAGAGAAACATCAATGAGAAACATACCTCCTGCATACCCCCTGCTGGGATCAAGCCCGCAACCTGGGAATTGAACCATGATCTCCTGGTTCATAGGTTGATACTCAACCACTGAGCCACACTGGCCAGGCTCTAAAAGTATTTCTTGCCCTGGCTGGTGTGAGTAAGTTGGTGGAGCATTATCCCATGTTCTGAGAGATCCCTGGTTCGATTTCTGGTTAGGGCACATACCTAGATAGTGGTTGATCCTCAGTCAGGACATGTATGGGAGGCAGCCTGTCAATTTCTCACATCAATGTTCCCCTCCCTCTCCCTTTCTCTAAAATCAATTAAAACAAATTTAAAAATAAGTAAAAGCATCTCTTCTGTGAAGCTTTCTGGACAGCCCTCTTTTAGTTTTCTGCTGCGGCAGAGCACAGTAAAACCTTGAAATAAGAGATTAATTCGGGTGAGGGTTTCTAAATGCTGAAGCTGAAAGTCTGTTATATAAAGCTGAAAGTCCGAGTTAAAAAAATTGACAAATTGCTCTGTCTGATGTTGCTCAGTGGTTAGAGTGTGGTCCCCATGCACCAAAGTATCACAGGTTTGATTTAGGTCAAGGGCATGTGCCTGGGTTGCAGGTCTGTCCCTGGCCCCCTGTCAGGGTGTGTGCAGGAGGCAACCGAGCGATGTGTCTATCTTAGCAATGCTCTCCTCCCGCCCCCCCCCGCCCCACACTCTAAAAATCAGTGGGACAGAATTAAATTGGTTTTGTGTATTCCCAGACCTAAAATGCCTTTTCTTCACAATTTAGTTGTTCCTCTCCAGCCATACTCTTCTATCTTTGGTGATGCCAACCCTCAGGAAATCTCCTGAAATCGTGGTCCGATTATTCCATGATGGTGGTGCCTTCTTTAAGTCTTCTGGTGAGGTCTCAACGTGTGCTTTTCTGGTTAACACCAATAGCCCCGCCCCCCCCCCTTTTTTTTGGTGGCTACCTATTCCATCAAAGGCTTAATTTCCTCTGTTTTAGCCCAGTACCTGATAACCTGATAGTGTTTGCTAGACAATAAGCAAACATTTAAAATAGTGTCAATAAACGAAATTGGCGTAAAAAAAAAAAAAAAACCAGTGGGAAAAAATCCTTGGGTGAGGATTAACAACCACCCCCCCAAAAAAAAAAAAACAAACAAAAAAAAACCACACCAACAACAGTGAATTAATAACAAAATATAACTTGTTAATTTAATTATAAGAAATTGTTGGTTAAAAGCATTTTAAAATGAACAGGGTAGCCAAAACTGGTTTGGCTCAGTGGATAGAGCATCGGCCTGTGGACTGAGAGGTACCAGGTTCGATTCCGGTCAAGGGCATGTACCTTGGTTGCGGGCACATCCCCAGTAGGGGGTGTGCAGGAGGCAGCTGGTCGATGTTCCTCTCATCGATGTTTCTAGCTCTCTATCCCTCTTCCTTCCTCTGTAAAAAATCAATAAAAATATATATTTAAAAATAAATAAAATGAACAGAGTGTTAATTTTCACATATGACATATGGACCAGAAAATTTATCCATTAAATCCTAAGTCCATTAAATGGAGTTTGAAAAATCGAGGGTTTACTGTACTACAAATTGGGGGCATAAACAGTAGAAACTAGCCTGGCAGTTCTGGAGCCTGGAGTGCAAGGTCAAGGTGTCTCGGGTTGGTTCATTCTGAGGCCGAGGGCGAGTGTGGTCCAGGCCGTGCCCCAGCTGCTGCTGATTGGCTGGCATCTTTGGGTTCCTTGGCTTGTGGCGCAGCTCAGCTGGTCTTCCTGTGGCGTTCTCCCTGTACTTGTATCTGTCCAGTATCCCGTGGTAACGCCTCATCTAACTCAGCAATCGGCGCTCTTTCCAGGGAAGGCCACATTCTGAGGTGCTGGGGGTTTGAGCTTCATCAATTTCTGGAGACGCCATTCAGCCATAGCACCCTCTGTCTGCTCTTTCTGCGCCCTCCGCTGGAGTGCTCTCCCTGCTGGTGTGTCCATTTCTGTTGTGGCCCCGAGTCTTTGGAGTATTTGTTTGCATATCCTCGGTTGGTACACCGCTCCAACCAACTGAGCCATGCTGTCCAGAGCCCAAATGCCATTCTGTATTTTTCCTTTTACAGTTTGTTTGAAACTAGCTGTCAGGTTATGCAGGGAGTGAGTGGCATGACTTTGAACCTCTCTCTGGCTAGCTGTGGAGAGGACTGGTGTGGGTGTTGTTAGGACCTGGAGGCAGAGAAACTGGTTAGGAGGCTGTTGCGCCCCCAGGAGGTGGGTGGTAAGGAGCTAGATCGGAATGGTGGGGGCAGGCCGGAAACAGGAGGCTGAACGGGAGGTGTCACCCGTGCAGGCCAGGCTTGTTCGGCGTGGCTCATCCAGACTTTTGGGTTATGTTGGGTGTGGATGTCTGAGAGTATTGTTCCCAGAGAGTTCATTGATTTAAGTATTAACACATTAAGATTTGTGACATCTTTAAATTTTACACAGGTAAAATCATAGCAATTTATATGCTTCTTGAGTCAATTTATTTAACTTTAATAGCTTACTTTCCATGATATAATCTTGTCTGTGATAATTATAATATTGATAAGATTATAGAATAGGAAATTTTACACATTTCACTTAAACATGTTATAATCTCATATATGTTATAATGAACAATCTTTAGTTTTATAATATGGTATTGAGATTTTAATATTTATGTTAAATCATGTGTATTAGACATTGATTGTTTCTATTTTATTTTTATTTTTAAAATATTTTTATTGATTTCAGAGAGAAAGGGAGAGGGAGACAGAGATAGAAATACCAATGATGAGAGAGAAGCATTGATCAGCTGTCTCCTGCATGCTCCACACTGGGAATTGAGCCCACAACCTGGGCATGTGCCCTTGACCGGAATTGAACCGGGGACCTTCATTCTGCAGGCCGACGCTCTATCCACTGAGCCACACCGGCTGGGGCTGATTGTTTCTATTTTAAAAATTAAGTTTCCAGAATTTTTTCCTGCAAAACAAAAAGCTACTTTTAACATTTATTTCCAGATGGATTTCATCTTGTTATTTGGCATGGCACAAAGTAAAACTGTTGCTCTTTTAGAGTTATTAATTAGAATGTTCTAAGCCAGATATGGAATCTGTTGTTTTTCCAGATAAAAAAAATAAACCTACTCAGATATTAAAAGAACCCCAAAGTGGGGAAACTTAGGGTGGGGCAAATGTAGGTTTAAAGTTGTGATTACTCAAAACACATAGTTCATTTTTGTATTATTATTTATTAATTGAATTATTTTTCCATACAAACAACTGTAAGCCTACTTTTGCCTCACCCTGTTTTGAAAGCCTGAATCTGGGTTGGTTTTCCTCCCCCCCCCCCCTTCCTTCCTTCCTTCCTTCTTTCTTTCTCAATTACAGTTTGCAATTATTTTGTATTAGTTTGAGGTGTACAACATAGTGGTTAGACAATCATGTACTTTACAGAATAGTCCCCCCATATTTCAAGTGCCCACCTGGCCCCATATGTAGAGAATTGTTTTTATATCTATTTTTTCATTAAAAAAAGACTGGATTAAATAATAATTTCTTGTAGAGTTCTTCCTAGGAAAAATTTGCTGTCTTAACCCACTCTTAAAATTAAGTTAGTGAAACCTGAAGCCATAACTGACAGAAAACCAAGTATAGGTTTTGTATTTTAAAAATGGAATTGTTTGTTTACTTATTTATTCATTTATTTTTCTAAAGGAGATTATCAGAGATAAACTCTTTTTTTAAATCCTCACCTGAGGATTTTAAAAAAATATATATTTTTTTAATTGATTTCAGAGAGGAAGGGAGAGGAAGAGATAGAAACATCAATGATGAGAGAGAATAATTGATCAGCTGCCTCCTACATGCTCCCTACTGGGGATAGAGTCTGCAAACAGGGCATGTGACCATGACTGGATTTGAACCTGGGACCTGTCAGTCCACAGACCGATGTTCTATCCATTGAGCCAAACCGGCTAGGGCCCAAGAATTTTTAGAAGAAAATTTTAAAAATTGATTTGAGAGAGAGGGGGGGAGGGAGAAAGAGCGCGAAAGAGAAACATGGATCAGTTGCCTCCCGACTGGGGATGGAACCTGCAACTTGTGTATGTGCTCTGACTGGGAATCCAACCCAAAGCCTTTTGGTGTACGGGAAGATGCTCCCATCAACCGAGCACCTGGCCAGGGAATGCTTATTTATTAATTTATTTAAATATATTTTATTGATTTTCCACAGAGAGGAAGGGAGATGGATAGAAAGCTAGAAACGTTGATGAGAGAGAAACATCAACCAGCTGCCTCCTGCACACCCCCTATCAGGGATGTGCCCGCAACCAATGTACATGCCCTTGACCGGAATCGAACCTGGGACCTTTTAGTCTGCAGGCCGACGCTCTATCCACTGAGCCACACCGGTTTCGGCGGGAATGCTTATTTTTAATTATTGGACTCAGAATATGTGTATTTTGATTGAAGTTTATAGACTTCCTTATTAAAGGAATGAAATACATATATATCTGGTTTGCAGTCTACCTTGTCCCATTCACACAGCAATTCGTAATAAAAACGGAGCAGCCTCTGCCTTATCTTTAACATGTTGGTTTTACAAAGTTTCTTTTCTTCCAGTCAGCTCTGGAAACCAGGAAGCAGTTATAGTTGCTTCTTAAATGTTCTGTGTTCCTATTTACTGATGAAATGTCTTAATTTTGGGACTCATCTAACTTCATAGAGAAGTTAATATACTGTATATCCTTTAGTCTTCCCCCCCAAAAAAGAAATAAAACATTTTATCATTGGCTCAGAATGTTCAGCTTCACTTCATTAAGAGAAATGTCAGACAACCATTATTGTTCTGTTCTTGGGTTGTTGTTTTGGAGCAAACGAGGTTACAGTAAACAGTAAATTTTAAAGGAAGCATTTAGAGAACAGTACTTTTAAAGACTACATTTTATTTTAGGTCATCAGTTCTTTTACTTTGTGTTGACTTTTAGTCTCCTGTTATTTTCATGCTTCTTCAGTCCTTGAAATACTGTCACTTTAAGCTTGCTGTTCTTTCTTTTTTTTTTTTTTTAATAATATATTTTATTGATTTTGTACAGTGAGGAAGGGAGAGAGATAGAGTCAGAAACATCAATGAGAGAGTCATCGATCAGCTGCCTCTTGCACACCCCCTACTGGGGATATGCCCGCAACCAAGGTACATGCCCTTGCCCGGAATCGAACCCAGGACCTTTCAGTCCCCAAGACGACGCTCTATCCACTGAGCCAAATCGGTTTCGGCAAGCTTGCTGTTATTTCTATCATATCTTTAGTTTAGAAGGGAGGCCCCAGCAGGCAGCAGCAGCTGCTAGGGACCCTACTCATGCATGAATTTTATGCACTGGCCTCTAGTTTCAAATAAAAGATTGGGATTAAAAAGAATGTAAAGTAAGTACCTTCTTGGTGCTAGGCACATATTAGCAGACTTAAGTTTGTGCCTTTGGGCACTTTTTAGGTTATTCACGAAGTAGGGCATTTTGATACCTACTATTGAACCAAAAAGGAGGTGCTGAAGAGGGTCATTTCTTACCTGTGTGCATAGATGTGTGAGCAGCTTCTCCCTTATTGAGCTATTAGGGAATCTTGAAAAACCATTACTGAAACTTTCTTAGAAAAATAACATAAATCAATTTCTCCAGAAAAGAATGGTTGTGGGACAATGTCCTGGCTTTAAACTGTCCTGTCAAGTTTGTACTGTCCGGTCCTTCAGGTTGGGAGAAGACATAGCAGCTTTGTTAAGTGTCTGTTGTCTGCTGAAGAACGAGGCAAGGACGAGAAAGGCCGCTGGCTGGTGCAGGGCAGAGGGCTGGTCGGCCAGGGCCACAAAGAAGCCTCCACGTCATGGCTCCGGGCCGGCGGCGAGGTCCTCACGCTGCAGATGTGCTTGTCAGGCGGGTGTGCTCGTTGTGAAATGCTGATTCAGAAACAATACTTCTTTCATTTTTATTCCGTAGGAACCTAGAAGATTCTACCATGAATGGTGACACTCAGGCTGCAGTGGTGACCTCACCACCCCCGACCACAGCCCCTCACAAAGAGAGGTACTTCGACAGGGTGGATGAGAATAACCCGGAGTACCTGCGGGAGAGGAACATGGCACCTGACCTTCGCCAGGACTTCAACATGATGGAGCAGAAGAAGAGAGTGTCCATGATCCTACAGAGCCCGGTAAGAGCGGCTTCTCCTCCTGCATCTCTCCCTTCCCCAGTGCTGCCCTCTGACCGCTGTGTGTCATGGTCACGTGGTCTGCACACAGGAAATCAGTGCTTCTATGTATAGTGTGTTTGCTGTTGAAAGAATTCCTTTTAGTTCAAGTTACCAGGCAGTGGGGAAATCTTCCGTGTCCTAAAGGGTAGCAGGTGTTTATTCTCCCTTTTACTCTCCCTGCTTCTCAGAATCTTTATTTATTGGCACCTTATAAAATTGCTGTTTCCTCCACAATACCTAGCCGGGTGCCGGGCACGTGGCAGGCCTCGGCAGTGCCTGGTTTACTGATTGGTCAGCTTTTGAACCACAGTCACACCCACCAAAGTGTCTTCTGTTTGGGTCTCTCGGCAAAGGAGCTGTCTCGTCTTTCCTCCTGGGGACGCTGCTCCCTGTGTGCCGCATTCTGCGGGTCTGTTCTCACGTTACTATCTTCATCTTGTATAAGGGGACCAGATGTCCCGCTTTTGGTGGGACAGTCCCGATTTTTAACAGTTTACCCCACATCCCGCGGCATTTTTAAAAAGTCCAAGGGATTTAAAAGAATCTTTCCCAAAGTTGGGACTTTTTAAAAACGCGTGGGACGCGGAACAAATTGTTAAAAAGCGGGACGTCTGGTCACCTTAATATTATGGCATACCATTGGCAGATAGTCACTGAATTTTTTATTAATGTTTATTATCTCTTATGTCAGTGGTTCTCAACCTTTCTAATGCCATGACCCTTTAATACAGTTCCTCATGTATTTTTTACAGCCATAAAATTATTTTCGTTGCTACTTTATAATGTAATTTTGCTACTGTTATGAATTGTAATGTAAATGTCTGTGTTTTCCGATGGTCCTAGGCGACCCGTTAGCGATTCTCACCGCTGCTGTTCTGTTCCATGTTGCCATGCCTCTGGCTGGTTCTGTTTTATTCATTAGTTTATTTTGTTCATTGTTCATTTATTTTGACATTTAGATTCAGTTGTTGATAGATGTTTATTTGTTGCCATTTTATTGTCCATATTTTTTATCTTTTTCCTTCTCCCTCTTCTTCCTCTTCCTCTTATTGAAGCCTGTCTGAGGAAGGAAGGTGAATCTGAACTCAGCCAGGGGAAGGAGCTGGCTGCTGTGCAGGGGGCCCGGGGAGGCGCATTCCCAGGACCAGGGCATTGGGGCTCCAGTGTGTGTGAGCAGAGGAGGGCGGGAAGGACAGTGTCCTGACCGGAAACTACAGCAGGTTGGAGAGGGGGGAGGGAGTGGTCCCTGGAGGCTGGGGAAGCTCTCAGAGCACAGCAGTTACTGGAGGGCTGCAGACAGGGAAGAGGCGACTCAGCTTTTCCAGAACAGCCTGGTTCTGGGGTAGGCCAGAGCGTGCCTCCTGTGGGCAAGGGCGACAGCGTCTTCCCGGCAAGAGGGAGGGCGGCTGGGTAAGGGTGCTGGTGGAGAGGGGGGGAGGGGAGACTCGTGTGAGTTTTGTTTTGAATGTGGGATCAATAAGAGGAAGAGGTGAGAAGGAAAAGGAATCAGTGCCACATCTAGACTCTTGGCTTGAACAGTGCTCCTACATAAAAGCAACAAATCCCTAGGGACGGAGTGTCAGGCTCTGTGCAGACAGTCACGTCCCTGCACAGGTACGCAGTGCAGCATGGCGTCCTGGCGCAGAGTGTAGTGTGTGTAGTGCATGTTTAGTGTATGTTGAATTGAGCTTCCCTTAGAGCTGTACGTGGATTTGAAAGCCATGGGAATAGATTGGTTTTTCAGATGGAGAGCCCCTGAGGGCAGGGATCTGTTTAATTTAGCTTTTGCATGCCCTGTGCCCAGCATGCTCTGAGGGTTAGTGGGCCATCTGTCTGAGTGTCTCCTTGCCTACTGCTGGGCATGTCTGTCTGGATCCCTGCCGTCTTCACGGCCATCAGAGGTAGCCCAGAACCGTGTGTCAGTGACACAGCTTTTCCTTGCAGTCAAAGACCCTGCAGCTCCCCCCTCCCTCCTTCACTACGGCGGAAGGTGATGGATGGCATTAGGTAGCATGGCTGGTCGGAAGGGCTCCTGGCTCTTGGCATTCTTTTATGGCACTGAATTAATGCCACGGCGTTTCTTTCGTTTGCTTCCCTCAAGTGCCAGGCCTACTTAGTCTGTCCCTTCGCCATCCATCTCCTGTGCTCAAGCGACAGACTAGAAGTAAGGTTCACATAGAACCGCACAGCGGCCCTTGGAGTGCTTATAATCAGGCCTGGGTGACCAGTGAACTCAGACTTTCACATTAAATGTCATTTATAATTATTTGAAGATATTTCTTTATAGGATATATGAAAAATTTTAATAGTTTTTTGGGAAATTATAAATTATGTGTATTTCAATAGTGATTTCATGTTAAAATTTCCATCAACTCAACTTATTAACCTTTCTGCCTAATTTAGGATTTTTTAAAATAAAGGATGAGTATTTTAGGGTTTCTTTTTAAGATTAATTTTAAATATGTATTATGAAGAAAATACTGAGAAGCGTAAAGTAGAACATGAAAATTACTAACGATTCTGTCACAGAATTACAATGAGCATTTTGATGTATTTTAGTCTTTCTGTGTTTACATATGCATCTGCTCTTATAAAAGATGCATGTGTGTTCTTTATAACCATTTAAAAATATTTTTTATTAATTTTTTACAGAGAGGAAGAGAGAAGGATAGAGAGTTAGAAACATTGGTAAGAGAGAATCATCAATCAGCTGCCTCTTGCACACCCCCTCCTGGGGATGTGCCTGCAACCAAGGCACATGCCTTTGACTGGAATCGAACCTGGGACCTTTCAGTCCACAGGCCGACGCTCTATTTACTGAGCCAAACCGGTTTCGGCTCTTTAAAACCTTTTAACTCCAATACATATCAAGAGTACATTTATGCCATTTACGTGGTCTTTCACGTTGAAAGCACATAGCATTCCATTGTCAGCTGCAGCGGTCGCCGTCTGTGGTCCGCGAGGTCCGAGAGGCTGGTGACTGCCGGTCAGGTGGGTCCATGGGTTTTTAGTCTTCTGCAGCTTCACCTGTGGATTCACCTGTTTGCCTCTGTCAGTGCTGCTGCGGGGAACATCCTTACAGATGACTCTTGATCACATCCCTAGGTATTTCCTAAGAAAGGGTTCCTAGGAACCGGACGCCTGCTCACATTGTTAAGCGTTCATATTGTTAAATTCCTTCCAGAAAGAATGTACCGTTTTTTTACCTCAAGTATTTGTATATGAGAGGATCCGTCCACCTTCCTAGGACTGGAAGGAAACAAGCAGCAGCTCAGTCTGCGTGAAAGTTACCCTTGCCTTCTCAAGCAACAAAGGCAGTGGCGTCTCACTGTGGGATTTGCCGTTACCAGGCTTTCTGTGAAGAGTTGGAGTCGATGATCCAGGAGCAGTTTAAGAAGGGGAAAAACCCCACCGGCCTGCTGGCATTGCAGCAGATTGCGGACTTCATGACCACCAACGCTCCGAGCGTCTACCCGGCCGCCCCGCAAGGGGGAATGGCTGCCTTGAACATGAGTGAGTACCTCGTGGCTCTGCACATCTGTCATTTCCCAGGAAACATTTCCTGAAATACATGTCATATATAGAATGGAGTTTTTTGAAAATTAATGTGTTTTAGTGGAAAATAGACTGTAAGCCTGAAAACGTCTTGAATGTTGAGGGGGCTCCTCTTTTATGAGCCAATGAGACTTATTTTTCAGGCAAATGACTTTTACACACACACACACACACACACACACTGAACGCATAATAATCTGGCCACTCAGTGTATATCCTATATAATAAAGGCTAATATGCAAATTGTCCCCTTGACCAGGAGTTCTACCAACAGGCAGGCCAGCCAACCACCCCATGTTCCCTCCCCCTGGCCAGGCTGGCCAGACACCACCCATGCATGAATTAATGCACCAGGCCTCTAACACACACACACACACACACACACACACACACACACACACTGAGTGGCCAGATTGTTATGCCTTCAGAGATATAATAATCTGGCCATTCAGTATGTGTGTGTGTGTGTGTGTGTGTGTGTGTATAAATATATATATATAGAGAGAGAGGGGGGAGAGGGAGAGAGAGAGGGAGGGAGGGAGAAAAGGAGGGAGGGAGAGATTTCAGGGAAGAAGGGAGAGGGAGAGAGAAAAATCAGTGATGAGAGAGAATTATTGATTGGCTGTCTCTTGTATGCCCCACACTGGGGATCGAGCCTGCATCCTGGGCATGTATCCTAACCTGGAATCAAACAGTAACCTCCTGGTTCATAGGTCAACACTTAACCACTGAGCCACACTGGCTGGGCCACATGACTCTTTATGTGGCTTCTCAGACCCTGTGTGAATTAAACTAAGTAGAAATAATGGTTGTAGATAGCACATTGATTTTGCCTGAACTCATTTCAGCCAGACCAATGTTTCTTACCCACCATTCCTTACTGCTTATTGTAAATAAGTGAGAAACAGAAAAATTCCAAAAGAAAGCCAGAGGGAAAATGATGGATTTATTGGGTGCAAGTGAGAATATGAGCAAAGAATGGTTAGTTGTGCAAAGATGGAGCCCAGGGTCACTGCAGCATCTGCTAATGTGACCTCTGTGGGTTCTAGTGGATGGTCTGCTTCTGAGTGACCAACATCAGGTCTTGGTTTCCGTTAGGTCTCTGGCATTTGTTTGCTGTTTGCCTATCCGTCCCATGGTGTTCTTAGAGGTGGACTGACACTCACCAGAGTCATATCTCACTGATGTCTAGAGACATTTAACTTACCAGCTCAAACCTCCCTCTTGAGGTCCAGTGGTAGTAAGTAAGGTTTTGACAGGGATTCTGAATGGAGTCCAGTGACATTTCTTACGAATTAGATAAGAAAAGAATAATGTAATATAGTTACTTGCATATTGTCTTCTAATCAGAGGTAAAGGAAATTTTAAGAATGTCATTCCACAAAAAGAAAGGAAGAAAGAAATCTAAATTTAGAAACAAATTTTAACTGTTTTTGTAAAGTATAACATAGATAGATGGCATAGAACAAATGACATATCTCACGCATGGTTTTAAGGTAAACACCTTTATAACTACCTCACAGGTATAAACGGAGATTTACCAGTCACCCACCCTCTTCACTATTAATCTCTCTTTAAGAAAATATGTTTTTATTGATTTTTAGAGAGAGAGGGCAGGAGAGGGAGAGAGAAACATCAATTCATCCACATCCATCAGCTGCCTCCTGCATGTCCCCTGCTGGGGATCGAGCCCACAGCCAGGCAGGATTGGTTACCTCCTGCCAAGCCCCGACTGGAAACAGGGATCACACCTGAAGCCCAGGTACTTGCCCTTGACCAGGAATCCAACCCACAACCCTTCAGTGTAAGGGCTGATGCTCTAACCTCAGCGATACTGGCCAATGCTATTTTAGCTATAATTTCTTGAATTGGTGTTTAGTATCTATTCTGTTGCTTTGCTTTTGTTACGTACATATTGGATTTTCTTGGTTTGTCTTCTCTAATTGTCACTTTTTCTCAAATCCTTTTTATCCCTTTCACTTCCTTGATTTTTAAAAAATTTTTGTTTTTCTCTACCTTTTTGTTTAGCAAATAATTTAAAAAATAATTTTTATTTATTTATTTTTCTAATTATCTTAAATGTTAAATGTGTTTTTCACGTTCGTTATGTATGCCTTTCTCTACCTTGTTATGAAATAGTAGATTATCATTTTCATTGTTTTGTGGACGTATGATCTTGTGTGCTTTTGTTGTCTGTAGGGATGTGATTCTGCCCTTTTTTGTATAATAATTTTTGTATGGTGTGAGCATGCTATTTTTTGTTTGTTTTTACATGAAATCAGTTTTCCTGGAGGAGCGCTGCGCAGGAAAGTTTTTCCAAAGTCATGGCTCTAGAGCGCCCTCTTGTCTTGTGTTTGTGAAGTGCTGAAAAATGGCAGCTGATTTAATGAAATCTGGTCTGTTCCCCTCCAGTGCTTTTCTCCCGATCTTTCCCCCCTTTTCTTCTTTTCTCTTGATGGTCTGTGGTACTCAGTTTGGGTTTTGATTTCTACAAGTTTCTTAGTGTGAGACTTTGTCCTGAAAGACAGTTGTGGACAGTTAGTGTGGGCTAAAGTGTGCGGAGCTCCTCCTGATTTCAGCTGCCCTTCTAAACCTGGCCCTCTGAGCTTCCTAGTGAGTTCTTTTACTGACTGATTGATCCTCCTCTCCTGAGGATATTTCCCAGAGATTTTTAGAAGGAGTTGAAGGGGCGGTGAGAGACAATGAGAGAAACATTGATGCGAGAGAGACATATTGATTGGTTGCCGAGCCTGCAAGGTAGGTGTGTGCCCTTGACCAGAATCGAACCCTGGACCTTTAGTCCTCAGGCCAATGCTCTATCCTCTGAGCCAAACCAGGTAGAGCCCTATGAGTCCTTGGTGGTTCTTTTGGGAGTCTCGTGTGGCCAGTGGTCCATGCTGATGTCATGCCCTCTGCCCCTTGTATTTTCCGGTCGGTGGGCTTACCTTGTCGTTACCTGTTTGTTGTAGAGATCGTCTTTGGGTTTGGGTTTTCTTATCCCTGGCTGCTCTCGTTAGTTTTGTGTGGGGTTGTGATAGAGACTTTAGAAGATTCAAAAACAGTTTTGTTCCTGACCTTAGGAAAACATCCCCCTCTCCTCAGGAGGTTTGATGGTAGTGTCAGCTGTGCCCATGTTCCTTGTCGAGTTGAGGCTGTTCCTTCTGTCTCTAACACGCTGAGGGCCTTCATCCTGAATGGATGTGGAAATGCTTGTTCTGCATCTACTAAAATGATTCCGTGCTCTCCCTCTTCAGTTTGATATGGGAAATATATTGATTGGTTTCTGAATGCTGAACCAACCTTGCATTCTTGAGATAACCCTCCTAGTCATGGTGTGTTCTTTCCATGTATTGCTGGGTTATTTGCTAAACTTTTATTAAGTAATTTTTAGTCTGTGTTCATGAGAAATACTGGTCTGTCCTTTTTTGTAACGTCATGTCTGTGTGTGGTTGGTGAAGGTAAAGCTGGGCCTGCAGAATCAGTTGGAAAGGGCTCTGGGAGAGTGTGTGTGGAACTGGTATTATTATTTCTTACACGTGTGATAGAATTCACAGTGAAGGCATTTGGGCCTGGAAATAGGGCTACTCAGAATATCTGTTTCTCATGGAGTGAGCTTTGGTGGCTTGTGTCTCTTAGCAATTTGTCTATTTTATTTTATCTAAGTTAAAAAATTTGCTGGCATAGTTATTCATATTGCCCCTTTATCTTAGTTATTCATATTACCCCTTTATCTTTTTTTTTTTTTTAATGTTTTTGATTTTAGAAAGAGGAAGGGAGAGGGAAAGAGAGAGAAACATTGAGGAGAGAAAAACATCAATCGGCTGCCTCCTACACACCCTGCGGAGATTGAGCCTGAAACCCAGGCATGTGTCCTGATTGGAAATCAGCCGGCAACCCAGCTGAGCCACACCGACCAGGGCCTTTACTCTTTCAATGTCTGAAAGGTCTGTAGGACGGCCCCTCTCCGCTTCTCCACGCTGGTAATTTATAGCATGCTGTGTTTTGTTGGTGAGTCTGGAGGCATATTTTATTTTGTTTTCATTATTTTACTAGAGGCCCAGTGCACGAAATTCATGCATGGTGCTGGGGTGGGAGGGTCCCTCAGCCCAGACTGCACCCTCTCCAATCTGGGACATCCCTTTAACAATCCTGAACCGCTGGCTCCTAATCGCTCACCTGCCTGCCTGCCTTGGTCACCCCTTACTACGCCCCCCCCACCCGCCGCCAACCTGGTCACCCCTAACTGGCTCTCCTGCTGGCCTGGTTACTCCTAACTACTCCCCACCCCGCTGGCCTGGTCACCCCTTACTGCCTCCCCTCCCCCCGCCAACCTGGTCGCGCCTGTCTCCCCACCCCCCCGCTGGCCTGGTTGCCCCCAACTTATCCTCCCTGCCGTCTTAGTTGCCCCTCACTGCCCCCTGCCAGCCTAACTGCCCCCCTCCCCCCCACTGACCTGGTTGCCCCCAACTGCACCCCCCCCCGCCCAATCTGCTGGCCTAGTTGCCCTTTTTTTTTTTTTTTTTTTTTTTAATATATTTTATTGTTTTTTTACAGAGAGGAAGGGGAGAGAGATAGAGAGCTAGAAACATCGATGAGAGAGAAACATCGACCAGCTTCCTCTTGCACACTCCCTACCGGGGATGTGCCTGCAACCAATGTACATGCCCTTGCCCGGAATTGAACCTGGGACCTTTCAGTCCGCAGACCGACGCTCTACCACTGAGCCAAACCGGCTTCGGCCTGTTGCCCTTAACTGCCCCCCCCCCCCCCCCCCCCCCCGCCAGCCTGGTGACCTCTTACTGCCCCCCCCTTTCCGGCCTGGTTGCCCCTAACTGCCCCCACCTGCTTGCCTGGTCATCCCCAACTGCTCCCTGCTGGCCTGGTCGCCCCATGCAGCCTGCTTGTTCAGTTGTTTGGTGGTCCCTCACTAACCCACCTGCCGGCCTGGTTGTAGGCAGCCATCCTGTGAGGGTGTGAGGGTCCATTTGTATATTAACTCTTTATTATATAGGGTTTCATTTTTAATCTCAAGACTAAATGATTTTCTCTATTATTTTTCTGTTTGAGATCCGCTTTTACTTTTATTATTCCTATTATCTTTTAATCTTGGATTTAATTTACTCTTTCTAGTTTCATAAGGTAAAAACCTAGATTATTTTAAAAAAAAAAACTTCTTAAAAAATAAATGTTTAATATTGTAACTTTCCTTCTGAGCTTTGCTTTATTGCATCCTACCTATTTTGCTGCCTTTTTGTTAATTGATTTCAACTTAATTATAGTAATGTTGGAGAATATGGTCTTTATGAAATTGTTTTTAAGACTGACTTTATGTGTAGTATGGAAGAGGAATATCTCAGAACTGTTACTATTTGATTTACTTTCGGTAAGACACACTAAACCTTTGTGCTTTGTGTTTCTTTATTTCAGGTCTTGGTATGGTGACTCCTGTGAACGACCTGAGAGGATCTGATTCTATTGCCTATGACAAAGGGGAGAAGCTACTGCGTTGCAAATTGGCAGCATTCTACAGACTGGCAGACCTCTTCGGGTGGTCTCAGCTTATCTACAATCACATCACAGTGAGTATTGGGTGAGACAGTAACTGAGTGATAAATGGACTGGCGTGTGTCTGGTCCCACCTGCCTCTTCTGTTTAGAAGGGGGAGCCACTGAGCTGAAGTAAAGCTTGGAAGAGCTTCCTTCTGATTCCTGACTGCAGAGTCTAACAATCTGAGAACCTGCCAGTTTGAATTAAAAATTATGAGAACAGTAGTTCTTTAGAACTCCTTTCTTGCATGCTAACTTAATAAATGAGTGTTTAGCCGGAGCCTGTTTAGCTCAGTGAATAGAGCGTCAGTCTGCGGACTGAGGGGTCCCTGGTTCGATTCCGGTCGGAGGCATGTACATTGGTTGTGGGCACATTCCTGGTAGGGGGTGTACAGGAGGCAGCTGGTTAATGTTTCTCTCTCATCGATGTTTCTGGCTCTCTATCCCTCTCCCTTCTTCTCTGTAAAAAATGAGTGTTTTCCAAATACAGGCAGTTTTAAAGATCTTTTTATGCCTAAAAACCTAAGAATGAAGCTATTTTCTTTCCATCTCTTATTTTACTTCTTTAGCTACTCTAGTTTTAGCCGTTTTCCAATATTATCAGGACCTTTATTTTCTTCAGTTCATTCTTACACTCAGTATTTTCTCGGCGTCTGCTGTAAACATTTATTGTCCTCACTCTGGGGTTCCATCACTGAAGGAAACCTGCCCTGCCTCTGGATCTTTCCTTCTCAGCCGGTCAGTCTGCCGTGTTCACTCCCTGTGCTGTCCAGCTGAAATGCACGGTCCTCATTTCAGGCACACTTTGTCAGCACCGCCCTCTACCTCCCTGGACCCGAGCAGCCAGATCTGCCTGCAGAGAGCCTCACAGCAGAGCCACTGGCCGACTCCATGCATTTGCAACCCTGGTCTCCAGGGGACCTCCCGCTGCCTGGCTGCTGTAGGTAGCCATCTCTCACAGGCTCCCTCAGATTTCCTGCTCTTTTACTCTGAAATTCCTGACCTCCTTCAGCCAGCAGGTGACCCTTTGGTGTCATAGAGAAAATGGGGACTCCTTACCGATGTGTGAACCCATTTCTACTCCTGACCACCGCTCAGTATCCCCCCCCATACCCAGACTTCAGGCCTTGCAATCCCATTCCCTCTTGCCTCCGATTCCTAATGAACTGTCAGGTGTTTGTTTGCTTTTTTCTTTTGTGGAGGTAGCCTCTTCGACTTGTTTTCTTCCTTTGACTTTTAAACCTGTCAATCTTTGTTTTTTCATTTATTTTTAATTGGATATTTTAAATTATTTATATAGTTCCTGCTTATAGTAACAAGTGTTCCTTACACAGATGGCTAAAGAGGAGTTGTAACTCTGCCAATACTCTTCTCTCCCTGAGCAACAGTGCTAGCAGCCATTCAGATGGTTTTGCCCTTTTCTTCACACTCCACACGCGCGCGGAGATGTTTTTACTTGTGGACTCAATCTGTGGTGTTTAGTTCAGCTCCAGTCTGGAATCTGAGGAACGCTAAATCTTGGAGGTGCTGGTCTGGAGCCCACCTTTGTCACCAGTGCACTGTGCTGCTGGGACGGGTTATGGGTCTTTGCCAGAGATACCAAATACCCTCCTGTCTCTTCTCCCTGTGGCCACTAAAGTGAACTCAAAATGCCAACCTAATGTCGGGGTTCTTTTCCCAGCGTTACAAAGGGTTCAGCGTTCTGCAGAAAGGGGCTAATGTGTAGATGATTAAGAAGGAATCCAAGAATGAAAGATAATTTTGAAAGGCATTGGGTAAGGTGACCAGACGTCCCGCTTTTTAACAATTTGTCCCGCATCCCGTGGCATTTTAAAAAAGTCTTTTTTTTTTTTTAAAGGGTAGGGTATCAAAGGATATTGTCAGTTTGGGGAATAGCCTACAGCTGTTCAGGTGTTTGGCCAACAGGAGGCAATAAAATGCCATGAGTTGTCTGGCAGTTAACAATTATCCTATTCAGCTTTGGGGGAAGTGCCAGTTACCCGTTCCCAACAGGTAAACTACATATGTGGCTCACCCTTGTTGAGCTGCCCAAGCTTCACCAACCGTTTGGTGGAACTCTTGTAATTATTACATGCTGGTATTGGTTTCCGGCAACCTGACCCTGTTGTGTCCACACTGTCATGTTTGTAGAATGCCACCCCACCTCATCCTCTTCATTTCTCCCCGTAGCAGTGACCTCAGCCATTCTGTACATTTATGTTCATCCACACCTGCCTCGGTCTGTATCAGCTCCTTGAGGAGTCCCTGGTGTCTTGTGCTGTGTGTGCCCAGGAGCAAGAACTGCTGGGCACCAGTAGACACATGTGTCCTCTTGGATGCAGCACTGCAGGAAACACCTGGCTGAACTGGTCTGTCCCAGCCAGGCCTCCCACAGAACTCCACGGGCCTTTTGATGTTTGGTCAGTGGGTCCAGTTAGCCCGCCACAGCTGCCAGCTCTGCTCCTGTGCCTGTGAGGAAGGGGCTGGCATCGGTATAGAGATGTAATGTGAAATGGTTGCCTGGAAGTTAGTTCCATGAAATGTTACAGCTGTGATAGGAAATGGGATCGTTGGCTTTAATAACATCGTCTTGTTCTTTGGAAGTTAAAAAATGTTTGCCACTAGTCCTATAATGAGTGCTATTATGTAAATAAGGTTGATTGCTTCATTTGCCCCCTCCTTAATTATTTGGGACTTTGGGGCTAAATACTGAGTAAAAGTTAAATTGAGAGAAAAGTTTGTGTTTTTAAATTATTTATGGCATCCTTTTTTGTTACAATCTAGGTGTCATCATATAGACACTTAACAGAAAAGAACTATTAGCAGTGTTTATCATTGTAACCAAAGGTGCTAACAGGTCATTGTGCCCTTTCTTTGAACAAGTACCATGGGGTTTTCTGCTAAAGAGACTGAGAAATGCTAACAGGTGTTAGAGGGTTAGATTGTCTGAATGAGATCTGTGTTAAGATCGCATTGGATTTAAAGAAGTTGGTGTCAGGAGACAGGGTGGCCCAATTGGCATGCGGGCTGGGTTTCCTCTCTTGGTGGCGGTTGGCTGAGGGCAGGGTTTTTCCATCCCTTCATTCGTCTTGGCTCAGCTCCAACGTGGTCTGGAGCCTACCTTTGTGGCCAGTGCACTGTGCTTCTGGTGGGATGGCTATCTTTGCCAGAGATACTGACTTCCAGAGAGTGACCTTAAGATGTGTGACATTAGGGTTTGTTCCGTACACAGAAGTGGCATTCGTCGTGTGGGGACATGTAGGAAAGCCGGCGCTAGTCCACCCGGACCGAAAAGTGAAGAAATGTTCTCTTCCTATCTTTGCTCTGCATCTGTATTTAGCACTTTCTCTCTGCGTCAGACTCAGAAAATTGTATGTTATAAGATTTTCCCACTAGAGAGCGGAAGGGAGAGGGAAAGACAGAGAAATATCAATGTGAGAGAAACACATGGATTGGTTGTCTCTTGTACGTGCCTTGACCAGGGTCTGGGCTGGGGAGGAGCCTGCAGCTGAGGTATGTGCTCTTCTTGACCGGAATCAAACCTGTGACGTCAGTTCACAGGCCGATGCTCTATCCACTGAGCCACGCCAGGTGGGCAAAACTGAAACCCTTGTGGAGTCCAACAGTAGGTGGGAAGCGGCTCGGCTATTAGCATCCACCTGAGGGGATGTTCCCCAGCAGAGGCTCTGAACGCGATCAGGCAGTCGGAAGCACTCTCTGCTGGTGGTTTTGTAATTGCTCCTTGTCCTACCGGTTCTGAGTTCTAAAAACAGGTCTGTTAGACTTTTAAAAAGTAAGCTTTAGTTCTCATTGTCATGTTCCCGAGGAGTGGCTGTCTCTGTGCATGCCATTGGCTGGTTATCATGGTGACCAAGATGCACTTCCTATCCGTGACCCGTGACTGCATAGAGGCTCTGTGTTGTATAGATGTTCGACAAGCCTGAGAGTTTGTGGCCTCAAAGAGAACCAATCATTTCTGTTGAATTTTGCTCTAACTCAGTCATGTCCCCACAGACCAGAGTGAGCTCCGAGCAGGAACAGTTCCTCATTGTACCGTTTGGGCTTCTCTACAGTGAAGTGACTGCATCCAGTTTGGTAAGACTGTCCTTCCCTGGTGGGCATCTTGACTGTGTAGGTCACAGCACTTAATTAAACCCTAACCCTTCTAATCCTGTGAGCCATAGAGAACCTCTAAGTGGTTCTAAACACTAACTTTCGGTTTAAATGATTTTAGTTAGGGTAATTTGGAGTCCTTTGACATTGATAACTTTTGTTTTCTTATTTTCAGGTGAAAATCAATCTGCAGGGAGATGTCGTAGACCGGGGCAGCACTAATCTAGGCGTCAATCAAGCTGGCTTCACGCTGCACTCCGCCATCTACGCCGCGCGGCCAGACGTGAAGTGTGTGGTCCACATTCACACGCCCGCAGGGGCCGCGGTGAGTGGCCACGCTGCCGCTGCCCTTTGGAAGCTGTTCAGTGAGAGCTCTGCACATTGCCCCGGGAGTGCCTCTTGTTGCAAATAAGTCCTTAGGCCTAACTTCATTGGATTAAAAACTTTTTACTCACTAGTTTGACTTTTTTAAAATGCTTTTTCTCTTTTAAGGGGTCCATATACTGAAAAACTCATGAGTCTGAAAATGCCCATTAATTTTTCATTAGAAAATTAGAGCGTGGTGACAGTGGAGGCAGATTTCAGTGTGGAACACGGGGAAGTGCAGGGTGACAGCAGTACACTTAGAGCCTTTGTTTGAGAGAGGGGAGGCAGGAGGGGTGGTAAGTAGGGTGCTGTGGGCTCAGGAGGGGCTAGTGGGACTCGAGGGCCTGGAGGGTGCTGATGGGCTGTCGGGGAGGAGCCCCCGCCCCGGGCGGCATCCTGACTGGGGAAGTCGGAAGGCGGCAGTTGGGGCAGGAGGGCATCGTAGTGCCCGCTGTGGAGAGCAGGCCCTCACGCCCACAGCCCTCCCGGGGCCTGCCCAGCCCGTCACCCGGCTGTGTCCCGCTGGGTGCCCGGCCCACCCAGGCACAGCCCAGACCCCTCAGATTGAAGAGGAGCGTGGACAGCCCTGTGGAAACGGAACACTGTCTGGAATTGGCTTTTTATCACCACCTCATACTTTAGTGACTTCATGGCCTTGCTTGTATAATAGGTGATCTAATTGACTCAATAATGCTGAATTTTAATATCCTTTTAAAATTTATTTTTTATTTTCGCTCATCTTCACCTGAGGATATTTTTCCATTGATTTTTAGAGAGTGGAAGGGAGAGGGAGAGACACACAGAGAGAAACATTGATTGGTTGCTTCCCGCACACCCCTTCCTCCCCCCTCCTTCCCCTCGACGGAGGAGGATCCAGCCTGCAACTGAGGTACATGCCTTTGACCAGAATCGAACCTGGGACCTTCAGTCCGAGGGCCAATGCTGAGCCAAACTGGCTAGGGCTTGATTTTTAATCTCTTGATGTTTGAATGTCATGCATGGTGGTTTGTTTAAGTGAGTGAGTGATCTGCTTTATTTTACTTTGAATAAGTGGTACTTGATGTCAACATCAGTTTTATTAAATATATCATTCTCTGAAGGATGTAATTTTTTCTTAAAACCCAAGAACCATTAGAGAAGTACCTTTGAGAATATAGCTATAAGCAACTACCATGTAATTTGTTTCAAAAACTATCAAAAGTTTACTTTGTAAGGAAATTTCTTCTTGTAGGTAAGGAAGTTTTTTAAAGCTGATACTGTGAAAGGAATTAAATATTATATTGCCTTTTTTGTGGAATTATCTTTTTTACATTTTTTAAAAATTGATTTTAGAGAGGAAGGGAGTGGGAGAGAAACATCAATGATGAGAGAGAATCATTGATCAGCTGCCTCCTGCATGCCCCCTGCTGGGCATTGAGTCCACAACCCAGCCGTGTGCTGACCAGGAATGGAACAGCAACTTCCTGGTTCATAGGTTGATATTCAACCACTGAGCCACACCTGCAAGGTTAAGGTTTTTTTCTTTTTTGTTTTGTTTTGTTTGTTTTTGTTTTTTTACCTAAATAAATGTAAAGAAATTGTACAGTATAATTATCCTAAACTTTTACAAATTTGCTCTTATCTGATTATCAGGTGTTTCGGTCCCACCTGCAGTCTAACCTGCACACACAGCCGTAGAGCTGCCGTGCTCTCTGGTGCGCCCAGAGGAGGCCGATCCTGTCCCAGGGCCCGGGGCTCCCCTTGTCACTCAGTCTGAGCTCCCAGAGCGCTGGCCTCAGTGTGGAGGTCCAGGAGGAGGGGGACTTCCTTGGCTCTCCCCGCTCAGTGAGCCCTGCCTTCCTAACTGTGCATTGCACTCAGACCCAGAGTACGTTTGTAAGCTCATGGGCTCGTTTATTTCTGAGAAGAGAACAAAGTTAGCTCTGTTCCTTTTTCATTTCTTCAAGGAGAGAATGGACCCTGTCCTCAGCCAGCCAGGGCTTTCTCACTGTGCCTGCTTGCTCTCCAGGTCTCCGCCATGAAATGTGGGCTCCTACCCATCTCCCCGGAGGCCCTCTCCCTCGGAGAAGTGGCTTACCATGATTATCATGGGATTTTGGTTGATGAAGAGGAGAAGATTTTAATCCAGAAAAATTTGGGTCCTAAAAGCAAGGTCAGTAGGCACGTGAGCTGGCGTTTCCACGGTGGAGGGAGGAGGAGGGGAAAGCCTCGGTGCCCTTCCCTCCACGGCTCTCGTGTTCCCTCAGGTCCTCATCCTCCGGAACCACGGGCTGGTGTCGGTCGGCGAGAGCGTCGAGGAGGCCTTCTACTACATCCACAACCTCGTGGTTGCATGTGAGATCCAGGTCGGTGCTGCGTGCCATCGGCGCTTGATCGGGCTTGGCAGGCTTCCAGAACCGCGGGTGCTGGCTCACAGGAGGAGTCCTAAGCAGCCTCTGCCTCCTCTGGGCTCCTGGGTTTGGAAATAGAACAGGGCAAATGCCATGTCACTGGTTTAGTTTTCCAGATGGTGGTGTGTGTTTTTTTAACTTACGGAGTACTATGGATACAGTGTGTGCCGACCCCTGTATGAGGTGCTTGCCTGATATACGTTATTGCACGACATTCATTTGACCCTCATGGCATTCCTTTCAAAAAAACAGGCGCAGAGAGCTCGAAGCTTGCCACAGTCTCACGGCTGTAAGTGCCATTTGCGCCACTCGGTGGCAAGTGCTGCCAGCCCCCAGTTTGTCCTCACTGGCGTCTGTGCAGCCGTGCTTCCCCATTCTGCTTCGTAGGCTCCTGAAAAGTACTTTATTTGACATTTCTCCTCCAAGTATGTGGAGAGAAAAAAACCCAGTATTTTTTTCAGGCTAAAGAAAAACTTCTGAAAATAACCTTATTTTTAAAACATTCATTATGGGTTTATTTATTCATTTAAAATATTGATTGAGAGAGAGCAAGAGAACAAGAGAGAGAAAGAGAGATGGACTTGTTCCACTTATTTATGTATTCATTGGCTGATTCTTGTATGTGCCCTGACTGGGGATAGAACCCACCACCTTGGTGTATCAAGGTGATGCTCTAACCAACAGAGCTACCCGGCCAGGGCTGAACGTAACCTTGTGATTAGCCTGTCACTGTCCATTCTGCATTTCTCATTCTTACACTTAGGGATTTGACATTTCCGTGTACGTGATTTCTCACAGTCATCTGTGCTCTCAGTAAGGAGCTCAGACCGTAACGTTTGCTTGTTTTGAAAAGGTCCGAACTCTGGCCAGTTCAGGAGGGCCAGACAACTTAGTCCTCCTGGATCCGGGAAAATACAAAGCCAAGTCCCGCTCCCCGGGGGCCCCGGCAGGGGAGAGCACCGCGCCGCCCAAGTGGCTGATCGGGGAGCAGGAGTTCGAAGCCCTCATGCGGATGCTTGACAACCTGGTAAGAGGGTGTGCCACTGGTGGCGAGGCTCCTCCAGAGCACAGTGCTGGGCCGGGCACAGGGAGCTGGTGCTGGGCGGCGCTCTCCCAGGCAGGGTCCGCGCGCTGGCTCCTGAAACATCCCCGCAGCGCTGTCTGGTCTGTCCGTGTTTCCTAAGATGACCTTGTTTGGGCTCCGTGGGGACAGGGACAGCACGGACACGGCCTGCTCTGCCGCAGGCTGCTGGTACCTAACTCCGGGGCGAAGGGCGCTCAGCACCTTCGCCCACACTCCGCTTTCCAGGGCCTTCTAACGCAGTCGGCTAGGGGTTTGTTGTTTGAGTTACCAGGAAGGTCTAGCTCAGGGGTCCTCAAACTTTTTAAAGTGGGGGCCAGATCACGGTCCCTCAGAGAGCTGGAGGGCCGGACTATATGAACTACTAATTCCTACTGTAAAACCTCGGCTGCGCTCACTGCCCAAAAAACCTGGCGGGCCGGATCAGACTCCTCCGCGGGCCGTAGTTTGAAGACCCCTGGTAGCTGTTTGGAGGCCAGTTACTGATGCTCTGTGTGCCTCGTCCTGACTGCGGGGCCCGAGCCCAGACACAATGTGGGGGGCTCTGGCGTGAGAGGGCTTCTGCGCGGACACGGCAGGATGTGGTCTGCTGGTGTGCGGGTCTCAGTGAGGGCCTTCATCCTTTTCACATCACACATAAGGGGAACGCTGTAGGTAGAAGGCGGCACTTGGAAATGACCTCCAAGGACAGGTAGGAACACGTCGGCAGGCCGAGCTGGGCAGAGGTGGGCATCCCAGCGAGGCCGCAGCAGCACTGGAGAGAGCGGGGCGGGCATGCCTCTAGTCCGTCTCTGACTTTGCACGGGATGGAGCACCCAGAGGAGAGGGAGGCCCTGCCCTGAGAGGACGTGCACGTTTCTGGCGTGGCGGCCAGCGGCGCGGGCCCGCTCTGACCAGCCCTGCACGCCTCGCTGGCCCCTTGCTCTGGTTCCCGTGAAACGGCGGGAAGGACTGTCCAGATGCGAGGCTGTGGGTCCACAGTGCAGGGGCAGCTGAGCCCACAGGCTGCCAGCAGTCAGGGCGTCAGCTAGGCTGGGCTCTGGGCAGGCTCAGCGGGGGGAGGCCCCACTGCCAGGCTCTCGGGCGGTGGCTCTCAGTCTGCAGTGGCCATGGCAGCTTTCTCAGATCGAAATGTACAGACACTCGGGATGGGCGCCACACTCACCTGATGCATCCTGTCCCCACTGGTGAGAAGCCAGTCACAGGCCCATCCCAGTCCGGCAAGGAGGGCCCTTCAGGCGGTGGGGCAATGGCGTATCACCGAGCTAGTGGGACAGGAGGCTGATGCCACCCTGGCCTCGGGGTGCTGCCTGTGGGGCCAGGAAAAGGCTGGTCCTGCCCAGGGGCGAGTTAAGGGGCACTTTTCACAGCAGTGAATGGCTGTGAGGCGGAGTCTGGGTGTGAATTGAACGTCTAATGAGCAATCTTGCCAGAACCAGTTGTCATGAGGAGCCTTTTGGTCTCCCTGAGTTTGTCACGGTATCTAACCCGACACTTCAAAGGCAAAAATATTAGGCAGGGTGATTAGTACAAGCTGTGTTGTCACCAACAGCAAGTAACTTTAGATTTTGTGTGGAAATACAGTAAACAGGAGAGTGCACCTATGCAAGTATCAGCTTATTAGTTTGAAAAACTGAGTGGAACCAACATCCAATCAAAAACTAGCGCCAGACCGATGCTCTACCACTGAGCCAAACCGGTTTCTGCTAAAAAATATATTTTATTGATTTTTTACAGAGAGGAAGGGAGAGGGATAGATAGAAACATTGATGAAAGAGAATCATCGATCAGCTGCCTCCTGCACACCCCCCACCAGGGATGTGCCCGCAACCAATGTACTTGCCCGTCCCCTGTGAGGCACTTACCCGTCCAAGGGTGACACCACCCAGCCTGGTAAATGGGGTCAGGCGGCGCCCCCTTTCCCACTGGGTGTCGCCCTCGACACCACCTCAGGCTCACCTGGGGCAGAGCGTTCGTCTCGTGCCGCTCCAGTCTGCTCTCAGTCCCTCCCAGTCCGTGGTGAGCACGCCTCCCACCCTGACGGACTTCCGGTGGGTTCCGTGGGGCTGGAATCACTGGTGCTGCGGTGGCCTCAGGGCCTTGGTTTTGGTGAGCGTGTTCGCGTTTCAGTTGGGCTTGTATTTGGGGGTTGGTTGTTGAGACATAGGCGCCTGCATGCAGCCTCTGAGGTGTCTGTCTGTCCACAGCGTCCCCTGAAGAGGGCTGTGCTGAGACGGGAGTACTGACCGTCTATCCTTTTTGGCCTCCAGGGCTACAGGACTGGCTACCCTTACCGCTACCCGGCCCTGCGAGAGAAGTCCAAGAAATACAGCGACGTGGAGGTTCCCGCTAGCGTCACCGGCTACTCCTTTGCTAGTGACGGCGATTCGGGCACTTGCTCTCCTCTCAGACACAGTTTTCAGAAGCAGCAACGAGAGAAGACAAGATGGCTGAACTCTGGCCGGGGTGACGATGCCTCTGAGGAAGGGCAGAACGGAAGCAGCCCCAAGTCGAAGACTAAGGTGTGGACGAACATTACACACGATCACGTGAAACCCTTGCTGCAGTCTCTCTCGTCCGGTGTCTGCGTGCCAAGCTGTATTACCAACTGCTTGGTCTGTGCCTACCTTACTGTTCTAGTTAGATGATGTAGAGCAAGTGGGGCTGCTGGGCTTCGGAGGCTTTGGGAACCAGCCCTCTGACCCCGATTACGGGCTCCTGCCCTTAGCCTGTGTCTGAACCCACATCTCGAGGCATCAGCCGTAACACCAGTACTACTGTCCGCTCGAAACTGCTTAAGATGCTGTCCCTCTCCAGTGATTTCGCTTCACCTAGTGCGTACGTAGCGAAGGTCCGACTAACATGCATTAACCCAAACCCAGCGAGCTCACTGTCCTCAGGATCCTCCTGCTTCATGCCCAAAGGCAGTGCGGTCACAGCCTGGCGCTCAGTGCTGTGACTGGTGGCTCAGTGAGTCACTCCCTGCTCTTTCACTTCCAGTGCTTTCTTAAGCAGTTTCTCCTCGGGCCCGGCCTGCTCTTGGCCGGCCGCCCTCCCTGGTTAGCTCCCGCTCTGTCCCAAAGCCTCCGAGCGCGCCCAGCAGCCGCCTCCTGCATGGACTGTGCATGTGAGTAGACCGCCGTCGCGGAGAGTCCGCTGACTCCTGCCGGGGCGGCATGGCCCCAGTGCAGCGCAGGCCGCCGCGGGCACAGCGACAGAGGGCTGCTGCCAGCGTGCTTCACGCCGTGTTCACCGGCCCGGAGCCGCCCTCGAGGTGCCAGCACTCGGACCCTCTGGAGACGGTCTTCACGGCCCTCACCCGGCCCGGCAGCCGGGCTCCGCGGTGGAGCCTGCGAGCACACGGAAGTGGCACCGCCGCACGCTGTCTGCAGTGCCGGAGAGATGGCACCCAGGCAGCACACGGCTTCCTCCCTCATAACGCTCTTACTTTGTAGACGTGTCGGAGTGCTGTCCTCCAGGTGGCTGGCGTGTCCTGACGCACAGTGGTGAGCGCCTCTGTGCCCGGAGCCCACGTGTCGTCCACGCCGGCAGAGGCCCAGCGCCGAGCCCGGCCTCCGCTCTTCCACCCCTGGCCCCCTCCCCTCTGCCCCTCTCTCCCTTTTTCCTTTTCTCGTGGCCTGTGTTCGTTCTTACTGATGTTGCTTGTTACGGGGAGTGGGCCCGAACGACTCCGCTGCTGTCAGTACACGAGCCGCAGCGTGCTGCGTTTCCCGGGGGAGGGGGGGTGGCAGCAGCTTTGAGCTCCATGTGCTCTCAGAGTGAGAACGTGTCAGTGAGTCCCGTGTTAGTGTGGCGTGGAGGGAGGCCTGGGCAGCTCGCGATGTGTTTCTTGCTCTGGATTGACACACGGTGCCTGGCCCAGGTGGGTATGCTCACTCACAGTGATAGTGCCAAGCTCCTGAGCGCCGTCTCATGTGTGGCGGTGTCTTTAACGGAAGGCCGGAGTGGGCTAAGCGAAGATGCCGTCAGTGAGTACGCCCAGCGCACGCCCATCGCGCTCCCGCAGTGGCTCAGCACCGCTCGTTGCTTTCCCGGTCTTACGGTTACGGCTCTCTTAATGCCTCTTGGAAACCCCTGAAAACAATAGCGTTTGCTCTGGAAGGAGGGCTTGCGTTAACTCTCAGCGCCGCCGCCTCCTCACAATGACAAGGTGATAAAAAACGGTCACACTGATTGGAAATTCAAAAAACCAAGGGAAGGCGCGGGGTGCTGGCAGAGTGCCCCCACCTAAGACGGCCTGCTGGGAAGGGTCACGCGCTTCTGGCTCCCGTGGGTATTTTTGTAACACTCAGAGCGTGACGTTACATAAAATATGCGACATCACCAGATCTCCAGCAGGTGCATACGCGTTCATGCAGCGAGGTTCCTGGGTTGAAATAGCTGCGCGCACAGTGCATTCTGACGCCGTAGTTTATTGTAATGCAAACCTTTGGTGATGCCCACTCTTGCCTTCCAATGCCGAGTCTTCCCTCCCTCTGGGTAGCACGTCACATTGCTTTCCATGACCTGTCATCTCATGCTTCCCGCTGGCTTTGGGTGACGGTGCTCAGAGCGGTGAACCAATGGGCTCCGAAGGGTCCCGCTGGCTAGTCTGGGGAGTCAGGGGCTCAGCTCTGCCGTCAGTCCAGTCAGACCCTACATTTCAGCGGGGCTTTCTCAATGGCTCTGGCCGGTCAGTCACGACTCTGGCTTCCGCCATTCCGGGTTTCTGTCTGGACATGCCCCCTGCCCCCTCCAGCCGCTGCGGCGGCACAGGATGCGGTCATTGGTTCATCCTCTGTGATGCTCAGTGCATGACCAGATGTGAGATCAGTTGACAGATTGGGTGCTTTGGTGTCACCTGCTGCCGTCCCAGTTCTGACATTTTCACTCTTCTTAATGTTACAGTGGACTAAAGAGGATGGACATAGAACCTCCACCTCTGCCGTCCCTAACCTGTTTGTTCCATTGAACACAAACCCGAAGGAGGTGCAGGAGATGAGGAACAAGGTGCGTACCGTGGGCGGGCGGCTGCTGCTGTGGGCGGGCGGGTGCTGGCTGCTGCAGGCAGAGCGAGTCAGGTTGAGGTCTGCTGCTGCCCTGTGACGCGGCTGCAGCCCCACTGTACGCGTGTGCTTTGCACCTGTGGCCTGGGAGTGGCAGGCAGGGCTGCAGGCTGCAGAGCCTTCATTGGGGACTGCTCATGGTGTCTGGTAAGAGGGACAGGAAGGGAGTGTGCCCCGCGAGTGAGTGCGTGCTTGCCCACGTCCCAGAGGGGACGGTCTCAGGCAGTCCTGAGCGGGGAGGCATGGGCATGTGTGACGTGTTCCTCCTTGTTGCCTCCTCAGATCCGAGAGCAGAACCTGCAGGACATTAAGACGGCCGGCCCCCAGTCGCAGGTGCTGTGCGGTGTGGTGATGGACAGGAGCCTCGTCCAGGTGAGCACTGGGAATTCTCTGTGGTTCTTTCCAGTCTCGGTGAGAACGCTTTGTGGTTGGAATCACAGCCACTCTCCCTGAGTTGTGGGCCGGACACCAGCATGCCCGGGGCGTGCCCCCCCAGCGCTCAGTGCATGCCTTGTGGGTGGCACGGTGCCTGGGGACCAACACGCCCGGTCTGAGTGCTGCACACTGAAGTGCTGGGCTCCGGGCTTGGCGGGCTTATTCTCGTCCACGTTGCTGTGTGCAGCAGAGCGCTGCTTGGTGCCTGTCCGTGGCCCATGGAGACCGCATTTCTCTAAAGGACAGCCCCTCGGGGCCCCTGGACGGGCATCGGTCTGTAGTTAACTCTGACACCGTGCACGGCCTGCAGGGCAGGTGACTGTCACCGCCTCTCTGACAGGTCAGGTGGTCCTGGTCCTGGGGACTGGGCTTGCTCACGGCGGCGCCACCTCCGCCACCTTCCTGGCGACGTCGCTGTCTGCTGCATGCTCTCAGCCGCGCCATCCTGTGCGCCCGGTTGGTCGGCCAGGCCGGGCCGGGGCTCTGCTGACTCGGTTTACTGTTGCAGGACGCACCCCTGTCTGACTGCACGGAGACAATCGAAGGGCTCGAGCTCACAGAGCAGACCTTTAGTCCAGCTAAGTCTCTCCCTTTTAGAAAGGTACTCCTGCCCCTAGTCACCTGCGGCACGCGCTGCCCCTGCCTGCCTGCCCGCCCGCCTGCTCCTGCTGGCCTTGTCGCCGGTCACGACGGAGCCGCACCCGGAGCCACACGGGCTCTAGCTCTTCGTGAGAGTACGGAGGTGCCGCCCTGCCCGGGCTGCAGGGAGAGCCCTGGCTGGCTCTGCCGGTGCCCTTCTGAGGTTCTGCATGTGACTCTTAGTGCCGGGGGCTGCCGGGCCACCTGCTCCCTTGCCTGCTCAGCGGTGACCGGGAACATAGGAACGTGCACTGGGTGCGGGAGAAAGCGACATTTCAGGGGTGAAAGCGACATTGCTAGCCCTTGTTGATGAAATGTCGAGGTTTTTTTAAGTCAAAATAAAGACAACTTTTTTAATGTTGCAAAGGCAGGAACGAGCTGTGAGAATTTGAAACCCCAAATGACAATCCTCCTGTACCTGCGAACCTCGGGTGCTCAGGAGTGGGAAGTCCCCCGCGTCACGTGCCGGGGGAGGCTCGCCTGCTCTGAGCTGTGAGGTGCCGAGGGCAGAGGGCACCGCAGGTGAGGCCCCAGGGGCCTGTGTCCCCCCCCCAGGGAGTGCAGGTGTCCTCACCACGCCCAGGAGCCGGAGCAGGAGGCTGGCACCAGGCTCCTTGTTCCTGTCTGGCACCCTGACTAATGGCAGTATTTTGCATATTTATGTATTGTTCCAGTGGGTCCTGTTTTCCCTTGTCCTTACCATGTACTTCCAGCGACCGTTCTTGGAGGAGCCTCGTAGCCATGGGGGAGGTGGCCTCTGGCCGTGGCTTGTTTCTCATGCTTCCAGCCGGGCGATCTTTGTTTCTCAGCTTTTTATCTCAGTGTGTGTAGGTGTGAGTCCTTGAGCCTGGCAGCTTATTGAGCAGAGCACATTTGGACCAGCTCTGGCATGGGATTGCATTAGTGGTTCCTGTCTGTGTCCTTAGGGCTGCCTGCTGGAGGGCACACTGGCCCGCGGTGTTAGCTGCTGCTCTGGCACCTCCCCATCCGCCACAGTTCTGGTGGCTCTGCCCAGCGGTGCTCAGACCTGGGTGTGCGTCACAGTTCCCCGAGGAGGCTTCATGGAGGGTAGCCAGGGCCCCTCCGTTGGCTGTGGGCGTGGGCTTCCTGACCAGCCCACGTCCTCTGCGAGTCTGGGCGCCAGACTAGACCTGGGAGCGCCGTGTCCAGGCAGGATCAGCAGAGAAAGCCACTCGGCACTGAGCCCAGTGAGGAGGTGTCCCGTGCAGGTTCCCGTCCGCTTCTGTTCTCCCCGCCACCCTCTTCCGGGTGCTCACGTTGCACCCTTGGTCTTTTTCCCATGACGGAGCATATTTCGTTTTGATGGCGAGCATATGCTTTGACTCCTCTGATGTCCCTGATGGGTGGTTGCCAGTTTTTGTGTGTGGACCACAGAGCACAGACACAGTGCTCAGAGCTGGCGCTGCTCACCGGCAGGCTGACCCTCTTGAGCAGGTGAAGGGCCCGTGGGTCAGCGCCCTGACAGCCCCTTTCCCGGAGGCAGGCGTGGAGGGACTCGCTTCTCCATGGAGCGCCTGAGGCACAGGAGCTTGGACAGTGGGAGGTGGGGCTTTTCTGGAAGGAAGGACTTTCCTTTGGCTTCCACCTCTCCTTGGTCTTCTGGCAGGAGAGGGGGCAGTGATCACCAGCCCTACCCCGTGCTCCAGCGCCCAAAGGGACAGGAAGCCCAGCCAGGGCTCTCCTGACTCAGCATGTGCATGCCGGAGGTGGCGGCAGTCACTCTGCCCTGGATTGATTCCCAGTGAACTGAGTCTAGAGGTGGGCGGGAAGATTTGCACTTAGCACCGTCCTGCTGCGTCAGGTGTGCAGCCAGACTTCTGTTCTGCCGCACCTGAGTGCATTGGTGGTAAGCACCCAGGGTGTGCAGGCCCAGCGCTCAGGCGGACATTTAGCCCTGGCCCGGGGCTCAGGAGTTGGAGCATCTGCCTCCGCTTGTGGGTTCAATTCCCTGGGCTGCAGGTTCGATCCTCTGCTTGGTCAGGGCACCTGTGGGAGCCAACCAATCGATCTCTCTCACATCAATGTCTCTCTCTCTCTCTCTCTCTCTCTCTCTCTCTCTCTCTCTCTCTCTCTCTCCTTCCCTTCCTCCCTCCCTCCTACCCTCCCTCCCTCCTTCCCTTCCTCCTTTCCTTCCTTTTTTCCACTCTCTCTCTGAAAGCTCTTGGAAAAAAGTATCCTTGGGTGAAGATTAACAAACAAAAAAAGGAACATAAATTCAGATCTGTAGATTTTTCAGATGAAAACCTGAAGCCTTGCCGAATCAGCAGAGAAAGCCACTCAGCACTGAGCGTCTGTTGGGGACTGAAAGGTCCTGAGTTCGATTCGGTCAAGGGCATGTACCTTGGTTGCAGGCATATCCCCAGTAGGGGGTGTGCAAGAGGCAGCTGATCGATGACTCTCTCATTGATGTTTCTAACTATCTCTCTCCCTCTCTGTACAAAATCAATAAAATATATTAAAAACAAACAAACAAACAAAAAAACAAACAAACCTGATGCCTCAGCCCAGGGCCAGGAGGAACAGGCATCTGTGTGCTTAGAGCCCCGGGTCTGTGCGGGGGGGGGGGGGGGGGGGGCAGACGGGAGGAGTGCAGCACGAGCCTCCACATGGGCTGCTGGAGGAGCTGCCCCTTCCTGCACCCCTGCCTTCTCAGCCCGGCTCGCTCCCCACAGGGCCTGTTTGACTCTGCAGCTCGGGCATCGCTCTTTCCCTCACGCCGCTGGCCCTTCTGAGGAGGGAGCCCTGCCGGGGCCAGGAACCAGTGGTGCGGCCCCTTGAGGGCCAGGGGCCTGGGCAGGAAGGGCATCTCGGTGGCAGTTCTTGGTATTTTGTCCCTTTGCTGATTGTGAACCTTTGACTGGAATGAAGGAAAGGGTTCCTCAGAGCTCATGCCACCTCCCCGTTTCACTGGCAGGCTACGGGAGGACAGGCGTGGCCAGGCTGCGGAGATTAGAGTCAGTGCTCTGTGGGCCTTGGCGGGTGTTAAATGGGCCTGCGGACAGGAGAGGGTGTGTCTCGGGCCAAGGGTCCGAGCGCAGAGCAGGATGCGAGTCCCTGTCCTGGCCAGGCAGGGCTGCTCTGAAGAACAAGCCTGCAGGCTTGGGTCAGGCCGCTCAGAAAGAGGGCTAGCTGACTGCCAGGTTATCCTGAATCTGATGACAAGTTGGTGACAGGCTGCTGACTCCAGCAAGCCCTTCCCTTCTGTCCCTGGGGCCTGTGTCACGTTGTGGTCAGTCAGGGAGTGCTCCAGGTGCTCCGAACCCAGATTCCCCGCCTCGGCCTGGCTGTGTGTCCAGGGCCCACTGCTGGGACGCTGACTGCCTCCGATGCTCGCCCCGGCAGAGGAGCAGCAGGTGGTCCGGCAGCATGAGGACGATTTGGGTTCTCCGGTTTCCGTTACTTTCGGAGGCACTCATTAAGCGCTGGGCATGTGCATGAGTTCGTTAACTCTCTCCAAGGTGAACATCAGAGCACTGGGGCCGACCAGGCTGCGCTGGCACAGAGCTGTGCCGCGCGAGGGGACGGGGGTGGTGCCACACTCAGCCCGCCTGGCTCCCGCCCTCCGGACCTGCCCGCCTCCTCCTGGCAGATGGGGCTGGTCTGTGTGCCACCTCGGTGCTCCACAGGGCTTTGCTTTCTTTCCTCGTGTACAGGTTCTGTTTTCCAAATCCCCCAAACACTGGTGCTTGGGGACATTGTCTTTCTTTTCGGGGGAGAGGGGTTCTTACTCTCAGTGTCAGAAGAACAGAACTTCCCTGTGCTCTTAGCATGGAAGCAGGTCTCTCATGCCTGACCTGAGTGTTGTAATCTGCGACATTTTCTGACATGTGGGGAGGGCATTGACTTACAAGCCCCCTCTTCCCGCCTGCCAGTGAGGACCTGGGCTAGTCCTCGAGGTGCTCTTTGCGCTCCGTCTGCACTTCGCTGCCTTTGCTTCTGAATCCTGAGGGCTTCCTAGGATTCCTCTCTCCTGTTTCAGTTACTCCGTTGCTGCATCAACATTGTGTTTCTCTGTCTTCTGCCCCTGAAGGCTGCAGCTCAGCCTCACCCTCAGGGCTGCCTCTGTGCCCTGCCCCACCCTGCCTGCGGCCTGGCCTGGGAGGAGGAAGAGTCCGGGCAGGGCTCCTGCAGACCCAGCCTCCTTCTGTCCGCAGGGAGAGCTGGTGACGGCCTCCAAGGCCATTATTGAGAAGGAGTACCAGCCCCACGTCATCGTGAGCACCACCGGCCCCAACCCCTTCAACACGCTCACGGACCGCGAGCTGGAGGAGTACCGCCGGGAGGTGGAGCGCAAGCACAGGGGCCCCCCCGGTGAGTGTCGGGGAGGCCGGCACAGGGCAGGTTCTGCGTGGGCAGGCCCGCAGGTGAGCGCCTCTGTCCTCCAGGCCTTCGGCCAAGGGCAGAGTGCTCCTCAGGGCACACTCCTCCCTCCTCGCTCAGGGAGTGCCAGAGGGAGTAGGTCCGACTCACCTGTGAGGGCGCAGGTGCAGGCTCCTGGCGGCCCCTTACCACGCCCTCTCCCCTTCTGCTCGCCTGCAGAGAGTCTGGATGAGACTAGAGAGCAGAAAGACGGCCCTCCAGAGCCCCTGGCTGCCCCCTGCTCCCCCGTCAAGCTGGAGGAAGGTGAGGCCTGGGCTGCCCCAGTGCGGGAGGGCACACAGCACTGTGGATGGGTGCCCGCGGTGGGGTGGGGAGAGTGGGCTGCGTGTCTGTCCAGTGGACGGCGTGGCAGCGGACAGGGGTGAGGACGTGTGCCCTTGCGTGGAACCAGCACAGCACGTGCTGGGTGCTTCTGGGCCCGGCCTCTTCCGCCCCGTTGGGCCTTGTCCTGGGGACCTGCGGCAAACACGTTTGTCAGTGAGACGTCACGGGGGGACGGCCTTCAGGGGTGGAACCCGCTTCACTTACGATGTCAGTGTGGCCCACTTTGCACACTTCCCGAACCTTCCTGTGCTCGATTCCACCTCCGAAACGTCCTCTGTGGTGTCTGAGCTCCAGGATGTCATTTGACTGCCGTGTTACCAGCCCATGGAGAGCGCTGGCCTCCGTCTGCCTCTCAGACCACTCACCGCGTGTCTGTGGCGTGTGGCCTGCTGTCTGTCCCTCGGTCTCATACATCATGCTTCCCATGTCTGTCGGGAGCCTGTGCCGCACCTTCCACCCCACTGTGTCCACAAGAATGGCTCGGCCATTCTCCTCTGTACCTGGTGCTGTGACTGAATGCGTAGACTCTCTCCCTGTGCTTTTCTCTTCCTGTGGCTGCGTGGCGAGCAGGAGGATGTGCTAAAGAGTACCTGTTACCATAGTAAGTACTGCGGTTCCTGCGCTTGGCTCATTCTGCTTCTTCGTTGCTTATTGCGTTCTGTTTTCTGTTTACTCAAAATAAAAACATTGTCTCTCCCCCTTCCCTCCTCCCCTAACTCCCCCGGTCCCAGTCCTTCATTCGGGCAGTGGCCTGGGAACGGGTTCGGCCACTGGAGCGGCAGTGGGCAGCCTGCTCTCGGGCTCCTAAGGGCCCACAGCGGTGCTCAGAGCTCTGGGTCTCGTGAGTGCCAGGAGGGCGGACAGTCTAGACGAGGCTCAGACAGGTGGGGTTGCCACCTGCGGTCCCATGTGCTTAAGCTTAACGTCAGGGGCAGAAGAGCGACATTTGGGCTATTTTTAAAATATATATATATTTTTATTGATTTCAGAGAGGAAGGGAGAGGGAGAGACAGAAACATCAGTGGTGAGTGAGAATCATGGATCGGCTGCCTCCTGCCTCCTGCCTCCTGCCTCCTGGGGATTGAGCCTGCAACCCGGGCATGTGCTCTTGACCGGAATCAAATCCAGGACCCTTCAGTCTGCAGGCCAATGCTCTGTCCACTGAACCGGACCAGCCAGGGTGGTGCTGTGTTTTAGTGGGCCATTCGGTCCAATGATAAAGGTTCCGCTTGGCCCCCACAGGCCACCTCTGCATGCTTTACAGACTGCTTCACCTCCCCTGCCCCGGCCCAGTGATCCCGGGCAGGCATCTCCCAGGGCCCTGCCCTCAGTATCTGTCACCTGACTCGGCTCCCCTCCAGTCTCCTCCCGAGGTGCAGCTGACTGTTGACGTAGGAACAGGCTTGGTGCTCCTAACCTGCCAGTCGCTGTCACGTCGTAGGCCAGGGGTCTTCAAACTACGGCCCGCGGGCCACATGCGGCCCGCAGAGGAGTCTGATCCGGCCCGCCAGGTTTTTTGGGCAGTGAGCGCAGCCGAGGTGTTACAGTAGGAATTAGTAGTTCATATAGTCCTGCCCTCCAGCTCTCTGAGGGACCGTGATCTGGCCCCCACTTTAAAAAGTTTGAGGACCCCTGTCGTAGGCTGTTCCTAGAAAGTCTGCACGCCTGGTCTCCCCACTCCAACCTGGCGATGAGCCTCTTCCGGCAGCCCAGCCCTCAGGCCCTCGAAGACAAGTCCGTTTGTGCTTGTTTCCGTTCCCGTTGTCAGAGGGCTCGCTTGTCGCCCTCCCCTGCCTGATGGGCCACGTCCTCCTCTAACCAGGCTTCGTGTCTGTGCTGATGTGGCAGCAGTTGAGAAGTTACTTGTGCATCCTGGGGCTGCCGTGTTTCCCACGGCTCCTCCGTGGGGGAACCAGGTGTGTGGACCCAAATGTAGGCTTAAGTTCAGGGCCACTGCGGTGCCTGCGGGGTCTAGAGCAAACCTCGTCTCAAGGGTGTCAGGAGGTCAGTGCGCTGGAAGTTGCCCTGCTCGCATGGCGTGCTTCCAGGAGAGGGAGCTGAGTCCCCTCCCCCGAAGATGGTCTACACCAGCCTTGACCTAGAGACTTAACGCTCCTTATCCGCGTCCTGGTGGAAGTCCCGGCGTCTTTACAGTGGCCGTTTCTGTGCGGGCTGCTGCCCGCCTTGAGGTCCCTCTCTGCGGCCTGGGCGGTGCCCTTTAACCCCTCTCTCCTACCGCCCACCAGACCTGCAGGATGCTGTTTTCAGAGACGACAGCGATGCTGCCACCTTCAAGCCCACTCTCCCTGACCTGTCCCCCGATGAGCCTTCCGAAGCGCTTGGCTTCCCGACCCTGGACAAGGAGGAGGAAGGGGGGCTTGGCGAAGCCCAGGGCCCCCCCAGCCCCCCCAGGTCCTCCACGGCTGCCAGTCCCGAGCCGGCCCCGGCCCCCGCGGCGGAGGAAGCCCCCTCCCCGGCTGCCGAGGGGGCTGCCGCAGACCCAGGCAGTGACGGGTCTCCGGGCAAGTCCCCGTCCAAGAAGAAGAAGAAGTTCCGCACCCCCTCCTTCCTGAAGAAGGCCAAGAAGAAGAGCGACTGCTGAGGCCCACACGCCCGTCCCGCACCGCGTCCGTGTCTTCCTGTGCATGGAATGCAAGCCCCTCCACCAGTAGAGTGCCCGCTGACCGGCCCCCTCACCCAGCAGAGCTCCCGCCGACCGGCCCCCTCACCCAGCAGAGCTCCCGCTGACCGGCCCCCTCACCCAGCCAGAGCTCCCGCCGACCGGCCCCCTCACCCAGCAGAGCTCCCGCTGACCGGCCCCCTCACCCAGCCAGAGCTCCCGCCGACCGGCCCCCTCACCCAGCAGAGCTCCCGCTGACCGGCCCCCTCACCCAGCAGAGCTCCCGCTGACCGGCCCCCTCACCCAGCAGAGCTCCCGCTGACCGGCCCCCTCACCCCGCCAGAGCTCCCGCTGACCGACCCCCTCACCCAGCAGAGCTCCCGCTGACCGGCCCCCTCACCCAGCAGAGCTCCCGCTGACCGGCCCCCTCACCCAGCAGAGCTCCCGCTGACCGGCCCCCTCACCCAGCCAGAGCTCCCGCCGACTGGCCCCCGGAGGCCAGAGCTCACTGCCCTCCGGCCTCCCCTGGCGCCAGGCCTCCGCCTTGGGCCGGGAGGCTTCGTCCTGTGTCCACCTCTGCCCATCTGTCTGCTCCTCGGGTCATTCGCTGGGCGTTCAGGCAGGCGCTGGCTGCACAGTCAGCGGCCCTGCCGGCTCTGGCCCTGCCCTCTCGCTCTCCTGTCATAAGTAACCCACGCTCTGCTCCCCTCCCCCCAAGGTCTCAGGTGACTGATGCAGACTCCTAGCTTCCTGCTGGCGTTATCTGCTCAGCGATCTCACTTGTCCAGAGACACAAAGCCTCGGTCCTGTGCAAACACTCCTGTGCCTGCCAGCAGCCAGGGCACCGTGGTGGCCTCGGAGAGGCGGCCTGAGCACCCGCAGCAGACTGGCCTGTACACCCTGGCAACTGTGCATGGTCTACCCGATCGCCCGGCCACTCCGGATCCCGGCTCCATCTTACCGGTCTCTGCAGTCCTGCCAGAAGGAGGGGCCTCAGTAAGGGAGGTCTTTTCTAGCGTTCTCTTCAGCACATTGGCAACCCTTCATTGTGTGAAATGAACGGTGGCTTTGGCTGCAGTTTGTGGGCTGCCTCGGAGCACCCTTCACCTGTTTGGGCAGGAGTAAAACAGAGGTCTGCTCTGACCCCAACTCAGCCCGAGCTCCAGGCGACGTCGGCTCGGGGGGCCCCGCTGGTCCCGAGCCGTCACTCATGGAGCCTACTTGCCTTTGCTCACCCCCACTCCCCTCACTCCCCCCTGCCCCCCGGAAGCAGCGGGGAGCTGCTTGGTGACAGCGGGAGGTGGCCACGTGGGCTCCTCAAGGGCGCCTGCTTTCCGGGAGCTGCTGGTGCCAGCCTGCCCGTCCCAGACAGGCCCCTGGGTTGGCGGGAGGGCCGCGGTGGACCTGGAGCTGGACGTGGGCTCAGGTCCCTAAAACTGCACACCCACGCAGGACCGAGGCCGGCTGCATGGCGCTGACGTCCACTTGGAGCTAAGGAGAGCGAGCTGCTTGTGTGCCAGTTTGTTGTGTGTCCGCCCCCCATCACCACCCTCCTGCGTTAACGGACTCTCTTCCTTTGACCCGCCTCTATCCATATGCAATGACTTTAATTCACTTTTGTAGTTTAACTTTGTATCAACATGAAGTCTAGCCACAGACAGGACACAGGCTGGGAGGGCAGGCCCTGTGTCCTTGCTTCATTGTAACATGCTTTACTCACAAATAAAGTTCTTTGAGCTGTATCCTGTCTGAACCGGAGTGGTTTTCATTTTAGTCCCTTTTCTTTTTCTTTAGTGGGACTTCGAGGAGTTTGTCTCTCCCCCAAGAGACCCCAAAGTGTCTTATTTCTTGAGACACCATTTGCCACTTTGGATTGGGAGGACCGTCTAAGCCAGAGCTGCCCTGCCTCTGCAGCCTGTACCTCCCAGGGCTGTGGGGCCTTGCAGCCAGCCAGGAGGGGCCAGGATCTGTGGCAGGGACAGCCCAGCAGAAGACTCCCTCCATCCGCCAGGGGTCACCTGCCAGTGCTGACCTCTGGGAGGGCCCTGCGCCTGGCTCCACCCCCCATGTGCAGGGGGGAACAGTGTGTGGTCAGTGGAGCTGGGTGTGGTGGCGGCCGAGGGACGCTGTGTACTGAAGGAGGCACTTGGTATAAAACAGCTGCTTTATTTTGTCATCCAGACACGCCTGGCTGACAGCCTGTTCTCCAGAGTGAAAAACAAGCAAACCGGAAGCCTGGAAAGATCTGGAGTCCGGGACCCTGCTGTGTGCACCAGGCAGGGCCTCCCGTCCAGTGGGAGGAAGGCTGTGAGCGCCTCCTGGGCTGCAGGCCCTGGACTCCCTGTCTGGGCCCAGGAGGAAGGAGGGTGGGCCTGGCCTGGCCTCTGACTCTGACTTCCTGCCTCAGCTCCTCCGGCCTGGCTGGGCGGGCTCTGCTACTCGGCCTTGAGTGACTGTGCTGGGGGCCGCAGGGGCCGCAGGAGGAGGAAGGGGAGCAGGAAGAGCCCTGAGCACGCGGTGAAGCAGGTCGGAGCCCCGATCAGCCAGTACACTGGAGGGAGAGAGCCAAGCAATGACGTGGGCCGGCCGCACCCTCTCCCCCCCCAACCCCCCAAGTGGGAGGACTGAGCTACGGGGTTAAGTGGCCAGAACAAAGGAGGCAGGAGCCAGCTAGGCAGCTGAGGGAGGCCCCCGCCAAGACCCAGCAGCCCCCGAGGCCTGGCTCCCCAGGGCACATCACGTGCCCCACAGCCTCACCTGAGGCGGCCACCATGGGCCCCAACGCCCTGGCCAGGGCACCCAGACTCCGCAGCGTGCCCATGACTGTGCCCTTCTGCCCAGGCGAGCCTGTAGGGGAGAAGGAGGGGCCCTGAGGTGCCTGCTGGCTTCTTCCCACCCCAGTGGCCTTGGTTGGGAAGGGCCTCTCACCATAGCCGGCAACCACGGAGGACAGGCAGGGCACCACGACTGCAGCAGCTGACGGGACATGAGGGAGCAGCGTCACCCCAGGAGAGATGGCTCTGACCTGGAGGGGTCTGTGGCCACCAGCCCCCTGCGCCCCCCACCCCCCAGGCCCTGGCAGGCCCACTCACCGAAGGAGTAGAGCAGCAGCCCCAGGCCCAGCACAGGCAGCGACCGCCCCCAGCCGATGAGAAGGAAGGCGGGGACCAGCAGCAGGATGGCCTGCAGCGGGACAGTGGACCTCAGGCCCCACTCCTGCCGCGTCCAGCGGAGCTCAGGAGACACCTCCCCCTCCAGGGGAGCCCCATACCCGTTTCACAGCTGCAATTTCCCCGCCGGGGCTAATCCGCCGGGCGTAGGTGCCCTGGATGGTGGCCATGGTGAGGCCGATGAAGAAAAACATCTTCCCCTGCTGCATGCTGGGAGGGCGGAGCCTTAGCGCCCTGCTCTGCCAAGCGGAGCCAGAGGACCCACTGACAACCCTCCCACCCGGTTCCTAGGCTGGGCCCGGGGCTGGGGAGAGGCAGGGCGTGCTGGTGGGGTCCCGTAGGGCCCGCACTCCCACCTGCTGAACTGGAAGCACTGGTGCGTGAGGAAGCTCAGCGTGTACTCCAGGCCGGAGAACAGGAAGAGGTAGAGGAAGTAGACCAGGCCCAGGCGGCGCAGGTGGCTGAGCCCTGGGGGCAGCGGGCGAGGGCATGAGGGTCCACCGCCAACAGCAGCCTGTGGAGCCCCCGCTCCGAGGGGCCGCTCCTTACTGTCTCCAGTGGGCGGGTCCTGGCCGCGGGCCACCGCGGAGAAGTGCAGCAGCGCCACGGGGCTGAGCAGGTCGGCAGCAGCTCGGAAGCCCAGGGTAAGGGAGGGAGCCTGGAGGGGGCAGAACTGGAGAGGCTGCTGGCCGTCTGGGGGCATCCCTAGGCAGAGCGGCCGGGGAGGGGCATGACCGGCAGCCTGGTCTCCATGCCACCCTCCACCCCATCTGCCAGGCCTTAGAGGCAGGGGCTGGGAAGCACAGGGACCCCAGGAGGCAGTGTCCCCAAGAGCCTCTGGACACCAGGAGAGGACTGTCCAGCCTCCCCTGGCACCCAGGATTGGCTCCCCTGGCACCAGGGACTGGCTCCCTGCAGGCCCTGGGAACTGAAGCCCCAGGGCCGGGACCTGTTGGTAGTTTCTGGGTTCCTCCGTACCCGCTTCTCTGGGGGCAGGGTCTCCGGCAGGAAGCAGAAGAGAAACAGGAGGTCGGAGACGGCGAAGAGCAGGGCGAGCCAGGGTGCCAGCTGCAGCGGGAGGCAGGCGCCCAGCAGGGGGCCCAGCGTGAAGCCCAGCGAGAAGGCCACTCCGATGACTGCCTGGGGAGAAGCCACCGAGTCCGGAGGGAGGCCAGGCCCCAGCCCCTCCTGGCCCTCCACCCCAGCACGTGCACCCACCATGCCTCTGTTGCGGGCGGGCGGAGAGCCCAGGTCAGCCACGATAGCTGTGGAGAGGCTGACGTTCCCCTTGCTGATGCCGCCAATCACCCTGGAGGCCAGGAAGGCGGCGAAGCTCTCCGAAGAGGCCCACACGGCGTACGAGGTGACCAGACCTGCCTGTCGGAGCAGGAGCCAAGGGGATGTGCGGTCACCTCAGGCCAGGAGAGGCTGACTGGGGCCCATAGCACCCCTGGGTCCCTACCCTGCTCTGCAGCACCCAAGGGCTTGTGTCCCCAGTGTCCCCAGAGCCTGGCTTAGACACAGAAGTGCTGGCCCCTCAGGTACCACCCCAGAGGCACCCGTACCAGCGACAGCAGCATCACCGGGCGCCTCCCCAGGCAGTCGGAGACGGCCCCCGTGAGCGGTGTCCAGAGGAACTGCAGGGCTGAGAAGACGGAGCCAATGAGACCTGCAGGAGACAGAGTCAGGGTCACACACCTCCGTCTCCGTCCCCAAGGGCCTGCTCACCTGGCCCAGCACTCCGGGGCCATGGGCCTCAGCCACGGTGTCTATGATGGAGTGGACACTGAGGGGGAGCAGATGGTGCGGGAGGAAGGGGGTGTGGAGGAGGGAGGACCTGGCTGATGGGAGCCGGGGAGGGAAGACAGAGGGGCCAGGAAGATAGGACCAGGGGCTCCAGCCTGGGGCTCAGGGCCGCACCTCCGAACAGGACGCTGTTGTATCTCTTCTCTGCAGGCATCCCGATGGCTGCAGCAAACCAGTCCACCCCTCGCTGCCAGGAGCCATAGAGAGGGTCCTGGGGGACAGGGAGCATGAGAGCCGGGGAGTGGGCACCCACCGTGGGTCAGGCATCGGGTGGAGGGGTGAGGAGTGGCTCACATGGGCACGGCTGTGGCTCTCCAGCAGCCCGGGCAGCAGGGGCAGCAGCAGAGTGAAGGCCAGGAGGTCCAGCAGGAGGCCCAGGAAGACCACAGTGACCACGCGGGTCTCGGACGCCGGCTGCTGGCGGATGGGTGGGCGCGGGGTGCAGCTCCCACCAGCTCCGGAGTCCATGATGAGGGCGCTCCGATCCCGTGGGGAGGGAGATGTGGCGGTCTGTTACCACAGCCCCGACACCTACCCTACCAAGGGGGAAACTGAGTCCTCCTGCCCCTGCCAGGCTCCCAACACCCTAGTGAGCACCCTAAAGGGTGTGCCTGCCCACCCTCCTGGGGCCCCCATCACCGCAGACTGGGCCCCTCGGTGCGCCTCCCCTGGGGCAGCGGAGGTTGCGCAAGGAAACCGCAGCCACCGAGGCCAACCGTCCCAAGGGCCGGGGGTGGAGGCATCGCGGCCACGGGCGGCACCGCTCCCACGCAGCCGCCCCCGCGTCCTCGTGTGGAGCGGGAAGGGAAACTGAGGCCGGAGGAGGGCGGGACCTCTGAGGCCCGGGCGGACGCGGGGAGGGTCCCTGCGCCCAGAGGGAGAACACAGCCCCCGCCCGCCCCGCCCCGTCCGGGCTCGCCTCCCCGGACTCCGGGACCCCGCCCGCACCTGCCACGGCCGCGACGGGATGAACAGACGGACCAAAGGCCGCTGGACCGAGGGATGCGGAAAGGACCGCCAGGCACGCCGCTGGGGCGGGGCGGGTCGCAGCCCCGCCCACCAGCCCGCCCCGGAAGTGACGTACAGACGCCCTTCTCCTTCCGGGCGGCGCGGTCTGTGCGGCTGTCAGTCTCTGCCTGCGAGTGGCCGCTGCCCGCCGCCCGCCGCCCGGCTGCCTGCGGTCGGTCCGGGCGCTCGGCTGCGGGCGGCGACCACTGACCCCGCCGACTCCGGCCGCTGGGCCTCCCCGCAGGGCGCACGCTGGTCGCGGCCCGGACCCTTGCCCGGCGCTTGCTGACGGCTGGCGGGGCTGGTCCATCCGCCCCTCCCTCTGCCCGAGGGGCAACCCGCCCTCCCGAGGGCCTGGGCTGCGGGTCCTCCGCCGGCGGGGCCGTGGGGCGTCCCGCTTCGGGGCCTGAGACGAGCCGTCACCTTGGGCAGCGCCGGGCTTGGGCGGACATCGCGGCGCGTGTGCACGGCCCGTGGGTGTGACCACACAGGCTCGGCGGGACCGTTCCTTCTGCATCGGGTGCTGAGTCTGAAGCCCCGGCGCCGGCAGGTGAGGACGAAGGGACGGAGGTCAGGCCGCAGCGACCAGTGACGCCCACGGGCCCCAGGGGGCGGCGGGGGCGGGAGCGGTGCCCTCGCGGGGGCGCAAGCACTCGGCCCCGGGGCAGCCGGGGCAGCCCGAGCAGCTCTGGACACGCGCCTCGCACGCCCCCGTGTGGCCAACCCCAACCGTAAACAAGTGGGAGGGGATTCTAGGACCTGAAGTTCTTCCAGGCCAACAGGTGCTGCAGCCCCACCGTGCCATCAACCACACCCCCTTTATACTAACCCTGGTGCACTGGGGCGGGTCCTCACCTGGGCCTGCCCCCCCCACCCCCCGCCCTGGAAGTCCGAGTGGACGTCCTTGGCGCATTGCCGGGTGGCCAGTGCACCACAGCCACTGGCTGTCCCATCGTGCAGTTAGTTTGCATATTATCCTTTATTGTATAGGATAGCCAAATCAGGAAAATAGCAGTTTCACTTACTCCTCATGTGCAGCCGTTCCACCTGTAACAGATGGAAACCCACTAGCTCTTCCCCCAGACTGCCCGTCCCCCGAGGTGTCTTTGGCCGAGCTCCCGGCTGAGCCCTGCTCCCTTTTGTAGCCTGACATTCACCAGGGACAGGTCACTGCCTCAGCACCCTCCCATCAGAGGGCGGCGGAGCTCGTGTTCCTATGGAAACGCTGAGAACAGCCCTCCCGGCCCCTCAGGTGCTCTCACTCCTGGCCAAGCCCGTGGGGCCAGCCAGCAGCACCGCAGTCTGCGTTCTCAGGAAGCTCCTGGTAGTGAGGGGGCGAGAACGCTGCTCTTTGTTTAACTTGCAGGTCTGTGACCTTAACCATAAACTCCATGTCTTCCAACCCACCCAGCCCTAACCTTCAGCTCCAGGGGTCAGTGCGGCGTCCCAGCGCTCAGCGCTCAGCGCCAGGCAGACTAACCTCGGGACTGCCGGTTGAGGGGGTTTTCTTTCTTCTCTGATTTCTAGACTGTTCGAAGACTTATTTACTTTGAAAATATAGTTTATAATGTGAAACAACACTGCATTCTATTCACAAAGGCAAAAACGACAGCCAGATAAAAACGACCGCCAGTCCCCTCAGCCCAGACTGACTGACAGGCTGGTCTGAACCCGATGGACCCATGTAGTTCACAGCACGGGCTCTCAGAGCGCGTTCAGGAGACGCTGAAACGGGAACAGAAGTCCAGGAGACAGGACACCACCATTTATTTTTTGAACTTTTTCCTCTTCAGAGCCTTCCACTCGCCCTCCTGCTCGGCCAGGCTGTTGAAAAGCTGCTTCACCCTGCGCTTCCTCTCGGCGTCCCTGAGAGGAGAGGCCGGGTTAGCCCTGGAGGACAGGGCGCAGGGCGCGCAGGGAGGCAGCCGCCGGCTCCCCGCCCACGGCCCACGGCCCACGGCCCACAGCCCATGGGGCGGCCTCACCGTTCCATGATCTCCGAGAGCTGCATCCGGGCCAGGAACTGGTTGTCCTTGCGGATCTCCCGCACCGCGCCCTTGAACTCCCGCCGGTGCTTGTGGATCAGCCTCTTCCGCTCCTGCTCCTCCTTCGTGCTGCCCTGCTTCCTCCCAAACTCCAGCCTAGAGCAGAGCCGGAGTCAGGCCCAGGACTGCAGGTGGGCCCGCACCCACACCTGACCCCTGGGGGTAGGGTGCCATTTTGGGCTCCACGGAGGGCCCTGTGGAGGGGCTGCACTCACACTTTGACCAGCCGGGGGGTGAACAGCTTCAGGGGCACAGGCTTGCTCCTCTCGCAGACCAGGGGCTGGTAGCGCCTCTCCTGGGCCTCCATGTCGGCCAGGGCGCTCCGACACAGCTCCTGCCAGGAAACGTGCTGCCGGCCCAGGTGCCTCTCCAGCTCCTCTGGGAGGCTGTGCAGCCTCAGAGGCGGAGGGAGGGGCCTGCCCACCCCGCCCAGGCCTGCCCTCCTCCCTGAGGAACGGGGTGAGCAATCATACGAGACACAGAAATCGCCTGGCCTGGCCCTGCCGAGGCACCAGGGTGAGCTATGAAGTGTCTGACAGACAGAGCAGGTGGTTCTAAGCTGATGCCGTGTGGCCCGGGAATGATGGCCATGTGCCCTTAGCAGGAGAAGGCTCCACCTGTGCTCACAGGCGGGAGGCCCTGCCGGAAGCGGCACCTTGCTGGTGGGGGCGGGGCTCTGCCAGGCAGCCTGTGCTGCCAGCCCCGAGCCAGGACGGTTCTTTCCCAGGGAGTACGCAGCAGGACCGGGCTTTGTGATCTGAGGCCACATTCTTTCCAACAGGAGCACCTGCGTCCTGGCCTTCCAGGAGCTGACCGAGCTCCAACGAGCTCTCAGAAGCCAGCCTGCTGCCGTGCGTTCCTGCCTCCCCCACGCAGTGGTCCCGGAAGGCAGGCTTCCTGCTCCGCAGGCACAGCCCTGGCCGCCTGGAGGTCCCTTCTGAGGACCACGCGCAGGTACGAGTGCAGTGCTCCCGAGCCCCCTCACCCCCCATCCGCAGGGCAGAGCCAGGGCGTGCTTCAACTAAGGGACGAGCCACCCCAGCAGCCTCCTGCAGGGGACAGGGTGTCCTCTCAGGCCACCTCCTGGGGCAGATGCCACAGCACGTGCTGGGGTGGCCGTGCTGCAGAACGCAGTCCCCAAGGAGGCGGCTGGCACGTGGCCGGGAGTGCCGGGCACCTGGCCCGGTGGGCAGTGGGGAGGTGATGTGACAGTTCTCGGCTTACACCCGTCAGCCTCGGGCAGCAGCAGCTCTTTCTCGGGGTCCCCAGCACTGACTTAGCTCCTCATTCACAAACATGGTGAGTGCCCTTGATTTGCAGGGTGCAGCCAAGGACCAAAGTGCCGCTGACAGGCCCGTCCCGGGAAGGCTGAGCCGGGCCTCGCCCTGGGAGCCTCACCTGCAGCTCAGGGGGGTGGCCGCCGGCCAGGTGCTGCGCCAGGAGGGCTCGGAGCGGCCGCATGAGGTCGTGGAAGGCGGGCAGTGCGCCGTACAGGCACACACAGCGCCTCACCAGGGCCAGGCACACGGCCAGGCAGGACAGCCTGCGGGCGACAGCAACTTCAGGGCGACAGGCAACGGCCAATACTCAACGCTGAACCCCGCGGGCCGCGGCCAACCAGGTTCCCCAGCCGCGGCGGCGCGGGGAGCGCAGGCCGGGGAGGCGGCGGCCCGGGAGCGGCCCCGGGTGGGTGAAGCACTGCCCGCAGGCCGAGCAGCGCGTTCTGACAGCAATGCCGCGGGAGGCTTTGCCGGGAGCAGTGCCATCAGGTCTCGGACGGACAGGTGGCCGCAGGCTGAGGAAAGTGCGCAGCCTCTCCCCCAGGGAAACGTGCTAAGCCCAGCCCCGTGGCACCGCCTCCCGCCTGCTGGGTGGCCCCCGCGACTGCGGGTGCTGGGCCCCTGGCTGCGGCGGGAACCAGCCTGGGCCCCCGCCTGGGCTGCTGTGCAGACAGCCGCAGGCCGGGAGGTTAGTTTTCCCCCTGCTGCTCCCGCACGGCAATCGTTAGGGAATAAACGAACTGGTTTTTGCAAGCCTTGTGCCCTGTGCTTTGTAAGGTCAATGGTTAGACCTAACAGCTTCTCCACACAAGATCCCGGCACCACGGAGATGCCGTGGGCAGCTGAGGTGTGGGCCCTGGGTGGCGCCGGACCGCACGTACCGGGTGTGGTTGGCCTCCGTCTCGGTCTGGGTGGGCCGGGCGCTCGCCCAGCGGAGGGACAGGCTCGCCCTCTGCCACGTGGCCGCGTCCCCCTCGTCAGACACCACGAGCAGCTCCGAGTGCTTCCCCCGAGGCCTGAAAGGGGGCACCAGCGTGTAGCCTGGATTCCAAGGGGACAGGACAGGGCCTGAGGGTCAGGGCTCACTCTCCACCACCCCCACCCCATGCCCAGCAGAGGGTGTTCCTCTGGGCGATGGGCGGGCGGCTTCAGATGTCTCTTCTGCCCGCTCTTCCATGTCCCACATGGCCGGGAGGATGAATCCTTTCAGCTTTAGTCCCAGCACAAGGCCTGCCCGAGCCCCAGCGCACCTGGGCCCAGCTGGTTGGGAGCTGCCATGTACAGGACGCCCAGGAGGAAGTTGACCAGCTCGGGGATGAACCTCTGCGACAGGGACACGTAGTCCAGGAACACGCAGCACACGAACAGGCCCTTCACCGCGTCCGCGAGGGACAGCACAGGGCACTGCAGAGGGACAGCCCAGCGCCGGTCAGGACGCGGTCTGGACGCCGACCACCTGCTCCCCAGCTGAGGGCGAGTCCGCGTGAGCCCGGCCCAGACCCGGCCCGGAAAAAGGAAGTTTGGACATGTTAAGCCAAAAGGGGCCCAGGACCCTATCAGACCTGGGAAGGGGTTTTCTGGGTCAGCCCACTCCCGCCGGGGCGGCTGAAGCAGGTACTGGGGAGCGGGCATTTCTGACCGCGGCTCCAACGCCTCCCCACGGGCCCTTTCGGGGAGCTGCTGCCCCGCCGGACCGCGTGTCCCTGGGCCCCTCGCCCGGCTCTGGCAGGACGTACCTTGGTGAGCAGCTGGCTCAGGCACACCAGCGCGGGCGTCACCACGGGGTGCCAGAGGTCAGAGGTTGGAAACAGCAGCCCAGCAATTTTCAAATAAACGAGCTGCAAGGAAAGCGGACCCACAAAGGTTAACCATCGAGGACGTTTCGAGTCCCGCCCAGACACGGGGCAGGAGCAGAACGTCTGGCCCCGGTCAGAGCGGAGGCGCCCCTGGGCCCCCGTGCTGCGGGCTCGGGGCCAGGGCAGGGCCCCCACGGCGGCTGTCACCCCGCTCCCGGGCTCCTCTGGAACGTGGCGGCTGGAGGGCCCAGGAGGAGGCTGCCCTGTCCCAGCCGGCCGTCCTGAGCATCGAGCCCACGGCTGGGCAGAGGTCACGCTGACCGCACCCACTGCCTTTTAGGCCCCAAGGCTCAGGGCAGCAGCCCCAGGCTCTCGGCGCCCTGCCCGGAGGGAAGCAGCCTTCCTGGGCCAGCCTCACACACCCGGGGACGGACCACAAGCCGAGTCCACCTCTCAGGACCGGCAGCGTCCCCCGGCACAGCCGAGGAGACCGAGGGCGGCAGGCCGTTCCCTAAACGCTCTCCTGGGCTCCGCCGTCCCCAGCTGAGTCCCGGCCCTCGGCTCGTCGGGGCACAAGGCTCTGACCACAGCCCGCCCTCTCGGCAGTGTTTCCTGGCAGCTCCCGGTCTGCCCTGGCATCAGCATTGGTGACTGACAGGCGCAGGGGGACTGCAAACGTGTCCGAGCAGGTGGGGCGCCGGGTGGGCACCCCTGGCAGCCAAGTCCGGGGAGGGGGAGCCTTACCGCCTCCTGCATGCTCCCAAGAAGCACGTTTTGTCTTAGGCGACAAGCGGGGCCTCTCAGCGGCCACGGGGCAGGCACCGCTCCAGCACCCGCCATGGGCACCCCTTCCCGACAGGAGGCCAGGCCCGCAGCTCGCACGAAGGGGCGGGCGGAAGACCAGGCAGCCTGCTAGGCCTGCTACTGGCCCCCAATACTCCGCTAGAAAGAGGCTCCGAGGGGGCAGACGGGGTCTCCCTGGCCAGGGCTCCAGGAACCACCAGAGCGGCCGTGAGAAATGGAAACTGGGTGAGGCTCACAGAACGAAGTCACCAGCAGCGCCACGGGCACGGGCTCAGACCCTCCTGGGGAGCCTGTGAGAGCCACCAATGATGAGCCACAGGTCCTGTGTTTAAGTTTCTGCTGCCCGTGGCTCAGCCCTTCCAGCACAGAGTCCAGAGAACGGAGTAACTGAGTGAGACTCACTACCACTGACAGCCGCCACAGCTTCCCAAACTGTCGTGTCCCGAGTGGCACAGACACGGAGCGACGCCAGCCCTCGGCGTGGTCTCCCTGAAAGCCGTTCCTTCCTGCCTTAAGCCTCTGCCGTGAAGACTGAATGTGCCCGTTCACACACGCTCTCTGACGAACACGTGTCAGGTCACCGTCACCGGCCGGACCGTCCAGGCCCCCGAGGGGACGGCCTGCAGAGCCCCGCGGGCTGGTGGCTGTGGGAGCCGGACAGACGGGGCTCTTGGCAGCAGCAGGCCCGGCCTGGGGCCCGAGCCCCGCTTACCACGTCCAGCCCCGGGAACGCGGCCCGGCCCTTGGCCTCGATCACCCCTTCCATCTCGTGCATGGCGTCTCGGAGCACAAACCGCACGGACTCGCTCGCGGCTTCAGGAAACATCTGGCAGAGGTTGTACAGCGGCCTGTTGGTCAGAAACACAGGTCGGTGCAGGCTCCGGCGGGAAGGCGGACCTCCTCCCGGGCCCCGCCGGTGCGTCACTGTGGGCGGGGGCTGGAGCCAGAGGCGGGGGACCCACCCCTCGGACGGCGGCCTGGCTGCGGGGGGAGCCACGTGCCTCCTGTGATCAGCTCCGTAACCGCCCTCTGACCACGCTGTTTGCAGGGGGAGCACGTCCCACGTGCCCGCCTGGCTGACCGGCTCTGGGGCTTCCCCACAAACTGCGACCCCTCACCTGACCTGACATGGCAGAGGCCGCTGACCACGCTCTCACTGAGCTCCCACGTGGGAGACCCCACGCCTGCCCCAGCCACCGCAGGGCCAGGTGGACAAGAGGGACATGCTTCTAACCAGAGCCCAGGTCACAGGAGCCTGCCCATACCACGTGCTCCAGACACCACCACCCCAGCAGAGTGATGGGTCGCTGGAGAACCAAAGCGAGTCAGCCATTCAGTGCCGGGAACAGACCTCCCCGTCACTCTGCGCTGCGGACACGCCCGGCTCTGGGGCCCGAGCACCTGTGTCCTGTTTACCAGCCGGTTGACCTATGACCCCCATGCACTACGGCTCTAACCAGGACCAAGCTGGTCAGCCCGCCCACGCCACCGTTCTACTCACACAACCAGCCTGTCAATCACTCTGAGGTCTGGGGGGTCCTCTGCAGCCAGTTCTCCGACGTATTCCAGGAGGAAGCCGAACAGTTTCTGGGGGTGGGGAGGGGAGCAGCTGAGTGCTGACCCCGAATGGACCGGGGCAGACAGCACTGCCCCTCTGGCTGGTGGAGGCAGCAGGCACCCCGCACCTTCCTCAGAGGGAGGAGGCGCGTCACCGACTTCCCCGAGGGGCTGGCCGGGCTGCTCACAGGAGGCCATCTCTCGGGACAGGAGGGCCCCGGTGGGGCCTCCTCCAGGCCCGCCGCGGGCTCCAGCCCCGCCCCCAACCCGGCAGCAGCCACAGGGCCAGGCGCACCCGGTGACGCAGCCCGGGGACGGCCCGGTGCGCCCAGCACTGACCCCACCGCCCCGTCGCCAGCGTACCTCTAACTTTGCCTTGTTGCCCACGGCGAGGCTGGGGTGGTGGCACTTCTGGATCCTCTCCACCACCAGCAGCTGCTCCTCCACGGACCTCCCCGTCAGCAAAGCCCTGAGGTCCTCGGAAGACTCGGGAGCTGCCGAACACACACTGGCACTCACCGTCCAGCAGGAGAACGGCCAGACGCAGACCCGAACCACATAGTGGCACTGCTTCTCGCTGTGCGAGACAACGTGCCTTCTCCATGGAAACACGTCCTTCACTGCAGGCTGTACCGTCGCACCCCGTGTCCGGGGAGGGGGGAGGCAGCCGGGCTGAGAACAGGCTCGTGAGGAGTTTCCTCCATACCCGGCGCCGTGAGCCCAGCCGACAGAGGGTGGAAGGGCCACGTGAGCGTAGCTGCGGCTCCTACCTGTCAGAGCCACTGCCATGGAGCCAGCCTCACGGCGAGCCCACGTCCCTGGAAATGACCTGCAGCCACAGGACAAGGCAGGACTGCTGACCAGAGCGGGCTCCTCTGTGTGCTGGAGGGACACTGGCCTGTCTGATGGGGCTCGGGCCCCTCCCAGGTGCCCTGGTCCCAGGCCCGCCCTGCTCTCCTCAGCCGCCTGACCACCACACAGGCTGACACTTAACCGCACCAAGACGCTTCTCCAGACGGTGTGCCTGCCGCATCCTGTCTGTGGCCACATGACAGGCCCCAGGGAGCCAGGCCCGGGCCAGGCCCCAGCCACGCCCGAGAGGCAGGACTCGCTCGCCCGCTGGCCACGGCTGAGCCAGAGCACGTTCGCCCGCTCCCACCCCCACTGCAGCCTCAGCGAGGCGAAGGATCGCCAGGCTGGACTTGGCCCCGAGACCTGGGGAACCGACAGGGCGTACCTGCGAACGTGTATGGCAGCTCTGTCCTGGCAGTGTCCCGAGCTTCCCGACCGCGGCCCGCTTCCCTGCCCCCGGGCGGCTGCCGCGGCGCCTGCTCTGGCTGCTCACGCTCCTCCGCGCTCTCCTCTCCGCATTCCAGGTCCGAGTGGCTGTCGGAGCCGCCGCTGTCCTCTGCCTCCTCCTCCTCCTCCCCCTCCTCCTCCTCCTCCTCCTCCTCCGAGTTCCCACCGTCACTGGCTTCTCCGCTTTGCTCTTCCTGGACGTTCATCTTTCCGTCCTGGGAACAGGACACGGAACCCACAGGCGTGAGGACCCGGACAGCGATCAGAGCACTTGTTAGCAACCGAGCAGAAGCAAGAGGAGACGGAGAGAGGGTCTGCCCAGCTGCGGCGCCTGGCCCACGTGGACGCGCAGCGCAGAGCCGCAGGGACGCGGGCAGATTTAGTTCCCGCCCGAGACGGACACAGGGTGTGAGAGGCCACGCGCCTGCGCGCTGAGGGGGGGCAGCCCGGACCTGGTAGGAGAGCAGACGCCGGTCGTCCTTGTCCAGCACGAACCCGTCGTTTAGGTCGTCCGCAGACACGTGCGCGGGCGCCTTGCCGTCCTGGTCCTCGCCCGTCCCCAGCATCCTCCGCGCCCGCTCCGCCTGCGCCGAGAGGTCACGGGTGGGGCTGGTGGGGGCCAGCAGGGGTGTTACCTGAACTTCTTACTTTCATAACCAGAGGGAAAGATTTACTAAAAAAAGGTATTTGTAGTAAAATACACTTAAATTCCAACGAGACAAAAGGTCCACGGGTTCCAGGAGCGGCTCACGCCCCTCAGCGAGGCGGGAAGGCCGGCGGGAAGGCCACGGCAGCCCCCACAGGCCACGCCCACGGCCGGGCCCAGGCCACGCCCCGCCCCCGCGCCCGCACCTCCAGGCGCCGGAGCCGCTCCTGCTCCTCCTTGGCCAGCTCCTCTTCCGTCTTCATCCTCTCCGACGGCTGCGCCTTCATCTCGAAGCCCAGCTCCCGCACCGCCCTGTCGTAGGCGTCAGGCTGCGGAGAGGAAGGGCACCGTTGTCTCCCTTTCGGAAGAGCCGGTGCCGGCCACTCCCAGCACCCGTCCAGGCTGAGGCTGCCCTCAGAGGAAGCTGTGCTCAGCTCCCAGGACGCGCCCGGTCCCGCAGGACTCTGCTCCCGCCCCTGCTGCTGCAGAACTGAGCCCTGCTGGAGCTCAGCTGAGGGAACAGCAGCAAGGTGGCTCAGAGGCCGCTGCCTGGCGACTGGGCGGAAGCCTGGCTGTTTCACAGAAACCAGCCCCATAAACACAGGTGGCCTTTTAAAAACATATTATATTGATTTCAGAGAGAGAGAGAGAGGGAGATAGAAACATCAATGATGGGAGAGAATCATTTATCGGCTGCCTCCTGCACGCCCCCTACTGGGGATTGAGTCTGCAACCTGGGCATGTGCCCTTGACCAGGAATCGAACCTGGGACCTTTTAGTCCGCAGGTGGATGCTCTAACCATTGAGACAAACCAGCTAGGGCAGACATGCGGCTTAATCAACAACTTAGATTAAATTAATTAACTTTTAATAAGTATTGGAGTAATTTTTAGTCCATTTCTACCCTGACGTGGAATATCAGGTAACCTGACAAACTTCAACAGAAACGGGACCAGGACACCTGCGCCCCCTTTTCTGCGGAGAAAGAGCAGGTCTGAGCCGTCGCTGGGCGTGCCCCGCCTGCCCACCTGGGGTTTCTCCTGGGCTCTGCTCTGGGCCTGGGGCGGCCGGCGGGCCAGGAGGCCCTGGATCTCCCTCCAGTCACGGTCCAGCTTCTCTGTGAGCTCCAGGGCGTCTTCCCGCTGGGCCTGCCTCTCCCGCTGGAAGAAGAGCAGAGGCACAGCATTACCGCGGCTCCCGCCGGCCCTCGGCACTGAGCCAACCCACGGGCTGGCAGGACAAGGGCCACGGCGATAAGCACGGTTTGCTGCCGTGAGCTACTCGCTGTTGGCAAACGCCGTGGTGTCTGCAAAGCCTGCCACAGTCCCCAGCACTGGAACCAGCCCAACAAAGCCCGCCCAACCCCCCCGCAGTGAGCCCCTGCGGCCGGCGCTCAGTGACACCAGAGCCCAAGCAGGGCCAGCGAGCCCGCGGGAACCAGGGCCCAGCGGCGACGGAGCCCTCCCAGGCTGGGCACCTTCTCCTGCTTGGACTTGGCGATGAGCTCCTCAATCAGCTCTTTGCGGGACCTGGGCCTCTCCGCCTCCGGGCCCGGCTGCTGGGCGGTCCTCTTGTGGGGCTGCTCTCCGCCCCCGAAATGGGCCGCCGTCAGCTCAGCTGCACAGAACAGAAGCAGAGGGTGAGCCCGCCCGTCGCCTCAGAGTCACACCCAGGCTCACGCTGGCCCTCTGAGCGCCCGGCTATAGTGAAGGAGGCTGATGTTCAATTAGGAAGGCGCTGCCCTGGCTGTGTGCTCTGGACAGAGCGTCAGCCTGGGACTGAAGGGTACCGGGTTCGATTCCACTGAAGGGCATGTTGCAGGGTTGCAGGCTCGATCCCTAGCCCCGGTTGGGGTTCATGCCGGAGGCAGCCAATCCGTGTTTCTCTCACATCGATGTTCCTCTCTGCCCCCCTCCCTTCCACTCTCTGAAAATCAGTGGAAAATACCCTCGGGGAAGGATGAATAACAAAGTCAGGGTGCTGGCGCCTTCTCAGCCACAGAAGCTGTCTTGACCTGCACTGCCAGGCACCTTCTGAAGGTTCTGGAGCTCACACATGAGACCCTGTCATGTGTGGGGTTTCTCAGAGCTTTATGATCGGTGACACTGGAACCCAGCCCTCTGCCAGGCGGCCAGACCGGGGTGAGCAAACACTGTCCCTGCCCTGCCCTCACCGGACAGCGTTCCTCGCTCCTCAGGGTCGCTGTCACTGTCGACAATGTCGTTCAGCTTCTCGATGTCTGCCAGAGACTGGCCGTAGTGCGTCAACTCCTCGTCTTCGTTTAGGTTGTAGATGTTCCTCTTTTCATGGTGCCGCTGACAGGAGAGGGAAGTTTCCTAAACCCCAATCCACTGAACAGGGGACCCCCTCATCCCTGCTGCTGTGTGACTGACAGGGCAGCCTCGGCGGCTTTCAGACCGTCTGCGTCATTGGAGCAGCGTTCAATTCACGCAGACCCCGGGCTGGCCAGTCAGCGGGCCAGGCACGTCCCGCGGGCCTCGCCCACCGGGAAGGACCCCCGGCCACTCGCTGTCCACCCACCCGAGCTGGAGCCAGCACTTCAGTGAGAACTCGAGGACACAGCCCCGCCGAGCCGCTGGCTGCCGTATGGATCCACCAGCGATGCCTGCGGCAGGCCCTTCCCTCTGGCCTCGCCAGCCTGGGCCCAGGACTCCAGACCCGCCCTCGGCACCAGCGGGCAAGTGCCCACAGGAGACCCCGCCGCCTCCGCACCTGCTGCTCCAGAGCGAACCTCCGCGTCATCTTCTCCTCGGCGCTGAGGCTGCTGTTGTACTCCCCGAAGCGCTTGTCGACGAACACGTTGGCCTTGTCCCTCTCCTTGTACTCCTTCAGCAGCGTCTGGGTGCGCTGGGACAGAGCACTCCGCTGGGCGCCGCACCCCTGGGAGCGCTCCCCGGGGACACCCGGCCGCTCTCCTGCCCGGAAGGTGACCCTGCGCTGGCCATGCTGCCGGCTGGAAACGGGCTGCTGCTCGAGGGAGGCCGTGGCCTCCTCGGACCAAGGGGACCCTGAGGCTTCAGGAGCAGCGGAGCCGAGCACTCAGAGGTCAGTCAGGCTCAGAAGCCGGAGGAGCGGAGGCCCCCGCTGAGCGGAAGGGAAATTCCCAACCAGGAGCCCACAGGAAGCCTCGGGTCAAGTCTGACCTTGACAGTGAGGGCACAGACCGTGGCAGCACGTTTCCTCCTCGCTTGTTACAGACACACGTTTATTTGTACAAAGTCAATCCTGTTACTTGCATGTCCATACTCTGCCTGCCTGCCGGTTTACCTGTAACCTCAACCCAACACCTGCAGCACTTCTGTGGCCACGCACTGACGCGGGCACGAGCCTAGGATGCACAGCCTGGAGTGTGGGCACCAGGTCCCATCAGCTCCACTGCCAGCCGGGGCTGAGGAGCCAGGCCCTGCCCGGCCCCACCTGCGAGAGGGAGCCAGGGTGGTCCTGACTCAGGCTGCCAAGCCCTAGAAGCAGCGGGCCGTGCAGGGGAGGCTGTGAGTGGTAAGCACTGCGTCTGCGCTGGGTCCCAGCTACAGGACTCCTTGTCGGGACAGCCCATTCACTCCCAGGGACCGTCACACAAGCCTGCCTTGCCGGCCACTGCCCTCTGCATTTAACCCAACTGGACAGCCTGCCCTGCCAGACATGCTCCGGGACGTTCCCCCACATGGGCAGCCATGGTGAGCCCCCAAGCACAAGGTTCTGGCTCCTTCTAATACCTAAGTTTGTCTTGTGGGCGAAGCCCTGGGGGATTCGGAGGAAGCAGCTGAGTGCCCTCCAGGCCAGCTGTCCCCGGCAGAGGGAGGACCTGCTAGTGGTGTGAGCACCTCCTGGAATCTGGGGGGGAAGGAGGGGGGTTTGGGACAGGTCAGAGTGGTGGCTTGGGCACCTCTGGGAGATCTGGGGGATAAAACAGGTCTTTTTGGACAACCTAAGTTGCAAAAGGCAAAACAAGGACAACAGGCCAGGTCCAGATGGTGAAGGCGCCTGTGGGCGGCGAGCTGAGACGGTCAGAGAGCTGGCATTTAAGGACCCCGCTGTGCCCGGTGCACATCCACCCGCCCTCACAGCCGCCCCGAGGCTGTCAGGGTCCCACCTCAGAAATAAGGAATCGGAGGCACAAGCGAACACAAACGTGTTTGTGTCGGAGCCCACACGCTCCGGCCCCCCACGCCTGCCGGGTGAGCCCTGGGGCCGGGGACCCCATGGGAAGTCTTGCCTGCTGTTCCCACACCGGATTCCGATAGGAGACCCACTGGCCGCACACGGGGACAGAAGACAGACGTGTGCCCCTGGAGGCCAAGGCCGTCTTTACTCATCTGACTTCCCAGCAGCCAGGACAGACTTCATGGAAGTGCTCCGTGGAGCATCAAGGCTTCACAGACAGGGAACTGGGTGCAAGCCCCGCCCCTGGCCGCTGTACAGGTGAGGAAACTCATTGTCCTCCTGGGCCTTTTCCGCCAGCCTGCTGATGTGTCTTCCTCAGCGGCCAGACTACTGCTCAACAGGCCAGCGGCCCCAGAAACCACAGGGCGCCCCGGGCCGTGAAAGGTGCAGCACACTCCGGGCGGCACGTCCCACGGCAGGCCTGTCCCCTCCCCGGCAAGGGACGAGCGGTGTGCTTCCAGGGAGCGGGAGCATCAAGCACCCACTGCGCATCCTGTGGGAGCCCCTGGCCTGTGAGGACAAGGCCGCGGTCCCTAAGCCAGGAGAGCCACAGTCTGGCAGATGCCAGCAGCAGAGCAGCATGGAAAAGGGGTCACACCAGGGGAAGGTCAGGCCAGCCCACGCACACGCAGAGGCACGAAGAGGAACGCGGTCCAACTGATGGAGGACAAGTACACGGACGCCGTCCAGCTGTGCCCGCGCTGTCCCCAGGACGTCAATGCACACAGCTGGACCTTCCCAGCTACCCAGGATGTAGGTATTGCTATGATCTCCATTTTACAGACGAGGAAACCGAGGCACAGAGAAATAGCATACCACGGGCAAGCCAGAGTGGCTCCAGCACGGGCAGGGAAGAGCAGGGAAAGCCGCGCTGGGGAGCGTGGTGGTCCCCGAGCGGGGTCCCGCGGCCAGGCGGGGAGTGAGGGGTCGCTGGCAGGAAACGGCCACCCGAGGGGGTGGCACCGCCCTTACCTTCTGGATGGCCCGCGCGCGCGACACCCCGGGCTGCCCCACGTCGTGGCGCGTCTTCCTGCCCAGAACCTGAAACTTCTGCCTGTTGACTTTCACTTCGAACGGGTTGGGGTTGGGCCTGGCCCGGCCGCCCCGCGCTCCTGCCGGGGCTCCGGGGGCCTTGGGGCGCGCCCCGGTCGCCCTGGCCTTCCCCATGGCCAACTCTCGCCGCACCCCTAGGCGCTCGACTCCGCACGGCCTGCGAGACCCGGAGGAGCGAGCCCACGGCCTAGCGCAGCCGGCGGAGAGCGGATCCCTTCCGGAGACACGTGCCGGGACAGGGAGCCGCCCCCGCCCTGGTGTCGCGATAACTGAGCCGAGCACTGAGAGACACCTCGGGCTCAGACTACTCGCCAGTAGGCGGACTACAACTCCCAGGAGGCCACGCTCTTCCGGCGCTCCGCTTCCGCTCTGCGCGGGGACTTCTGGGAGCCGTAGTGCCCCGCGGGGCGCCGCAGCCGCCTCAGGTTGGGGCGAGGGGGCGCTGGAGCTCCACCCTCCGGGAGCCGTTAGCGGAGAGCCCGCCGCGCTGCGAGGAGGCGGCGGCGGCGGCGGCGGCAGTAGCCGTCGCCGCCGGGGGCGGCGGCCCTGCGGGAAGCCCTTCCCTGGGGTCGGGCTCCTTGGAGACCCGTGGCCCTGAGGAGAGCTACGCGCGCTGAGCGGGGGTGATGGGGCTGAGGGCGCGGGCGGCGGCGCGGCGGTGGTGACCGCGGAGAAGCCCAAAGACCGGCCTGCCCTCGCCCCGCGCCCCGTCCCCGCCGGTGCCCTGGGCCGGCGGCGGCATCATTCGCAGCGGCAGCGTCGTCGCAGCCAGCGGGCCCGGGGGCGGCGGCACTGGTGGTGGCCGTGGTCGTGGCCGTTACGGCAGAGCAGCCTTTCCCGGCCGAGTGCGGGGCCCGGCGGGCGGGTGCGGGCCGGCGGGCGCCGCGCGAAGGCCCCGGCCCGGCGTCCTCGAGCCCGCACAGCCCGGCGGCGGAAGCGGCGGATGCGGCAGAGGCGTCCCGGTGGGCGGCTCATGGAGTTGGAGAACCTGGTGGCGAACTCGCTGCTGCTGAAGGCGCGCCTCGGTGGGTGCCCGGCGGGCGGGCCGGGGGCGGGGCGGGGGCCGCCTCCAGGCCCACCTTCCCGCGGTGCCGGCCTGGGTGCCGCCGCGGCCCCTCCGGAGCGGAGCGGCTCTGGCAGGTGTCGCCGGCGCTCCCGGGCCCGCGGGGGAGTGGTAGCGCCCAGAGGCGCCGGCGGCTGTTTGGGGCTCCGGGTCCTTCGCTCGGGAAGCCCTCCCGCTCGTGGAAACCCCACCGAGTGGCTGCTCGGCCTCGGAGTGCCCAGCCCCGAACGTGGGACCGGGGTTCTCGGAGCCCCAGGAGCGAGTGGGAAGACGGGGTCCCGGGGAGGCGGGGAGGTGGCGGTGACGCGGAGGCCGCGCTGCTCGGGCTGCGGGCGCCGCGCGGGCTCTGGGGCGGCGGCTGAGGCGGCCTCACTCCGAGCGCCCGGCGTGGGCTCTGCCGCGGGCGCCACGTGTGCGTGAGGACCGAGCCGGAGGGGTGCTGCTCGGCTGTGGGAGCCGCGGAGGCAGGTAGCGCTCCCCGCGGAGGTGTGGACGCGGGAGCCCGGGGGCGCTGCGGGGGCGCACACGCAGCTGCTGCCGGGCGGAGGGCGCGTTTCCCGGGGAGTGCCGCCTGGGCCCCGTGGCTGCTCGCGGCTCTGCACGTCCTGGGGGCGTGAGAGCACGGACTTGTCCTGGGAATTGCAGGGCTGTTTGATGGAAGCGAGTCCAGCCACTTTCTAGATTCACTGAGAATGAAGTCGGTCTCTCGCTTTGGTTCCAAACCGGACATAGGAGTCGTTTCTCCATTCAGGGACGTGGTGGTAGGCTGACCAGGGGCTCAGGTGATGGGACTGTCTAACCACCGTGCTGTACGCCCGAAACCCGAGACAGGTGGGGCAAAAGCAGGTGAAACAGTTTATTCCTGTGCGATTATCAATTGTTTGTTACTTTACATGCAAGCAACGTAAACCTACTTTTGCCCCGCCCCTTCCCCCGTATTGACGATGACGGGGGAAATATTCATGTTGGCAAGTGATGTTGCATGGAAGAAGCTGTGTTCCAGTATGCCAGGCACACTCTAAGGAAGTATGAAATAATCATACTGTTAATAAAATAACAGATAAAAGCCATTCTTTAAAAAAAGTTAGGATTTTGTGTGTGTAATACATTTGTTACACAATTTATGACCTTTAATTGCTTTAACTGATCATCTTAAAATGGAGATGAAGTCATCAGGAGACTTCAGCTCCATTTTATCTCGGTGAATTGGCAGCATAAATGCAGAGGTGGGCGTATAGGGTAGGCACACTTAATCGGATTTTGTCTTTGACGTTGAAGTACCCTTTTGACTCAGGCAGTTTGTTTAGCATCTGAGGCTTCCAACCCAGAATTTTTGGTTGCAGGAAGTTTCTAGAAGTAGCTTCTAAACCCTTTGAGTCTAGAGGTATGCGTATATGCATATGTATCCTATACAATGAAAGTCTAATATACTGTCTGACCGCTCGTTTGACCAGTTGCTATGGCGTGCACTGACCATCAGGGGGCAGATGCTCCGGCTGGTAGGTTAGCTTGTTGCTTGGGTCTGGCTGATCGGGACTGGACGAGAGAGGCTGGATATGCCCTGGAGCCCTCCTGTGGTCCCTCCCTGGCCCCTGATTGTGCACTGGTGGCATCTCTCGGCCTGGATTGTGCCCTCTTGCAATTGGGACCCCTCGGGATGTCTGAGACCAGTTTCGGCCTGATTCCTTCAGGCCAGGCGGAGGGGCCCCACTGGTGCATGAATCCGTGCACTGGGCCTCTAGTATGTCTGTGTGTGTGTGTGTGTGTGTGTGTGTGTATGTATATGTGTGTGTATATATATATGTGTGTGTGTGTGTGTGTACACATACACACACACACACACACACACACACAAACACACACAAATACATACACTGGAGGCCTGGTGCATGAAATTTATGCGTGGGATTGCGGGGGGTGGGGGGGGAAGGTGGTCCCTTAGCCTGGCCTGCACCCTCTTCAATCCAGGTCCCATTGGGGGATGTCCAACTGATGGTTTAGGCCCCATCCCCTCTCATAATCCAGGACCCCTGGCTCCTAATTGCTCACCTGCCTGTCTGCCTGCTTGATCACCCCTAACCACTATACCTGTCTGCCTGATCGCCCCTAACTGCCTCTACTTGTTGGCCTGATCACCTCCTAACCCAGGGGTCCTCAAACTTTTTAAAGTGGGGGCCAGATCACGGTCCCTCAGAGAGCTGGAGGGCCGGACTATATGAACTATTATACTAATTCCTACTGTAACACCTCGGCTTGCACTCACTGCCCAAAAAACCTGGCGGGCCGGATCAGACTCCTCTGCGGGCCACATGTGGCCCGCGGGCCGTAGTTTGAAGACCCCTGAACCGGTTCCCTGCCCAACTGGCCACACCCTAACTGTTCCCCTGCTAGCCTGGTTGTCCCCTAACTGGTCCCCTGCTGGCATAATCACCCCTAACCACCTCTGCCTGAGCCTCCGCCACCGTGGCTTTATCCAGAAGGAAGATGGATACCTGGAAGATGTCAAGGGCATGTACCTTGGTTGTGGGCACATCCCCAGGAGGGGGTGTGCAAGAGGCTACTGATCGATGATTCTCTCTCATCGATGTTTCTAACTCTCCCTCTCTCTTCCTCTCTGTCTAATTAGCATATTACCCTTTTATTAGTATAGTTTAGCCAACATTTTTGTTTCCTTCATTGCACTTAATTTGTTCCCACGACTGGAGCTACTTAATGCATTTTGTTGTAGAAATGAACAGCTTTGGTTTTCATTCGGGCACCTTGAGTGTGCTTTCAATTCCAACCTTCTATGTAGTGGGCATTTCGTGCTTTTTTCCCTATTTCAGTTGTTTCTATTCTTCAGGTTCCAGTTTACCTTAATCCTCTTCTTGTAGCTTCCTTCCAGCCTGGCGACACTCTGCCCTTTGGGAATTGGGAATTGGGAATTGGGGGTTCTTAACACAGTGTAGTCAAGGACTCTTAGATTAAATTGTAATCTATGTAAGGGCAGGGCATAGACTGTATCTTTATTTTGTATCCCTCTCAGTGCTAGCCATTTAATTGGTACTTAGTAAGCAATTGGAGAGGAAGGGGGTGGTTTGTTATTTTGTTAAATTCAAGAAAAAGGTGACAAGTACAACCCTCTTCATGCAGCATGGCCCCATTTGTAGTGTCATCACTTGGGTTCAAACCCCATCTTCTCTGTTTATTAGCTATAACTGCTTTAGGCAAATTATTATTTAAAAAATGTTTTCATTGATGCTGAAACCGGTTTGGCTCAGTGGATAGAGAGCGCGTTAGCCTGCGGACTGAAGGGTCTCGGGTTCGATTCCGGTCAAAGGCATGTACCTTGGTTGTGGGCACATCCCCAGTAGGGGGTGTGCAAGAAGCAACTGATCGATGATTCTCTCTCATCGATGTTTCTAACCCTCTATCCCTCTCTCTTCCTCTCTGTAAAAAAAAATCAATAAAATACATTTTTTTAAAAATGTTTTCATTGATTTCAGAGAGAAAGGGAGAGGGAGAGAAAGATAGAAGCATCAATGATGAGCCCTAGCCAGTTTGGCTAAGTGGATAGAGTGTTGGTCCATGGACCATCAGGATTAACAAACAGAACAAAACAAAAACATCAGTGATGAGAGAGGATCATTGATTGGCTGTCTCCTGCACGTCCCTCACTGGGGAAGGTGTCCACAGCCAGGCATGTGCCCTGACCAGGAAGTGAACAAGACTTGCTCAATCACTGAGCTACACCGGCCAGGCAAATTATCTCACATATCTTTGCCTTAGTTTTCTCACCCGTAAAATTAGGATTATGACAAGAGCATGGCAACAGTATATCTTATAGGGTTGATGCGAGGATTTAGTGAGCATAGACTGGCAAACCTTCTAGGAAAGTATCTGGCTTATTGTAAATGCCGTTAGTGAAAGTAATTGTTATAATTAGACATTTCTGACCATTTAAAAAATGCCTCTTTCCCCCCAAATTTAGGAGCATATGGCAAAAAAAGTGGTCGTAGTAAAAAATGGAGGGAGATGCTGAAGCTACCCCCTGTTAGCGAGAGCAACCAGCTTAGACATTGCATTGGTGAGTAAATGGAGCATTGTATCACTCGTTAGGTGTTCTTTCTTGAGTTCCTTTCTTGTTTCAAAAACGATGTACATTCTTCTTATAGTCCTTGGTTCTTCCAGGGGAAAAGCCTGTAGGTTATAAAGTATGTTATAAAGTATATGGCTGTAGAGGGACACTGTTAACTGTTTCTCAGTCTCCACACACAGTTCTCTCTGCACGTGGACAAGAATGACTGAGGGTAACTTCAGGAAAGGCAGATGGAAGGTGACTGTCCCTTACAGGTACTCTGCGGCTGCGAGGAGTGAGTTAGCTATGGGTCCTGATGTGCGCACAGGAAGTCAGGTGGGGAGCCCTGTCCAGGGCAGGCATCATCGTATTTTTTAAAAGATGCGTGTTTCAGTTCAAAGGGTACATGCATTCAAAAAAATTTTTAAATGTATTTTATTGATTTTTTTTTTTTTTTTTTCCCAGAGAGTAAGGAAGAGGGATAGAGAGTTAGAAACATCGATGAGAGAGAAACATTGATCAGCTGCCTCCTGCACACTCCCCCCATTGTGGATGTGCCTGCAACGAGGGTACATGCCCTTGACTGGAATCGAATCCAAGACCTTTCAGTCCACAGGCTGACGCTCTATCCACTGAGCCAAACCAGCTAGGGCTGCATTCAAAATTTTGATGTTGCCAAGTTAATCTCCAAAGAGGTTGTATCCCTTTACTTTCCTGCCAACAATAAGTTACAAGGTTTCTTTGCCTGTGACTTTGTTAACATATTAAAATAATGGTATTGTTTTGAATATTTTTAATAAAGATAAACTATAATTTGAAAATTTATGGATGGGGTTGAACATTTTCATGAAGTTTAAAATTTTTTTTGCTTTTTCTAACTCATTTGTAAAAGCTCTTTATGTATGAAAGGAACTTATCTTTAGATATTCAAATGTGAATATATTGTATATTTCTGCTTTTTTGGCATACAGTATATTTTCCCATACAGAGGTTTTAATTCTTTTAAAAAATATATATTTTATTGATTTTTTTTTTTACAGAGAGGAAGAGAGAGAGAGAGCTAGAAACATCAATGAGAGAGAAACATCGACCAACTGCCTCCTGCACACCCCCCACCGGGGATGTGCCCGCAACCAACGTACATGCCCCTGACTGGAATCGAACCTGGGACCTTTCAGTCCGCAGACCGATGCTCTACCGCTGAGCCAAACCGGTTTTGGCAGAGGTTTTAATTTTTTATGTAGACAAATATATCAATCTTTTTAGTTTTTGTACTTAGTCTTGTGCTTAGGGAAGACACCAAAGATTAATTTAAAAAAAATCAATCCATCTATTCTTTAATACTATTACAGTTCCTTTTTAAGAAAGTTTAGATATTTTAACTATCAAAAATAATTTCAGCCCTAGCTGCTTTGGCTCAGTGGATAGAGCATCGGCCTGTGGACTGAAGGGTCCCAGGTTCGATTCCATCCGAGGGCACATGCCCGGTTTTCGGGCTCGATCTCAGTAGGGGGTGTGCAGGAGGCAGCTAAGCAATAATTCTATCTCATCATTGATGTTTCTATCCCTTCCTCTATGAAATAAATAAAAATATTTTAAAAATTTTAATAATTTCAGACAGTATAAAGAAGGTAGTTCCCCCCAAAAAAACCTACCCAGTTGTTTCAGCCTCATGATGTGTGTACAATGGCAGCTTTATTGAGACGCGGTTAACATGCCCTACAGTTTACCTCCGTAAAGTGTACAGTTCAGTGGCTTTTCTATAGTCACGGCGTTGTGCAGCCATTACCACAGTCACCTCAGAAAGAAGCCCCGTGACCTTGGGGCCACTCCCCACTCCCTCCCCCTCCTCAGTCCTAGGCAGCCACTTATCTGCTCTCTGGATTTGCCTTTTCTGGACACTTCATGTAAATGGAAACCATGTACTTGGTGGTCTTTTATGATTGGTTTCTTTCACTTAACACTTTTTCAAGGCCATTCATGCTATAGCATGAATCAGTACTCAATCCACTTTTGTTGGCAAGTTGTCTGTTGTGAGGATATATTGCATTTTATTTACTGTATCTATATATCAGTTAATAGATTGGATTGTTTTTATTTTTATGTCTACTTATACACTGAGTAGCCAGATTATTATGAACTCTGAACGCATAATAATCTGGCCACTCAGTGTATATCCTATATAATAAAAGGTTAATTATAGGACTCTCTTTCACGGCCCGCGTAGAAAGAGTTCCAATTCAGGGTTCAGGTTCTGGAGAAGGGCCGCACACAAATGAAAAGAGACTGGAAGAAATTCAATTTGGCGATTTGGGGGGCCAGGCGGTAGTCCAACTCTAGTGGGAGAACTACTACTGCTCTGGCCCTGCCATCCCTTTTATTGAGGCTTAGCCCTTAGGCAGGAAATAACAGCTGCTTCAACTAACATAATCTCAACTAAAGGTTGAGCAATTAAGGTTTTGACCAGCCTTCCTGGCTTCCTGTCAACATCTCTTTCTCAGTAAAACTGATTTGGTTTCCAGCAGTTAATATGCAAATTGTCCCCTCGACCAGGAGTTTGACCAGCAGGCAGGCCGGCCAACCGCCCATGTTCCCTCGTGCACCGGGCCTCAGAGATCATAATAATTTGGCCACTCATTGTATAAAAGGCTAATTTGCAAAGTGTCCACTCAGGAGTTTGACCGGGAGACCGGGAGTTCGATTGCTGGCTATGACGTATGCTGACCACCAGGGGTGGCATGGAAAATGGCGGGCAACCAGTGGCAGTGGCGGGGTGCTGAGGGAGTGAGGGAAGGAGGAGGTGGGGAGGTGGGGAACCTGATCGACCCTGATCACTGGCCAGGCCTAGGGACCCCACCCATGTGTGAATTTCGTGCACCAGGCCTCTAGTTATGAATAATATTGCTACGAACATTTACGTACGAGTTTTTTTTATTGTGGTGAAGAATACATAAAGATTGCCATTTTAACCATTTTAAAGGAAAATTCCGTGGGATTAACGTGGACAGCACATGGGAATCTGGATTTGGTCGCTCATCTGTTGGTGGACATGGGCCGTTTCACGCCTTCGGGGAGCGTTGGTGGCTGCGTAGACGTTGGTTTGAGTCCCTGGCGCACTGTCTGTGTGTGTGCCCAGAATTAGAACTGCTGGGTAGTAGGGAATTCTGAGTGTGACTTTTTGAGGAAGTGCCGAACTGTTATCCAAAGTGCCGCCCTCGTCTGTCCCTCCGGCAGCGCAGGGAAGCCGGTTTCTTCCCATCCTTACCCGCCTTTCCTCCCTGTGTGTGCACGCAGCCGCCGGTGTGAAGTGGCCTCTCCTGTGTTCTGCTCTGGATTTCCCAGGACTGACGATGCCGAGCACCTTTTCCTGTGCCTATCGGCCATTTTATGTTTGCTTGGAGAAATGTCTGTTAAAATGTTTTGCCCCTTTTTAGTCCTGGCCATTGTTGCTCAGTGGTTGGAGCATTGGCCCGAGCTCGGAGGGGTGTGGCTTCGGTTCTCCGTCCAGGGCACTGCCTGTGTGTGTTCACGCCCCGTCCCGCCTCCCTTTTGAGGTGTATGCGGAAGGCAGTGGGTGGATGTGTTTCTCTCACATTGATGCTTTTCTCTCTCTCTCCTCCTCCCTCCCTTCCACTGTGAGAAATCAACCCTCGGTAAGGATTCAACAATGACTCCCTTGCCCATGGCTAAAAGGGGCTGTCTTTTCATGCCGAGACGGAGACGTGAGCGTGCCACATCAGATCCCTGATGGCACATGCTTCCCCCCTTCGGGCTGGTCTTTCTCTCTCCTGTGATGCCCGTTGGGGAACACAGTCTGTGCTGAAGGAGCCCCGCTGGTCTGAGTGCTGCTGCCGCGTGTGCTGGTGTTGTGGATAGGAACCACTGCCGGACCCACGCCGTGAAGTGCACGCCGCCTCCCTCCATCGGGTGCTGGACCCAGTGTGGTTAGTCTGTGGGGGTGAGAGGGACCAGTTCCATCCCCCGGAGAGCCAGTGCTCAGCACCGCTCACGGGAGTGACTGCTCTGTGAAACCAGCTGTTTCACTTCTTGGGACCTGCCTGCCTGCCTCTCAAGCAGCCGCGGCACTCTCCCTCCCGGCCCTCGCTCCTCCCTGAGTGCTCCTCCCTGAGTGCCTCTCCCTCCTGCCACGGCCCGCTGGGAGGGCACAGGAGGCCGCTGGGAGGCCCCTGGGAGGCCGCTGAGGGCTTTTGTCGTCTTAGAGGCAGAAAGTTGACGTCAGGGTTTTAGGGAGGAAGGATGCCATCAGATTCACGTTTCCCAGGCGTCTGTCTCTCAGGCTTCAGTGTGAAGAATGAGATTGAGAGGTCAGGAGAGGGGACAGGGAGGCCATATGGGGCACCCGCCATTGTGGGGGCAGGAGACGGCAGCTGGTGGGGGCTGGTGAGGACATGAACAATGAGAAAATTCAGGAAGCGGAATCCAGTTGAGTTCTGTGTGGAAGGAGGGAAGGGGAACTGAGGTGACTTCCAGGTCTGGTCCATTCAGAGGGGGGCTCGCAGTGGGAGAGAAGGTGTGCTTTTAGGGCTCAGAGGAGTCTGGGCTGTAGATCGGACTCAGGCGATAGCTGTAGGTGGCATCCAGGAGTCACAGACTGGCAGTGCGTGAGGTCTCCCTGGAGACAGCAGAACATGAAGAGGGGTCTGCCACCACCGTTACCTCTGGCCGCTCCCGGCATAGAGGATTGTGGGAGCCCAGCTTATCTCTGGGGTCTCAGCCGATGTTCCTTTAACTCCAGCCCCAGCAGCTCTCTCTTCCAGGTAACTTCACATCTGACTCGTGAGGGCACCTGTATTCCCCACGGGAGGCTCCATGCTTTCCGTGTGGCTCTGCTCTTGTGGTCACGCTCAGCACGTTCAGGAGGGACCGGGGAGAGAAGACAGGCCTACCTGTGCGCATCTTCCAGCCTCACCTGGAACCAGGGGCATTGCTAGCCCTTGAGTTTGGAAGGAAAGGGTTAAAACTGGCACGTACGTGTGTGTGTGTGTGTGTGTGTGTGTGTGTGTGTGTTTAATCCTTACCCGAGGATATTTTATTTTCTTTTTTAAAAATTTAATAAATCTTTATTGTTCAGACTATTAAAATTGTTTCTCATTTTTCCCCCCACCCAGCTCCCCTCCACCCAGTTTCCACCCCACCCTCTGCCCTTACCTCCCCCCTGCCCCGTCCTCATCCATAGGTGTATGATTTTTGTCCAGTCTCTTCCCATACCCCCAAAACAGACACCCCTTTCCCCCTGAGAATTATCAATCCCCTCCCATTCTATGCCCCTGATTCTGTTATATTCACCAGTTTATTCTGTTCCTCAGATTTTTAATTCATTTGACTTTTAGATTCACTTGTTGATAGATATGTATTTGTTGTTCATAATTTTTATCTTTACTTTTTTCTTTTTCCTCTTTTTAAAGAATACATTTAAGCATTATATATAATACTAATTTGGTGGTGATGAACTCCTTTAGCTTTTTCTTATCTGTGAAGCTCTTTATCTGCCCTTCAATTCTGAATAATAACTTTGCTGAGTAGAGTAATCTTGGTTGTAGGTTCTCACTATTCATCACTTTGAATATTTCTTGCCACTCCCATTTGGCCTGCATACTTTCTGTTGAGAAATCCGCTGATAATCGTATGGGTGCTCCCTTGTAGGTAACTAACGGTTCTTCTCTTGCTGCTTGTAAGATTCTCTCTTTGTCTTTTGCCCTTGGCATTTTAATTATAATGTGTCTTGGTATGGTCCTCTTTGGATTCCTTTTGTTTGGGGTTCTGTGCGCTTCCTGGACTTGTAAGTCTATTTCTTTCAACAGGTGGGGGAAGTTTTTGGTCATTATTTCTTCAAATAGGTTTTTAATATCTTGCTCTCTTCTTCTACCCTGTTTCCCCGAAAATAAGACATCCTCCGAAAATAAGACCTACTTACAGGTTTCCTTCTGAGTGAAATATAAGTATCCCCCTGAAAATAAGCCCCCCCCCCCCAGGCTAAACATGAGAGATTTGGTTCACTGATTCTGAAAGAAATGGAGTCACAAGAAATTCACCAGGAAATTCAGGAATTGGATTGTTATGATGTTGCAGAAGATGATGACATGATTGTCATTGAATAAATAAGTAAATTCTTGATACTGTAGGATTCACAGTTTGTCTGATTTGTGTTGACAACTACCATACTACTATACCATATACAGATAATAAATTTCCTTTATTTTCATTTAACAATAAATGTGTACCGTATTCTTCTTCATGGAAAAATAAGACATCCCCTGAAAATAAGACCTAGCGCATCTTTGGGAGCAAAAATTAATATAAGACACTGTCTTATTTTCGGGGAAACAGGGTAGCACCCCCATAATTCTGATGTTGGTATGCTTGAAGTTGTCCTAGAGGCTTCTTACACTATCTTCAACTTTCTGGATTCTCTTCTCTTCTTGCTTCTCTGGAGGAGTGTCCTTTGCCTCTTTGTATTCCAAATCTTTGACTTGATTCTTGCATTCTTCTGGTCTGCTGTTGGGTCTCTGTATAATATATTTTATTTCAGTCAGTGTATGTTTAATTTCTAGTTAGTCCCTTTTCATATCCTTGAGGGTCTCGTTAATTTTATCGGCCTTTTCTAGGAAATTCTTGAAAAACCTTGTAACTGTGGTTTTGAACTCTATGTCCAGTCGTTTGTCCTCCCTTTCTTTCGTTTGTGATCTGTTTCCCTGTCTCGGCGTTTTCGCTGCTTCCCTGAGTTGGTAGGGTAGCTTTGTGTGCTAAGGTGTCCTGTATGGTTCGGTGGGTCAGTCTCCCAGTTACCTGAGGTGGACACTCTTGGTGCACCCCTTTGTGGACTGCGTGTACAGCCTTGTAGTTAAGTCTTGATTGTTGTTGTTGTCACTGGGAGGAATTGACCTCCAGACCAATTGGCTATGAGGACCCGCTGTGTCTATAATGGAAGAATTGCTGTGCTGGAGACACATTTATGGGTCAGCACTGAGGATATTTTTCCATGGACTTTTTAGAGAATGTGTAAGGGAGGGTAGAGGAGGGGGGAGAGAGGGGGGCAATCAGTGTGAGAGAGACACATGGATTGGCTGCCTTTCACATACACCTGGCCCAGGGTAGGGATCAAGCCTGCAACCGAAGTGCATGCCTTGACCAGGGTTGCAGAATGTTCACAGCACCTTTGCTGGTGCCAGGGCTGTGCTGTGCCCGGCCCCGAGTGTCCATCCCTGGTCTGTGCTGTGTGCACGCACAGAGATGCGGAGCGGGCGGCGGGGCTCCCCATGTACCCGGCGTCCGCCCGCAGCTGAGGAATTGGTGGCGGCGTCTGGCTTTCACGAATTTCATTGCAGGAGTGCACACAGCCATGTTCATTTAAGTTCAAAGTCACTGCTAACAGGGCAGCCGATTCTCTCGCTGGCGTTTATATTAACCTGTTTTGAACATATTAGTTTATATCCTCCTCGACACTTTGACCAAACATTAGTGCCTTGTTCTCAAAACAGTGTTAGTGTTTAGGGTAAGTAAGGTGTACAGCATATGATTTCGCTGAGAAGACAAGGGAGAACAGTCCCAAGAGCAGCTAACACCATTAAGCATCAGCAACACCTGTAAGGTGTGAGCGGCTAGAAGGCAGCCAAATGGGAGAGAGCTTTCTGAAATCTAACTTGGCGCCTTCCTGCTGGTAATGTCTCAGGCACCTCTCCCCCTTCCGTGGTGTGACCGTGACCTCGGTCCACTCGGAACACTGCTCCTTTTGTGTTTCCTTTGGAGAGCAGGATGACCCAGCGGCTTCGCGCGCCTTAGTTGCCAATTCTTCCAGTGATCTTTGGCTCTGCTTAGGTATCCTACCTAATAAAAGAGTAATATGCAAATTGACCAATAATTATGCAAATTAACCCAACCAAGATGGCTGTAGCCACTGAAGGAGCAGGAGGGAGGCTTGGGTTTCCCTGGCTATAGAGGAAGCCAAGCTTTCCGCACACTCTGGCTGGCCCAGGCTTCTGCTTAAGGTTACAAAGTTCCAATTGTAGAAGGTGAATCAATCCCAACAGAAATGGCTGCTTCCACAGAGCAAGCAGAAGGCTTGGCTCGGCTGCAGGTTACAAAGTTTCAATTGTAGAAGATAAATATATCCCAGATACCAGGGCCTCTGCTTGGGTCGTGGGTGTGTGTGTGTGTGTGTGACCACAGGTCCCTCGCCCAGGCTGCCCCACGCCCCAAGGGAGCCCCACCCTGATCTGGGACACCCTTCAGGGCAAACCAGCCGGCCCCCACCCATGCACCAGGCCTCTATCCTATCTAATAAAACAGTAATATGCAGATTGACCATCACTCCAACACACAAGATCAAGATAGCTGCCCCCATGTGGTCAAAGATCCTGCCCCCATGTGGACACAAGATGACCACCACAAGATGGCCAGCAGGGGAGGGCAGTTGGGAGGGACCAGGCCTGCAAGAGAGGGTAGTTGGGAGTGATCAAGCCTGCGTGGGAGGGCAGTTAAGGGTGAGCAGGCTGGCAGAGGAGGGAAGTTGGGGGCAAACAGGCTGGCAGGGGAGCAGTTGGACATCAATCAGGCTGGCAGGGGAGTGGTTAGGGGGTGATCAAGCTGGCAGGCAGAACTGGTTAGGGGCAATTAGGAGGGCAGGCAGGTGAGCATTGGGAGCCAGCAGTCCTGGATTGTGAGAGGGATGTCCCTCGAGGGGTCCCAGATTGGAGAGGGTGCAGGCTGGGCTGAGGGACACCCCCCCAAACCCCCGTGCTGAATTTCACGCACTGGGCCTCTAGTTTTAAATACTCGTCATGATAGGCCAGTCTAAATCGGTAAGCAAAACAGTGATCTAAAAAATGCTGCAAATACTATTTTTCACTCTTACTGTATCTGGTATGTAAGGTTCAGAAATAGCACTTTCTGAATTGTAATGATTCTATCCCCTTTCTTCACGCAGAAGAGGATTACAGCAGTCTTTGTGACAAGCAGCCAATAGGAAGGCTGCTCTTCCGGCAGTTCTGCGACACCCGGGACAACCTGAAGCGGTGCATAGAGTTCCTGGATGCGGTGGTGAGTGGGTCACCTGTGCTGACCCGCTGCTCTGTGCTCGGAGGAGCCTGAGTTAGTTGACGTGGGCCGGGAGAGGGGAGGGGGTTGGGGGGCAGTGGCCTCTGTGTCTCCCTCTGCTGTAGTGTAAAGCGGCCACTCGTGCAGGTCTGCCCCTCAGGGCTGGAGGCACGTGTGCTCAGTGAGCAATGTTGAAGCTCGCTGCTTTGATCTGTGAGGAGGTTGAACAGCGAATGAATGAGGACGATGTGCTTAAGGCAGCCCCTGCGAGTGGCCTTCCTCCTTCTGAGCAGTGCTGTCTGCTTCCAGCACCCAGGAGGGAGCAGTGAACTGAGCGTAAAGATGGTCAGGGAGCCCAAACCAGTTTGGCTCAGTGGTAGAGCGTCAGTCTGCGGACTGAAAGGTCCCAGGTTCGATTCCGGTCAAGGGCATGTACATTGGTTGTGGGCACATCCCCGGTAGAGGGTGTGCAAGAGGCAACTGGTTGATGTTTCTCTCTCATCGACGTTTCTAGCTCTCTCTCTCTCCCCCATCCTCCTCTCTGTAAAGTATCAATAAAATATTTAAAAAAATAAAAAGACAGGGAGTGGAGTGCACTGTGACGTGTAAAGTGTCCCACATTCTCCGCGTCATGCTTGGCATTCACTGAGTTTTCCTGAGAGGCAAAGAAATCCCGGGTTTCTGAATCTTTAGTTCTGGCAGATGTAGGAGTTTGAAACTGAAATTCAGAACCAACTTAATAGTAGAAAATTGGCAGAATCTAGCAGAAAAGCTCTCTTACCAGACTTATGACCTTACCCTACGCACTAACACTGTTTCTCTGTCCTAGGTGTATCAGCCAGTAAGTGCTGACTACGTATTGTACCTAGAGTACTCTCTTATGTCATTGAGTGTTTATTCATTTTTGCCTCTGACATAGCTTTTAAGATATTCGTGTTTAAATGTATTCTTTCAGAAAAGCATTCGAGGCTCTTGCCTATTTTGTTGTTTGCTCCCTACTCCGTGGGGCCCCCCTTTCCTTCCTGGTGCCTTCACTAGAAAAAGACGAGGCTGTAAAGGAGGCAATTATTTTTTAAAGGAAGAATCCGGATGCAGGGGGGCTGCCTACTCAGCTCTGGTAGAACGTGATACGTCTAACGTACCCTGTATAATGAAAGGCTAATGGCAAGTTGTCCCCCCCTCGACCTGGAGTTCAACCCGGCCAGCCTCCAAGTCCCCTCTCCCCAGCCGGACACAACCTGCGCACGACTTCGTGCGCTGGGCCTCTAGTTGGGTTGTATTTGCCAAGCTGCAATATTTTAGGAATTCAGAGACCTATGCCATCTGATTCAGTCAGGGCTCAGTGAAAGGAACGAGTTAGATAGGAAGGGATTTACCAAAAGAAACTGGCTTTCCTGGTTGTGAGGTCTGGCTAGGAAAGGGTGCCATCTGTAAGGCAGGCCAGGGAAAGGGCAGGGCGGAACTCCGGAACGGGGTGAAGCCGCTGTGGTAGGCAGGGACTTCTCCGGGGAGACCCACTCTGCTTGTCTGACCGTCAGCGACTGAGCCGGGCCCCCCCGGGCGTCCAGGCGCATCTCCCTTCGCGGACCCAGCGGTGCCTCTCCATGGCAGCAGCGGCGTTGTGTTTGAGTGACTGACTGTCCTGTGGTGGGTGACTGAGCCCGGGACAGTCTCCCTGGCCCTGTGGTGGGTGACTGAGACCTTGGAAACTGTACTCGGGTCCGTGAGCTGTTTGCTTGTTTGGCCGCCGCAGTTCGGGGCTGAAAGTACAGACGGAGCATATGGAATGGGCTGCTCTGCTGTATCATTAGCCCTCAGAGCTCTCAGGAGGGGAGGCCCTGGCACAGGGGGCTGCTCTCTGGTCGTGGGCTCCAGTCAGTTCCGGAAGCCAGAGGACTGGAAGCCCCTGATGTCGGTGAGAAGTTAGCTAACATTTCTTCCCGTCGTCTCTGCACTCAGGCAGAATATGAAGTCACCCTTGACGAGGACCGAAGAGAGCGTGGACAGTTAATCTTAAAAACGTTCTTCATTAATGAGGTGTGTTTCCTCTTCAGATATAAAGATTTGTAAGTAACTTATGTAATTAGAGTGCAGAGCCATTTACTTAGTTGGATAAATGTAACATGTATGTTAACATTTCTTTCTTACAAAGCTCCTCTCCCTGGCTCATAGCTGGCACGTCTCTCTGGTGTCTCCGTGGGCTCTTGGAGCTCCTCTGAGGGCCCTGACCCCGCTCTTGGCTCCCTCTCCCGGTCTGAGCTCCTCCGGAAGGTCTTTCGTCTCAGTAGTGTCACTTGGGGGGTAGGATCTCAGCATCCGAGTTTTGAGGGGATACATGTAGACCATAGCACTTGTAAGTAGAAAATCTCAGGGTATCAGCACATACATTAGGGAGGAAAAACTAATAATTGAGTTTGTCAAGGTTGCAGGACACTTGATCACCATACAAAATTCAATTGCGCATCAAAAAGGAGTAAATATAAAAAGTGCAAGACTTTTGTACTTAAAACATCATTGAAAGAAGTTAAGGAACGTAAGTAGACTTCCCATGTTCATGGGTTAGAAGACTTGATATTTTTTAAGATGACAACACTCCCCACCATGACTGTAGGTTCATTGTACTCCCCAGCTCCCCTTTCTGCAGAAGTTGGTAACTGATCTGAGAAGCCGCATGGTGCTGGCACAAGGACAGTCACCCCATCAGTGGGCGGGAACTGACGCAGGAGCCGGCACATCCCTTTGCAGTCAGCTGACTTCTGTGAAGACCTACATCCCGCATGGTTCAGGGTTCGGGATCTGGAGAAGGGCTGCACACAAATTAAAGAGACGAGACAAGATAATAATTTGTAAATATTGGGGCCAGCGGAAAACCCAGTGCAGGGGGAAGGACTTCCACTGGTGCTCAGGCTTGCCACCCTTTTATTCAGTTTTGGATGCACATCTGGCCCGTAGGCAGGAAACTGGGGTGACAGGATCTCCTAAAGGTCAGTAAATATTAGGAAGATTTACTCTGAGACTCTTTGGTCAGGAAGTTGCTTGAGCCCCCATTGTCTGGACTAAACAATCGGTGCATAGCTCTGGCCCTTGCCAGGGCTCAAGGTTCCCCAGCGTTCCGGGCTCCTTGTTTACGCTTCTCTGATAGTGAGGACAACAGGTGGCTTCCCACAACTTACAACAGCTTACGAGCACTCTGGGGAAAGAGTCATCTTTCAACAGACTGCTGGGACAGCTGGACGTCCACATGCAAAAGAATGCAGGTGGCCCTTACCTCACACCACACACACAGCATAATGCCAAATGGATCGAGCACTCCAACATGCGAGTTAGAGCCGTAGAACTCCAAAGGAAGTCTCTGAGGTGGACATGTTCCCTATAACTTTCAAGTGAGATCTTCCAATTGGCCGCTTCGCTGTCAGGGCCCAAGAAAAGAAGGGGAACTCAGTTCTGGACGCAAAGGGTTTGGCCAGCAGACAGGCGAGGGCTGGCTGTGTCTAATGTGCCGGAGCCCCCAGCTCTGAGTCTGCCCGGCCACGGGAGCTCAGGGCGTTCGCAGAGCCTTCGGGGGTTTCTGCTCCTGGCTGAGGCCGCCCGCCCCGGCAGCCTGGGCCTGTGCTCAGCTCCGGCTCAGTGAGTCTTCTCCAGCCCCCACTCCCCGCTCCCCTCCGGCTGGCCCCGCCCATCAGCTCTCCCCACCCCTATTGAGGGCAGGGCTGGCCAGCCAATCTCCTGGGGCCCCTCCCCCCAGCCGGCCTGGCCCGATGTGGGGGGTAAGGGGGAGCGGGCTGCCGGACCCCACCCATGCATGAATTGGTGCACCAGGCCTCTCGTGATGTTATAAATATCCAAATGGCCCTGGGCAGAAAAAGGGTTCCCCACCTCTGTTCTGCAGTGTGCTATGTTGTCAGCATTTTCTGGAGATTTTTTGTGTCCCATCATGTCTACAAAATCCCCCCTGACTCCTCTGTGAGGAGAGAGGGAAGGTGGTGGAGGACAGCTGCCAGGTGTGGGCTGATGTAAGTGCTCTGAGCATGGTTCAGGTCATTGTGGCTGAGCTGGGTGTTAGGTAGGCTTGGCCGATGATATTCTGAATTCGGGATGGGTTTGGTGGGACATAATCTCATCATAAGTTGAGGAACATCTGTGTATAGTTTTTATTCCATTTGTATGAGGGAAAAGTGTGTGTATTTCTGAGCATTTGTGTGTGTGTGTTTGCATTCTAATTGTGATAAAAAATGTATAAAATTTGGCATTAAGTCCATTCCCATTGTACAGTGGTCACCATCATCCTCTCCAGAACATTTTCATCATGCAGAAGTAAACTCTGTCCCCGGTGACCAACAGCCCCTCATGCCCCCTCCCCAGCCCAAGGCCCCCCGCTCTTCTTGTTGTCTTTCACGAACTTGACGCTGTCGGGACGGCATACACGTGGAGGCGCAGAGCTTGCCCTTCCCCGACGGCGTATTTCACTGGGCATGTTGTCCTCGGGGCCGTTCGTGTGGCAGGTGGCAGAATTCCCGTCCATGTTAAGGCCGGATAATACCCCTTTGAATGGTGGACCACATCTTGTTGACCCACGGACACTGGGTCGCGCCCACCTTGGGCTGTCGTGTGAGTGATGCTGTCCGTGGGGCGCAGTATCTCTGGAGACTCAGCTCCCACCCTGTTCGATGTCCCGGGGAGAGGTGACATGCTGACCCTGGGAGGTGAGGCTGGGCAGAGTGACGGTGGTACCAGGCTTACCTCACGCAGTTGGTGTTTCTGTTTTTACAGTAGGCGTTAGGTTTGCTCAGGACTGTAGGTGGGGAGATCACTAACCGTCGTGTCTTTGGTTTGTGCTGTGAAGACCTCGGCAGCCCCTTTGCCCCGGATTTCTGCTCGCATCGTGAGAGCGTGCAGGCTGCAGCTGAAGGAGATCCCCTCCAAGGAGCTGTTCAAGGAATGTGTCAGGTGAGGGCCGTGCCCGCTGCCCGGCGCTGCAGGCTTCTCGGCGGGAGGCATGTTCTTACCGCGTTCTGTCGAAACTGAAATGCACTTTCACGGGGACGGGCTGGGGAGCAGCCATCACCCTCGCCCGGGGACCCACCGAGGCGGTCCTGGCGGAGCCGGGCAGGAGCACCCCTCCGGACTCCTGGCCCTCTGCTCTGTGCTTGTGTCCAGGATGAGAGAGTTATACAAAACGTTTTGTTTTGTTTTGTTTTAAATGACTTTAGAGAGAGAGGAAGGGAAACAGAAACATCAGTATGAGAGATGCCGATTGGTTGCCTTCTGCACACACCTAGACTAGGGCCAGGATCGAACCTGCAATCTAGGCACGTGCCCTTAACTGGGAATCGAACCCAAGATCCTCCTGGTACACAGACTGACAATAGCCACTGGAAATACGGCCAGCACTGTGAGTTTTAAATGTCGTAATTGCTTACAATGTGTGCGGCGGCCTTGTTTCCCAGCCTAGAGCCCAGCAGCAGCTCACTGTTCTGAGGTGGGGTGTTAGGCAGTGAAACTGAGCAGTGCCGGTAGGTTGGTGGTCACCGCTGACTTGTATGGACTGTGAGGTACACCACGTGACGCAGGGCGAGGGAGAGTGGCTTCCAGCTGGAGTGCGGACCAGAGTCCGGCCTTGTGCTGTTCTTCACTAGTTCCTGTGTTATTCTCCACGTGGAAACGGTCAGCCTGCTTTGCCTCACCCTGTAGCATAAGCTACTGTTTGTGTTGTACTTTTCATGGAAATTCTTAAATACCTTGATAAAGACGGTGTAGCTGAAGCTGAGTCAGAGTCCTCCACTGACTCTAAGCGTGGCTGTGAGCGCCCCCGGGAGCAGGCCCTGTGTGCCAGGACGCGCGGGCGGCCGGAGCCCCGGGGCGGTGTCAGCTCTAAGAGTGAGCGTGGCAGCCGTTCACGCCTTTCCTCTCAGGTTCACACCGGCCCGCTCTGAAGCGTGGCGGACGGAGAGCTTTTGCTTATGTAGTTATGCTTTTTAAAAGTCATAAGCCACCGACACCCACCGTCGTCTGGAACGCCCTGTGGGGATGGGCTCCCGTCACTGAGTGCAGCTGTGCTGCCCAGCTCCCCAGCCTCGGAGCCACGGGCACCTCCGAGGCGTGTTCCCTCCAGCATCCGGCTGCCTTCCACCCCTTACCACTCCCCAGAAGACTCTCACACTTCTAAAGCAGTTATAAATAAACCTAGCAGCATGGCCATGGCAGAAACCCTGAGAAAATGTGCAGCACAAAGTCACTTATTGAGTGCTTTATTCCCAGTGTCAAAAACGGTTGTGTCACGTATTAACATTTTCTGCCTTGTGACTATTATCAGTCAGACATTCCTCCATTGTATTTATAAAATGTTTATATCCCCTCCTAAAATACACAGGCCTATGCGTGCACACACACTTTGAATATGCTTTAAATTATTGTCCTTTTACTGACAGATTGTTTTTATAAAGTATTTGTTTCTCTGATGTCCATATACATAAAGAGAACCTCTGACTGGGAGGGTAAATTGATTTCATCTCCTTTGAATTCTTCCCTCCATATTCTCACGGACACATTGGAGCCTGTTGTGGATGCCTGTGACTTCGAGTTCAGTACTGAATAGCGTGTGTGTGTGTGTGTGTGAGACGGACCTGCCCGTGTCCAGGGCTCCTAGGTGCACTAACACAGCTGCTTCCATGGTGTAATGAAACACGGGTGTATAATTGCATGCAATCTTTTTCTAGAGTTGTCCATCACTTTTTAAGTGGAAAACCATTTGAAGAATACCAAGAAAGCCCATATTTTTCTCGATTTTTACAGTGGAAATGGCTGGAAAGGTATGTTCTCTCTTAAGATTCAGTGAAAACAATGGTAACTTCTCATCATCACCCTGATTGATGTATACCTTTCTATCTGTCAAAATACTCTTGGAAATGTTGGCCTTCATATGGTATTTCTGTACAGAAATTATTAATGTGTGTTATTAGTTTTTCCTCATTCAGTTGACTCTGTTCTGTCTTTTTTGTTTTTATTTTTTATTTATTTATTTTTACAATATATATATATATATATATATATATATATATATATATATATATATTTTTTTTTTTTTTTACAGAGAGGAAGAGAGAGGGATAGAGAGTTAGAAACATCGATGCAAGAGAAACATCAATCAGCTGCCTCCTGCACACCCCCTACTGGGGATGTGCCCGCAACCAAGGTACATGCCCTTGACCGGAATCGAACCTGGGACCTTTTGGTCCGCAGGCCGACGCTCTATCCACTGAGCCACACCGGTTTCAGCTGTTCTGTCTTTTTTAAATGGTTGTCAGCCCACTTGGGTGCAGCAGGTAGAAAATAAAGTCTGTCCTAGGGTCACAGACATACGATGTAAGGTCTCAGGCTGTGCGGCCTCCTGTGGCTTTATGGCCTCGGGCAAGTGACTGAGCCTTTGGCTCCAGGTCCTGGCTGTGCTCCCCGAGGTGCTCATGGCCCACACTTCTAGATGCCCAGGTCGCCTGAGGGATGTGTGAAATGCTTAGCCTTCCTAGTCCTGAGTGCAGAGTGGGTGCTCACAAAGTCTTAGCTGCCACTAGTGTTATTATTACGGCTGCTGTTATTTTTACTTTCAATCCCACCTGAAGAGTGAGGTTATTCTTTCCACTGATTTCTAGAGAGATTGGAAGTTGGGGGTGGGGGGGGGGAGGGAGAGAGAGAGAGAGAGAGAGAGAGGGAGAGAGGGGGGGAGGGAGAGAAACATTGATGTGAGAGAGGTACATTGGTTGGTTGCCTCCCGAACACACCCCAACCGGGGCTGGGGATCAAACCTACAACCCAGGTACATGCCCTTGACTGGGAATCGAACCCTCGACACTTCAGTGCTTAGGCCAACATTCTAACCACTGAGTGACACTGGCCAGGGCTGCAGTTATTATTGACTAGAGGCCTGGTGCACAGATTCATGCACATTGAAAGAAAATTAATTAGAAGGTGGCCAGTGGGGTGGGACTGGGCGAAATGGGCTGGGCACACCTTGGAGCCAACCTCCATGGTCCTGCCCCTGTGTCTGCAGAGTGAGCGGGGTCCCTCCAGCAGGTGGGGTTCCTCAGCCTGGCCTGTGGGGATCGGGTGGAAACCGGCAGTCTGACATCCCATGAGGACACTCTGCAAAGTTGTGTTGCTCAGCAGCTCCTGCGTTAAGCATCTGCCCCCTGGTGGTCAGTGTGCGTCATACCTACCGGCCGGTTGGCCAGTAGCTTAGGTTTTTGCTTAGCCTTTTATATATATAGATAGACTGACCACTTTTCCAGTTCTAGTTCAGACATATTTTTCAAGATGTCCGGTTTTTTAAAGGATAGCGTGCTGTAGACCCGTCCTTTTCCTCAGCAGCTTTCTGACTGGCCTGAGGGGGATGCCTGAGAATAATAATACTTCACATGGGGGCTAGTGCAGACTTGTCTTTCACGACTAAAGATAACTGGACCATTCTGCATCTGTCATCAGTGTTTTCAATGAAAAAGGTTTCGTGTGCTTGTTGCTGAGTGCGGCTGAGAGCTGTCCCCTGGAGGGCCACAGTCCCCAGTTACAGACTTCCTACCCTCCCCTGGACCAGTGAAGTGCCATAACTAAGCCTAGGACACCAGCGAGGTAGGCTGTTCTGCTTTAAAATAACAATGTGACGTGAGACCTGAAACTTTCTTTTTGTTACTTAGGCGGCCAGTAACAAAGAAAACATTTAGACATTACAGAGTTCTAGGAAAAGGTGGATTTGGAGAGGTAAGTGTCATGTGACCAATGGGAGCCATGCTAGCCAGCGAGGTATTGGAGAGGCACTTGCTGCAGGTCGCCATCCATTGAACTCACACACTGACTTCCATACCAGCTATCAGGGCATAATTTTAGCCAAGCACAAGCATTAAGGTTGAACTTGGTGCAAAAGGTACTTTGGTAAAAGCTTTTAACAAAGTTAGGAAGTGCCCAGCCAGTGTGGCTCAGTGGTTGAGTATCGACCATGAACCAGGAGATCATGGTTTGATTCCAGGTCAGGGCACATGCCTGCGTTGTGGGCTCCATCCCAATAGGAAATAGGCAGGAGGCAGCCCATCAGTCTTTCTCTCTCCTCATTAATGTTACTGTCCCTCTCTCCCTTTCTCTTCCTCTCTCTGAAGTCAATAAAAACATATTTAAAAAAAAAAAAAAATCAGGAAGTTGTTTTTGGGAAAAAATCATTATCTTTTGTTTTTACCTTTCACTTCATAAAGACACTGATTCCCATGTCCAGTGTGTAAGTTCTGTCTGTCCTGATTGAAAAATTGTTCTGTTTCTTTTTTTTAATTTGTTGACTTTTTTTTTTTTAGAGAGAGAGAGAAGGAAGAGAGAGAAACATCGATTTGTTCCATGTACTTGATGCATTCATTGATTATTTTTTGTATGTGCCCTGGCTAGAGATCAGACCCACAACTTTTCGTGTATCGGGACGACACTCGAATCAACTGAGCTCCCGGCCAGGGCGGACAGTTCTGTGTCTGTTGTGGGTTTTTTGTGACTATACTTCCATAATTTATGGCTAGTCGAAAAGTTCATTAGGACAAAAGCATGTTCTTGTATGTGCTTATTCAGCTCAACTCGGTTTGCACATACATTCATCTTCCACTTCCAGCAAAAGGTGTTAAAGAACGTGGACATTTAGGAAAATCCAGGGGAAACTGCCCACAAATGCAGGAGAGATGGGTTTTAAACGTGATGGCTGTGCCAGGCAGAGCCACCGTGGTGGGTGGACAGACGCACGTGCACGTGTGCCGAGGTGACTGAGCATGTTCCGTGAGGCGTGTGGAAGGCCCAGCGCGGGGAGCCGGAGGACGGAAAGGGGATGCTGCCAGGGCTCACCCTGCCGCCGTGTTTAACGCACACATCCCCCCAGCTCCCCGTGACAGCCACAGCCACGGCCGCGGCATTCCTCTCCCACCACTGGAAAGCTGACCTGAGTGACCCCCGGGGATCCGCTGGGACGGCGGGAACGTGGTCCGCGCAGCCATCGCCGCGAGAGGCAGCGGTGCTGCACCTGGTTCAGGGCTCCAGACCTTTGGTTCAGTAGTTACTATTTTTAAAAATACTTTTAAAATTGACTCTTAAAAGAGAGAGGAAGGGAGAAGGAAGAGGGAAACATCTGTGTAGAGCGAAACGTGGATCGGCTGCCTCCTGCACGGTCCCCACCCGGATCGAGCCCGCAGCCCCTGCATGTTGCCTTTTGGAGTTGGGGATGATCCCCAACCAACCGCGCCTCGCCGGCAGGGCAGTCTCAGACCTTTTAGAACGTTTGCATGATCCAACCAAGTGCTGGTGTGTGCACCCTCCTGATGGACATCGCTGTGGGAATCTGTCCCGTGCGGACACCTCTTCACTTCCTCCCGCCCTTCCTTTCATGACGTCCAGGCCAGAGCTCGGGTTTTGTCAGGGGAAGAGGAGAGGGAGCTTCAAGCGCATGGGTCTGTGTGCACAGAAGAGTGACGTTCTTGTCACAGGCACACGGGCTTTAGGAGTTCAGTAGGAACATGTCAGCCAGGGCGGGCGGGACAAGGTCCATGTTCTTACAGGTGCGTGTACGGAGGGGCTGGGAGCTAGCCAGAAACATTCATGGTAGTTTTCTTGGGATTTCAGGTGAGTTTTTAATCATTGTCCTTTTGAATACTTCAAATATTTTCCACTGTGAACTTTATGTTTTATCATAAGGTTTATTTTATTGATGGGTAAAATTATAAGTAAGCCTTGTTTGGTGTGTGTGTGTGTGTGTGTGTGTGTGTGTGTGTGGTTGTGGAGCAGTTGTGCATGGATTGTGGGGGTTTGTGTGTGTGTATGTGTGTGTGGGTAGGAGTCATAGGCTGATAGTCCAGAGCCTGGGGACTGGTACGTGGGGGCTTGCTTTGCTATGTTCATAATATAAAATTAAATAATATGTAAATATCACTTAAAACTAAATATAGTAAATGTATAAAAGTCAAGAATCTAGTTTCTAAAACTTTTGCTTTTGTACCAAAAAGGAGGGAGACATGTTAACCAGCACCATGATCACGTATGAACAAGTCCCATCTGTCCATTGCCCTGGGCTTTAGAGCATGTCTGTTCACATGATTGCCCCCGCGCCCTGCCGTGGACGAGGTCGCTGAGGGAGGAAGGGGCGGCTCGCCAGCTGTCGCTCTCTTCCAGAGGCTTCTCACAGAAGACGCCTCTCCATAGCCTGGGAGCTCAGCTCCGTGCACACCTCTTCCTTTCTTTTAACACCAGGTTTATGCCTGTCAAGTGAGAGCTACGGGGAAGATGTATGCCTGCAAAAAGCTAGAAAAGAAAAGAATAAAGAGGCGGAATGGTGAAGCCATGGCCATAAATGAGAAAAGACTCTTAGAAAAAGTGCAAAGTAGATTTGTAGTAAGTACCTCCCCTCGTCTCCCGCACCCTGAGAGAGCCCAGGAGATCTGTAGGGAGTTCCCCCTCTCGTCCTCCCTGAGGATCCCAGGTAACCAGCACTTTTCTTAACGACCTGCCTCAAAGCCCCTTCCTTCCAGCCGTGGGAATTGCTTGGTTGAGTGTGTGTGCGGTTGCCATCTTGTGCTGATAAGAGGCATACCGTAGGTGTCGGGAACAGCTTTGCTTTAGTAACAGCCCTCTCTTTCCTTATTCAATTCTTAATAAACGTAAGACAGTGGGGAGCCTGCCTGGAACAGCCGCTGCTCCCACCACGCCTGGCCTGGCAGTGACTTCCCTCTGCAAGCTTGCACCGGCCAGGTGCTCCTCCCCTCTGTTTATGACACCACTTATGACAGCATCAAAAAACAGCGAGATCTAGGCAAAAACTGAGACCGATAAAACGCTAGTTCAGAAATGACAGAAGCCTGGCCGGCAGCTCAGTTGCTGGAGCATTTGCCTCATATGTCCAGGTGCAGTTTGACCCCCAGTCAGGGCACATACCACAAGCACAGTGGGTCTGGATAAGTGGGACAGCGGATCGGTGTTTCTCTTGCTAAAAAACCACTTTAAAAAGTTTCAACATTGTGTTGAGAGAACACTTCAAAAAGGAAAGAAAATGACAAGCCCCAGCCACGGGGTCCGTGGGTTGGGAAACTCGCTGGTGCGAAGGCATCAGCTCTGCCCGGATTGATGCAGCGATGAAATGAATTCAGTGCAGTCCAGCACGGCCCCGGCAGCACGTGTACGTGTGTGTGTGTGTGTGTGTGTGTGTGTGTGAGTGTGTGTGAATGACATACAAACCAATAGGAACGTAGGTGAAAACCTTGACCAGGCAAAATGGGTTTCATGAGCATATGACAAAGCATGAGGAGTACCTGTGTCTGCGTGGTCACAGCCATGCAGTTAGCGCCCCCCGCTGGCTGCCCACAAGTGTTGGGAGACCTCCGGGCGCTGTGGGGGCGGGTGAGGGTGGGGCGCTTCAGGGTGAGGGTAGCCTGGGATGATGATCCAGTGTCTGTGAAGTAGTGTCACCCACCTACCCCGGGGGGGGGGGGGGGGGCAAGTTCTCTCCAGTTCAGGAGCGGCGCGCTGGCGCAGGGCGTGGAGCTCGTGGAGTGCGGTTAGCTGTGGGTGCGGGCCAGGCCGAGCCGGTGTCCGTTGTTCCTGTGATCCTGCCGCCTCCAGGTGAGCTTATGCTACTCGTACGAAACCAAAGACAGCCTGTGCTTGGTGCTCACCATCATGAACGGCGGGGACTTGAAGTACCACATCTACAACCTGGGCGGCCCCGGCATCGAGGAGCCGAGGGCGGTGTTCTACGCGGCGGAGCTGTGCTGCGGCCTGGAGGACCTGCAGAGGGAGCGCATCGTGTACAGGTGAGCGGGCCTCCCCCCCGGGGCCCGGGCTCCCTAGGGGCAGCCGCTTACACTGTGGCCTCAGAGGCGGCGTCTCGTCTCTGTGAGCAGCTCTCCGTGCGGTTGGTCAGACGTGGGCAGTGCCCCTGACGTCGAGTCTGAACCATTTCCGACATCTGCGGCGTGGAGCAGTGCTGCGGCCTGGGGCTGCCAGCCCATGGCCGCTTACGTGCCTCACAGTCACACGCACTTGGCTGTTTCTGCCTCTTAGAATTCAGTAAAGAGAACGAAATGAGTTGCACTGGCTAGTGTCAGCAATGTGCTCCGTCGGAGGGAAAGCAGCCCATCCTGCAGCTGCTGCAGCGTCTCTCGTCTCCCCCTGGTGGTCTCGCCTGCGCCCGCTCCCTGGGAGGCCTGCCAGCCTCACCCTCTCTCCTGACATCCCAGGGTCTCACCCCCTCCCGTTGGCCACAAGTTCCTTCTGAGCATTTGCCCACTCAATTCCTGGGTCACTGGGCCTCTGCTGCGGGCGCTGTGCTCACTCTCAGGGTCGTCTTGCTTGTCGGGCGCAGAGCCCGCGTGGCTGTGGCTGCAGCTGCTGTTGGGCACAGGGTCAGCTTCCTCCTAACCGAGCTTCCTGTCGCTTCTTCCTCGCAGAGACCTAAAGCCCGAGAACATCCTCCTGGACGACCACGGTGAGTGCGCCTCCCCGGAGCACAGGCTCCGCCGAGAGGGACGGGGCAGTCAGTGCGGACCCTGCGTGCGGCCGCAGACACGGCAGACAGCGGGAGCCCGAGGCGCCGGGATGGCACGGGGGCCTGCCTCCCGGGGTAGGCGGGCAGCAGGCTCGCTACACTCAGTGAGGACGAGCTCTGTCCTTGTCTTGCTCATGGCCCGCATCTTGCTGTATCCCTCAGCGTGGGCACACTGCTCGCGGGTGGCCCTCCTTGCAGGGCAGGCGGCCTGGGGCAGCCGTGCACATGGCCACGTGGGTCTGCCACGCGGGAGCCTGTGGGAGTGTCAGGAGCAGCTCGTGGGGCTGGCTGTTGGTCAGCAGCCTTTCCTCTGACGGCTTAACGGTCAGCGTCTCGATGTCATAACCGGGACTCAGCGACGGCACGCTGACGCCATCGCTCCGTTTGTGCGTCGCTGCCGCGGTCCCTGTGAGAGGGAACTCTGCGTCATCTGCATTTGTTCACCTTTTGCTCAGGGAAGTCAGGTGAGACATGGGCTGTGAGTCCCCTGGTTTTCACGGCCAGAGGGCTCGCTTTCTGCTCTCGTGAGGAACTGGTGCGTTCTAGCACTGCTGTGTGTCCATCCTTCGGAGTCGTTGCCCGCCTGGCCAGCAGGTGCCAGTGGATGTGCTCTCTGCTGTGGTCATGTTCCAGGCCCCCTTGCATGCCGAGACCTGAGTCCCCTGCTCCCCAGGGCCTGTTCCCGTGTGGAGAGCCGCACGCGAGACCCACGTGGCGGCGCGCCCCGTTGCTCTGTGGCCATTCTTCCCGGCCTGCTGAGTGGGCGGAGAAAACGTGCCCCACCTCTTTCTTTGAAGAGAATATTCACCCTGGTTCACATGGGCCTTCCCTCTCCGCCCCTGTGCGTCCTCCTTCCGTGCGGAGGCACAGGCCCTGATGGCTTCAGCGTCCTCATGCCGTCTCCTCACTTGGCTGTTTAACATGCAGCAGAGGCCGCTCCCCGCACACAGACCTCCGGCCTTGTCTCCAGGGGGTGGGATGGGGGTGGGGGGCCATCAGAGCGGGTGCTAGGCCGAAGGCCAGGCCACGTGCAGTTCTGCCACATCCCTCCCGGGTGTGGAGCTGGTGGTTTTGTTTGCTTTTGAACAGAGAGAGGCAGGGAGTAGGAGAAGAAGAGAGAGAGAGAGAAGCATCGGTCAGCTGCTCCCTACACACCGCCTCTTGGGGACGGAGCCCCATCCCAGCATGTGCCCTCACTGGGCATCGACCCAGGGACCCTTGCTGCACGGGACAGTGCTCAACCAGTGTGAGTGTGCCTGTGTCCCCACCCGCCCCAGGCCGTGCCTCCAACGTGCAGTGCTTCCAGTAGGTTTACTGTTCCCTTCTCAGTTTAAAAGAATCACCTTTTAAAAGAAAAATGAGACAGGGGAACTTAAAATTTTGCAACATGCGTGAACTCTGCTTAAACATAAAATATAGAAAACCAAATTGCCGAGGGATCTGTCTGTTTGGGAGGAGGAAACTCAGACGAGCTGAAATGTGGCAGAGCTGGGACTCTCACCCAGGCCTCCGGTCCAGCATCTGCTCTACCCCCTGCCCCTCCTGCCTCCTGGGTGGGCTCGCGCCCAGCGCATGATGGGATTTGTGATGTGGTGCAGCCTCAGTCCGAGGTCCCCTTCCTGTCTCGAGTGCTGTGTAGACTGGTCTGAAACGATTCCGTGCCTGGGGAGCTGGTCAGCTGGTGTCGATGGTCAAACGGCTTCCCGCCCCGAGCCAGGCGGACACTAATGCCCCGCCTAGTGGAGCTGCACGCCCGGTGGCCTTTGAGCAGAGGCGGAGAGTCTGCCGTGGGGACCGCTGTGCCTCGCCATGTGTAGATGCTTTTCCGTTCTGTAGGTGTGGAAGCGTCAGCACGCCCCCCTGTGATCGGTGTCATGTGTTTAAACACACGCAGGACATATCCGGATTTCAGATCTCGGGTTAGCCTTGGAGATCCCGGAAGGGCAGACAGTTCGAGGAAGAGTCGGAACAGTCGGCTACATGGGTACGTAGAGGCCCCCTTCAGCGAGCCTTGCCCTTTCTGTCTAGGTGCCCGAGTCCTCAGGACACAGACACTCAAATGCGAACGCACCTGGAGTCCGTTCTGCCTGAGGCACAGGTGGCGTTTGAAGTGGTGCCGGCGGCGTGGGAGTGAGGAGGCCTCCCATCCGCTCCTCTCCTAGGTGGGACTGAGGCCCAGGGCCGGCTCGGGCTCCATGGAGGCAGGTCGGGACCGGACAGCCCATCTCACTGCCGCTGCCACACCCGGTGCATGCGGCCTCGCAGTCCCCTCGGGGACCTGTCCCTGGCCATTCCGCAGCCTGCGTGCGCGGGCCCTGCCTCGGTCAGCTCCGGAGCAGTGACCTCGCAGCTCCGGCCGGGTGCCAGCCGGACCCCAGGGTGGCCTCTCACGGGCCGGAGGGCCCCGAGGGCCTCTGTGGAGCCTGCGGTGACTCCCCTGGCTGCTGCTCTGCCGTCAGCTGCCGCGGGGACCTGATAGATGAGGGTAGATGGCCACGGCCAGGACCCCAGGGCTGTGGCTCTGTGTTTGGAGGGAGCCCCTTCCCGGTAGCTCCTCTGCTGGGGCTGTTTCCCGCTCCGAGAGTACAGCCTCCGGGCCAGCTGCATTGGAAGGTCTTTCGCCACATAAAGCCCGCGGTCTCGAGTGCACATGCGTGGTCTCGGGCGTCACAGCGCTGGGCACCCACCACTGTCTCAATCCAGATAGTTCTGTCCCCTCAGCAGAACCCGTGCCATCCCGGCAGCTCCTGTGTCTCTCCCCCCCCCCCCCAGCCTGCAGCCATGAAGCTGCTTTCCGTCCCCAGGCCCTTGGCGAGTCTGCCTGCTTCTTAGAAATAGTCACACGCTACGCAGCCTTTTGCTCCGGTTCTTTCGCTTAACATGCTTGTAGGTTCATGCATGTTGAGACATGTTACCTTTACAGTGTGTTGTTTGGAATTAATTGCTGGGAAATTTAGAGCTACAGTTTAATTTGCCTTTGCTGTATTTGCCACGCAGCTCCGGAGGTGATCAATAACGAGGCCTACACCTTCAGCCCGGACTGGTGGGGGCTGGGCTGCCTGCTCTACGAGATGATCCAGGGGCACTCCCCCTTCAGGCGGTTCCGGGAGAAGGTCAGGCGGCAGGAGGTGGAGCGGCGGGTGCAGGAGGACACGGAGGAGTACTCGCCCAGCTTCTCGGAGGACGCTGAGTCCGTCTGCAGGATGGTGGGTGGGCTCCGGGGGCGTGAGCTTCTCCCTCCCGCGGCCATGGCCGCCCCGAGGGCGTCCGTGTCCAGTGAGCCAGGCCCTGGCTCGGGAGGGCCCCCGAGGTCCTCCGGTGCTGGAGGCCAATACCAGGCCTTCCTCCCGAGCCAGGCAGGAGGGAACCTTCTGGATGCCGCCGGGAGCAATGACGTGGTGGGTTCTGACCGCGCAGAGCCGAGGGGAGCCGAGGGGAGGGCTGCCTCTCAGAGGGGCCGCTGTGCCCCCCCCCAGAGCACAGCACGTGGAACTAACCTGAGCAGGACCTTCAGGCAGCGCCTGTCCCCTCGCCCACGTCGCTGTCCTTCAGCGCGTGCTGGTCGGGCCTGTGGGGCTGCGGTCGCTGCGGAGCCGGACCGGCGCAGGCAGTTTGCCCCTGTGCTCCGGCTGGGCAGGCCCTTTCGCTCACTCTGTGTCCACGGCCGCCACCGAGGGTTGGAAGGGGCTCTCTGCCCCTCCCAAAGCCAGGACGTAGACGCTCCGAGTGCACTCCTTCCCTCCTTCCCTCCTTCCCTCCTTCCCTCCTTCCCGTGTGCGAGGACGTGTGCACCTCCCGTGGGCCTGTCCTCCCGGGCCCGGCCCCGGCCCAGGCTCATTCTGCCGCAGGAGTGGGGGTGGGCCGGGGGCTGTGGGCTGTCACTCGCACAGCGAGGCACAGTGCCCACTGACGGGGAAGCCGTCACAGGGCTCCATGGGCGGCCGTGCCGGGAAGAGACCGCGAGGAGGACGGAGGGGCCAGCCAGGCCTGGTCAGATTCCAGCGTAGAGGGAGGTGGCGCCTACAGGGTTTGATGTGAAGTCCACCCTGCCAGGAGGGGAGAAGCTGGACACTGACTGGTTGCACCCAGAGGAGGGGCAGGAGAGGCGGAGTGTGGGGCAGAGGGCGCCGGAGACGTGAAGCTGGTGTGTGGATGCGCAGTGGGAGCTCCTCACGGCGAGCTCTGCACGGCCTGTGGCTGCTGGTCTCGGAGGTCCCCAGCCGCCGGGTGGGAGGGAGCTGAGGAGGTGAGGGAGGGGGGCCACGTGGTTGAAAGGAGGCGGGAGGCCGAGGCCCCATTGTGGGTCACGCTCCTGTACAGAAGCCACAGCTGCGGAGTCACAGTGCTGCCTCCGGTTAGAAAGACGGGCCACAGGGAGGAGGCAGCAGGGGAGGGCGTGACCTGGGGGAGTGGCTGGTGGGACGGGGTGGGGGGCAGGTTCTGGGGGTGTTGGCATCTCCAGCAGGCAGCTGTTACTGAAGGGTGTCAGTAGCTCAGGGGGTGATGGTGCCGGCAGTATCCGTTTCCGGTTCCTTCTCCGTGTGTCCGGGGCGGGTGGCAGTGCTAGTGCCTGGCACTGGCGGTGGGCTCGGGCCTTTCTTCCAGCTGCTCCCTTGGACTGACAGAGTTTAGTCAGCTTCCGGCCAAGCTGCTGTCCGTGCACTCACAAATACTTCGAGTGCTGCTGCCCTCGGTGGCTGCAGGGATGTGGGAAGCTGAGTGAGAAATGGAGCCTGCCTCAGGCCTCACGGGCTCCTGGCAGGCTGAAACAGCCAGAAACGTGGCTATAGTGAAAGGGGAAGAAAAAGTAATAAATAAATAAATAAATAAATAGCAGGTAGGCTGGAGCCAGAATGCCCTCTGGCCTCTGCCTGGAAATTGGGTTTATTTCCGGAGAAGCAGGTGAATCTGGCCAGGGGTCAGCAAACCTTTCTGGAGGGGCCAGGTGACCAGTGCCACTTAGGCCCTCAGGGCCCTGGTGTCCGTCCGGGTTGTATCGTAAAACAATTACAAGTGAGATACAAGATGCCTTTTTTTTAAAAATTATTATTTTATTTATTTATTTATTTTATTTCCCCCCCCCCATTTTTTAATTCAATTATTATCTGTGTACATATTTTAACATTGCCCCCCCTCCCATACATACCCCTCCTTCAAGACGCCTTAATGACCCAAATAATTAGGAGTCCTGAGGTGTCTCTTCCAAATCTGAGCCCCAAAATAGAGGAAGTCTCCCGTATTTACACTTTTCGAGCCTCTTTGCAGATTTCACAGAAGGACTCTGTGTGAGTTATTGTTACAGACAGTGTAACCTTGAATATATAATGAGTTAGTGCTTGGAATACGAACATGGGAGTTACTATCAGTATTAGCCTACATCAGTCTATTACAGTGGTCAGCAAACTCAGTCAGTAGAGCGGCAAACTGCGGCTTTCAGGCTGCATGTGGCTTGCTAGCCACAGTTTGCCAATGACTTGTCTAGTGCATTGGATGGCTAGCTTGCAAGGTCAGACAGTTAAGTTTATCTTTTTCTAATATTTGAACTAAAAACAAAGTAATTTTATAGAATAAGAGACTCTTAAAGTGACAGTTTACAGGACTAGGGCCTACCTAACAAAGCAGAGTTTCAAACAGTGATTTTTACACAAGATGGAGGTTCCTGTGCTTCCTCAGGCTCTTCACCCCGCTGCTAGTGCAGGCGCAGCAGGGCCGCTGACCCCGGCCGCTGTGCTCCCGCAGCCGTGCGGGTCAGCAGCCCAGGCAGCGGGGGGGCCGTGTGTGCTCACGCTCCAGTCTGTCCCGTGGTGCGTGAGCCCAGCCAGACCTTCTTGGTCGATTGTGGAGGACGGCCTCCTGAACTGTGATCATTACAAACGTGGGTGGGCAGCCCTGGAAGAGATCCTTCCCGCTGACTGTAAGTGGTGTGATTTCTGAACGGGGCTTGCTAAGTCTTCTCCAGCTGAGCCAGCGACCCCCTTCCTGAACAGAGCAGCTGTGAGTGTTTCTAATGTGACTGAGCGGTAAGTGGTTCCTCGGAATGCTGAATGGTGCTATTTCTTTTAGAAAGTTTATTGTTTTACTTAGGGATTTACTTAGCCAACTCTTTATTTATTGACAGCTCAAAGGGAACCTGTAGTTTAACTGTTTGAAGCCTCACTTGTCTAATTGGTCAAATCTGAATTAATGAGGCGGGCGGGCACTGCACCCTGAGGGCCTCTGCTCGGAGGTGGTGCTCGCCCCATTCCGTGGTTCTGGCCGTGGAGCTGCCCTGCGTTCCTTTCTCCCCAGGAGCTTCTGACTCCATTTCTGCTTCCAGCTGCTCACCAAGAACCACAAGGAGCGCCTGGGCTGCATGGGTGACGGAGCTGCTGGCGTGCGGAAGCATCCCGTGTTCCAGAACATTAACTTCAAGAGGCTGGAAGTGCACATGTTAGAGCCCCCGTTCTGCCCTGACGTGAGTACCCTGTGCCCACCAGCAGGGCTCCCAGCAAAGGCGGGCCTCTCTCCAGCAGCTCCAGGTCACCTGGTGCAGCCAGTGGGTGTGGCTTCCGCTCAGGCCCCCTAACATCTGGTTCCTCCTCCCTCCCCGGCCCCCACTGCCCAGGCCTGTCCTCATGGCTGGGGGGCCTGGTGTTTGCTGTGGGCCATCAGAGCTGAGCCCGACCAGTGTGTCCTCGCACCTCCTGGGCAGCGGCCCCTTCTGATGGCAGTGCCGGCCAGCGTGTGTCTCAGAGTCCTGGCTGCACACGGGGGGCCCGGCGGTGGTCACCTCAGTGCATGGGGGGAAGGCGTGGGCACGTGTCAGTGCTGGGTAGGCACACAGCACAGACGATGGGCCAGATGTGAGGTGGCCCAACAGGGTGTGATAGCGTGACAGTCCGGGACTCGGGTTGTACCCATGTGTCTTACACCAGTGTTTCTTCCCCGGAAATGGGTCTGGTTGCATGTTGGTGACATGCTGTGGTGTCGGCACAGGGAGAACGGCACTGGCTCCAGGCTGCGCACGTCAGCAGTGAGGCAGTTACAGCCGGAGCAAAGCCCCAGACAGAGACTTCCGATGGGCCGCTGGCTGGTCCCTCGAGCCTTCTTTCCACCAGGCCTGGGGCCCCGGGGCCTGCACAGGAAAGGCCGGCAACAGTGCTGTCTGAGGGGGGAGGTGACGGGTGTGGCCTAGGACACATAGGCCAGAGGTCTGGGCAGTTCTGGGAGTTCCCTTGAGTTCCCCCAGCGGACTGTGGGGCCAGGCGACAGCAGTCTGATGGCCATGTGTCAGGCACTGGCACTTAAGTGGGGATCAGTACAGGCTCTGGCCTTGGGCTGGGGCCCAGCTCCGCCAGCCTTCCCCTGGTATGTCTCCCCTTGTGGTGGCCTCGGGACAGGACCCAGTGGTCCTCACTGTGGTGTGCGTGCTGGGAGCTGCAGGGCGCCCCTTGCCTTCAGTAGGCCAGGCCGCTGTGCACTCTCCCTCACTCCCCACCAGGCAGGCGGCCGCACTGACATGTCCCGCCTGCTCCCGGCCCCTGACCCTGAGGACAGCAGTCCGGCCCCTGGCCCTGAGGAGGGTCTGCAGACCAGCCTCCCTCGGCTGGGACCTAGATGAGCTCTGACGGGGACAGGGAGCACCTGACCACCCTCTTCCCCTGGCCTGCCTGTAACCCATTGTCCACTGCCGAAAGGGAGGCATGCATCTCAGGTGTGTGGGCAAGAGCCCTGGCCGGACAGTGTCCTCAGTTAATGCCAGTGTCCTCAGTTAATGCCAGTGTCCTCAGTTAATGCCAGTGTCCTCAGGTTAATGCCAGTGTCCTCAGTTAATGCCAGTGTCCTCAGGTTAATGACAGCGTTCAGGGAAGGGTCAGACTGCTCCCATGAGAGGCTCCGCAGATCAGGACCGGAGGAAGAGGTCAGGCCGCCCTCCACGTGCATGTGACTTAGTGGTGAGGGAGACCCAGTACCCAGTGCCTCACGGCCTGCACCTCCTTGTTCTCCGTGCGCAGCCGAAAGCGGTTTATTGTAAGGACGTCATGGATATCGACCAGTTCTCCACGGTGAGAGGCATCTACCTGGACGCCACCGACACCACCTTCTACAGCCAGCTTGTCACGGGCTGTGTCCCCATCCCCTGGCAGAATGAGGTACTGCTTGTCAGGGTGCCGGGATGTGTGTGTGTGTGTGACGGCATCTCCTCAGCTGTCACACACACACACCTGTGAGGGTGAGAGGTAGAATTATCCACGGCCGCTGTCCCTGGGCCCTTCACAGGTGGCGGGCAGAGGTGGTCATTTGGGTCCGAGGGGGCTCCCGGCCCTGAGCCCCTTGGCCTAAGCTGGGCTGGAGGCACCGCGGGGCGGAGGGGGGGCAGGTTACCCAAGAAGAGGCCAGGAGGCAGGGCCAGTAGAAATGGGGGCCGGCTGACCCGTTGTCCACCCGCTGCTCTGCCCTGCCTTCTCGATGCAGATGATCGAGTCGGGATGCTTCCAGGACATCAACGACAGGGAAGACCGGGAAGCCCGGGAAGCTCAGGCCCTCCGTCAGGAAGGCAAACGCTACCCCAAGAAGCTGCAGAAGGAAGGCTGCTTCCACAGGCTCTTCAGGAGAGCGGTGAGCGTCCCGGCCTCGGCAGGCACTGTGTGGGCTTTCAGTGTGCTGTGTTAGGAAAATGCTTCACCGCGCCAGAGCTGGCTTTTCGTTTCCGACGCCTCCTGCCTCGGGCTGGCACGTGGTGTGGAGCAGGCGGTGGTGCTGTGGAGCCAGCTGACCCCTCACCTCTGCTGTGCGTGGATCTGCTCTGACCCAGAGGGAGGGCGGAGGGCAGGCGCCCAGCTGCCCGGGCCGTGCTGGCCGCTGGGCTCGCGATGAGTGTCTCACAGGCCAGCCTCAGAACGACGCCTGCCACTCCCCTCACTCGCTGCTCATTGCCGCGTTCGCGGGAAGGCTGCTGCTGCTGCTTTGGAGGCTTTCCGCAGCAGCTGCGGTTAGCATTTCCCCGTGACGTTCTCTCCTTGGACGGGTGGGCTCCTGCTTGGCCCCTGCCCACTCCCCGGGCTTCCCTCAGAGCTGTCCACTCACACTCTGAAAGCACGCCGCAGGGGCATGAGCCTCGGAGCGCACTGACGGTGACCGCATCCCTCGGGGAGGCCTGGGCAGCTCCGGGCCCGCCGGAGAGCCTGTCTCAGCGCCCTGTCCTGGCGCCCGTGGGAACCGGAACCGCAGCTGGGGCTGTGCTGTGAGGCCGGAGCCCTGTTGGTTCCCCAGAGCGCGGGGTGGGTGGTTAGGAGCGCCTGTGCGAGGGGGAGCACAGAGAGCCACCAGAGGGCAGTGTGCCCCGAGAGTACTGCAGGCCACGAAGTAAAGAAGACGTGTGAGCACCCAGAGTCCGCCCCGGCCCTCTCGCGCGGGGAAAGGTAAGCGCTGCCTCCGAGCAGGACTGACGGGCGTGTGTTGCAGGGCTGCCTGAGCTAACTGCGGAGCCGCGAGGAGGAGCTGCTGCGGGGCCGCCGCCGGCGCAGAGCCCTCCCCACGCCAGGAGCTGGCTCCGTGCTCGTCCTCGCTGGGATGGCAATAAACAGGTCTGACGCAGCTTAGCGTGCCCGTGAGTCTGCAGTTTTTCCACCACAGCTGGCCTGAAGGAAAGGCCCCTCAAGGATGGTGTGGCGTCCCAAACCCCCTTGTTGGGGGCTCAAGCTCTTCATGCCCACGGGGAGGGTGGAGACGGCTGGGCATCAGCTCCTCCAGTGCTCGCAGGAAGCGGCAGGCCGGCCCTCCTGGCCCAGGGCTCAGCGTTAGAGCCGCCCGTCTGCTTCCGCGGTGTGTGCAGAGCGTCTGTCTCCCTGCGTGTGCGTGCCTCCCTGCGTGTGGGTGCCTCCCTGCGTGTGCGGGTCTTTGCTGGTCGCCAGACGCCCCTGCCCTCCAGTGAAAGAGGTGCCCCCAGGCCCTGAGGCCAGGACTTGGCCGTCGGGGGCTCCTCACCAGCCCTGGACTGTGTTAAAGGGGTTCTGTGCAGCGGCCTGTGATTCCGTGCCCGCAGTGCCTCCAAGGATGGGGGTCAGGTGACTGAGCCGAAGGCCAGGGCCCAGGCTGCTTGGAGAGAGGAGCTCACCTCCTGGGGTTGGGGAGAGCGGTTCCCTCGCGAAGCTCTGCACAGACCCCCAGAGACTTGGCTGCGCTCTTACTGCGTGAGAGGAGATGGCCTGGCCTGTGGAGGGGCCAGCTGTGCAGGGAGGAAGGCCTGGGTCCCCTCCAGGAGCGGGGCTGGGGAACAGAGTCTTCTGTTTTATTGGGGGGAGGGGCGTCGTGCAGGGTGATGTCATTAAAATGTGACTTTTGGGTCTTCTCTGTTGTTACACGTCACCTTGAAAGGTGTTGAGGGCGGGGCATCTACAGAGCTCCGGAACACCCCTCCGCCAGGCGCCCTGGGAGCGGCTGCTCTAGCATGCACCGACTCCGGCTCCCTCCTCAGTACAGTTCCCCTCCCCGGTACAGGTCCCCTCCCCGGTACAGCTCCCCTCCCCCGTACAGCTCCCCCCCCCCACGGTACAGCTCCCCCCCCCCCCCCGGTACAGCTCCCCTCCCGGTACAGCTCCCCCCCCCCCCCCGTACAGCTCCCCCCTCCCCGGTACAGCTCCCCTCCCGGTACAGCTCCCCTCCCCGTACAGCTCCCCTCCCGGTATAGTTCCCCTCCCGGTACAGCTCCCCCCCCCCCCCCCCCGTACAGCTCCCCACCCCCACCCCCCCGGTACAGCTCCCCTCCCCGTACAGCTCCCCCCCCCGTACAGCTCCCCTCCCCGTACAGCTCCCCTCCCGGTACAGCTCCCCTCCCCGGGTACAGCTCCCCTCCCCGGTACAGGTCCCCTCCCGGTACAGGTCCCCTCCCCGGTACAGCTCCCCACCCCCACCCCCGTACAGCTCCCCTCCCCCCCGTACAGCTCCCCTCCCCGGGTACAGCTCCCCCCTCCCCCCCCCGTACAGCTCCCCTCCCCCCCGTACAGCTCCCCTCCCCGGTACAGCTCCCCTCCCCGGGTACAGCTCCCCCCTCCCCCCCCCGTACAGCTCCCCCCCCCCCCCCCCGTACAGCTCCCCTCCCCGGTACAGCTCCCCCCCCCCCCCCCCCGTACAGCTCCCCCCCCCACCCCCGGTACAGCTCCCCTCCCGGTACAGCTCCCCTCCCGGTACAGGTCCCCTCCCCGGTACAGCTCCCCTCCCCGTACAGCTCCCCTCCCAGTACAGGTCCCCTCCCCGGTACAGCTCCCCTCCCTGTACAGCTCCCCTCCCGAGGACAGGCACTGTCCAAGCGCACCCGGGAGGAATCCAGTTTAGTGGGAGGTGTGTGTGTCATGACATAAAGTAACGTGTCACTTTCTTGCTCCCGGCCATCCTGGCAGCTGCTCTTGGTTGGGGGCTGTCCACACCTGAGGCAGGAAGATGGTGGAGCCGATCCCCTCTAGCTCCCTCCTGCCATGGAAAGTGGGGAGTCCGTGCTGGGTACACACAGACTCTGCAAGCGATGACACAAGGCGAAGCGAAGCTGGTCATCCTGGCCAGAGCACGAGGCCACGCGGCCAAGCCTGGTGCCCATCACCACAGTGGCAACGTGACTGAACTGCGCGCTGTGGGCAGAGCATCCTTGCGTGGGCCCTGGCTAGCCACGACCCAGGTGAATCTGTAGGGCTAGAAGCATGCCAGGGCAGCCAGAACCAGTTTGGCTCAGTGGATAGAGCGTCAGCCTGTGGACTGAAGGGTCCCAGGTTCGATTCTGGTCAAGGGCATTTACTTTGGTTGCGGGCACATCCCCAGTGGGGGGTGTGCAAGAGGCAGCTGATCCATGTTTCTCTCTCATTGATATTTCTAACTCTCTATCCCTCTCTCTTCCTCTCTGTAAAAACTCAATAAAATATATATATATAAAGAAGTATGCCAGGGAAGACTGTGGAAAATAAACCATGCAAAATTTTTCTTTAATAAAACTGGCCAGTTTTATATAACTAGTCCTGACTCACCAATTAAAGGGGAAGATTTCAGATTGGGTCATGAGGCAAAACCCAGTTGAGCTGTCTGAGACACACTGTAAAAGTGAGAGAAAGTTCAGGTGTAACCACTGCAAACACATCTCAGGAAAATACTAGTGTCCGTAACGAAGCCCCCATGTCGGAATGTCTGACAAGGCAGAAGGCGCAGTCCTCAGATGAGACAAAATAGAAGTAACTGCTCACCAAGCACAGCCGTGGCGTTCCCTAGCAGAGCGGGGAAGGTGAAGCCACCTCCGAGTCTGGAGAGAGCGGACCTGGAGCATGGTGAGGGGCATCCTGTGGGTGGGTGTGTGTAGATACATGCTTTTAGAGAGACATACACATACTACATATTGATAGGACATGTAGATAATAGAGAATGTATCTTCTCTTCAAATGCCCACAGAACATGCATCAAAAGTGACTTATGTCACAAAGGAAATCCTAATAAAAAATTTGAAAAGAAATATAGTCAAGAATATCTGATTACAAATGTGGTAAATCTATAGCCTCTGCTATAATCCAAAAGTACAGAACTTCTAGAAATGACCACCATTCCTCTAGGTCTGGCTGAATGGGACGCAACTACAAGAGTGCTCAGAGAACATTTATAGCTTCTAATCAGACCGACCAAAGTGAGCACGTGGAAAGACAGGACTGAGCCTAACTCAAAGGATAGGAAAAGACATCAAGAAAAACAGAGAAGAAATTAATGGACAAAAGCAAAAGTCAATGGCTACTGAACAGAAATAAGTTCTTAAAAAATCAAAAAATAAAAGTAAAGGCGAAAACACGAATGCACATGCTGGGCCTTTGCTGAGGGATTTTCTGGTTTCTGTAGCGGGAACTTCAGGGGCGTCTCAATCAGAGTATCCACCAGCTTTTCAGGTGTCCCACTGCTGGTGCATCAAAGTGAGTGTCTAGTGGGGCTGGCACGCTGGTCAGGTTCACCTCCACCTTGGATTTGTCTGGCTCTAATGGGGCGGAGGGTTGTTGTTGTTTGTTATTCCCGGGCTTCATGGCTCTTGGTCTGGCTGGCACTAATGGCACTAATTTGGCCTGTTGTTGCTCTCCCTGACCAGGGTGATCTAAGCTGCCCGCTCTCTGTACTTACAGGGCGACGGGAAGGGCATAGGGATTCCTGGGCCGATCATGCCACAATGGCAGGTTTCCGGCGTGGGGGATGGGTTTGCTGGCCAGGAGAACACTTACAGCTTCTCAGTGTACCCGCAAAGGCTGCACCTCGAAACAAAGGCTCGTCCCTTCGTCTCCCCGGAGAACTGCTTGCTGGACTTGCAGACAAGCGGTCCTCTCTCCTCACACCCCTGCCGCGCAGTGAACTACAGAGCAAAGAGAGAGAGACGCATGAAAGCAGCTGGAGGGGGGAACCAAACCAAACCATTACACCCAAAGGAGCAATGACTGACTTCTCAACAAGAACGGGGGGTGGAATGCAGTTCAGGTCTTTCATTTGCTGACAGGAAGTGTCTGCCAACATTGAATTCCATACCAGCCACAAGTCCATTAAGAATGATGGAAAAGAATGGCATTTTCAGAGAGAATCCAAGATGGCTGCTCGGGTAGGCAACTAGCCGCAGCCGCACACAACAATTTTAATAAAATACAACTAAAATATAAAATGGACATTACCCAGAACTACAGGAAAGTCGACTGACTGGAAATCCTACAACAAGAAGCAAGGAGAAAACCAGAAGGAAGCACGGAGGAGCTGTAAAAGCCTAAGGTACGGAGACACGCGGCGCACGCGAAGAGGACGGAGCCGGAGAGGAGGGAGGCCGAGTGCCTGGCGGGCGTTCCCTAGCGGAAAGGAGATAAAACTCCGACTGTGCTGGGCCCCTGACTGCTCTGAACCCCCGTTATGGGCCAGACCCCGGGGACTCAGGCTCAGCCATAGGGAGCTGGGCTGTAAGTCGGAACCCCGGGGTAGCGGAGAAAGGAGGTCCCGGAGGCGCACACACTGCCCCCAGAGAAGGGACGGTCGGCTGTGCCGCGGGATTGCCCTGACGGGAAGGAGACTGGGGCTCCAGACTGCTGTGAACGCCACCTCCAACTCCACTTCCAACTGAACTGAACCCCAATACCGGGCTCATTGTGGGAGAGCATAGACTGTTTGGCAGCAGGCGAAAATCGAGGGCACCTTTCTCTCAAAGGCGCTGGCAGCGAGCACTGAAGGACCCGCATAGGGCGAGGCTGACGGAAGCCAAAGCTGCAGGCTCCACCCTGAAACCCCGTCCCATCTGTAACTGCGAAATGCGACAACAAAATAGATCACAAACGAAAGAAATGGAGGACAAAAAGCGTCTGGATATAGAGTTCAAATCTACGCTTATAAGGTTTTTCAAGAATTTCCTAGAAAAGATGGATAAGGCCTATGAGGATATGAAAAGAGATCAACTAGAATTAATAAGGAGTCAACAAGAAATGATAAGGGATCAACAAGAAATAAAGAATACATTGTCTGAAATAAAAAATATTCTACAGAGTCCTAAAAACAGAAGGGAAGATCGCAAGAATCAAGTCAAAGATTTGGAACATAAAGAGCCAGAAGACACTCCTCCACAGAAGCTAGAAGGCAAGAGAATCCAGAAAATTGAAGATAATGTAAGAAACCTCTGGGACAACTTCAAGCGAACCAACATCAGAATTATGGGGGTTCCAGAAGATGAGAGAGAGCAAGATATCGAAAACATACTGAAAGAAATAGTGACAGAAAACTTCCCCCACCTGGTGAAAGAATTTGACTTACAAGTCCAGGAAGCGCACAGAACTCCAAACAAAAGGAATCCAAAGAGGACCACACCGAGACACATCATTATTAAAATTCCAAGAGCAAAAGATAAAGAGAGAATACTAAAAGAAGCAAGAGCAAAGAAGGTAGTAACTTATAAAGGAGCACCTATACGATTGTCAGCTGACTTCTCAACAGAAACCATGCAGGCCAGAAGGGAATGGCAAGAAATATTCAAGGTGATGAATAGCAAGAACCTACAGCCAAAAATAAGCTACCCAGCAAAGCTATCACTCGGAATCGAAGGCCAGATAAAGAGCTTCACTAATAAAAAAAAGCTAAAGGAGTTCATCACCACCAAACCAGAATTATATGAATTGCTGAAGGGGTTCTTTCAGAAGAGAAAGTAAACAAAGATAAAAATTATGAACAACAAATACGTAATTATCAACAAGTGAATCTAAAAACCAAGGAAATTAAAAAAATCTGATGAACAATATTAACTGTTGAATATAATAGAATCAGAGGTATGGAAGGGGAGTGAACTGACGATTCTTGGGGAAAAGGGGAGAGGGGGGCGTGGGAAGAGACTGAACATAAACTGTGCACCTATGGATGAGGACAATGGGGAGAGGGGAAAGGGCAGAGGGTGGGGTGGGAACCTGGTGGAGGAGAGCAATGGTGGGGGAGGGGGGAGGGGAAGGAACATTTGTAATAATATGAAAAATAAAAACTTATTAAAAAATAAAATAAAATAAAAAAAAAAGCACCAGCAAAAAAAAAAAAAAAAAAAAAAAAAAAAAAGAATGGCATTTTCAGATAAACAGACGGAAAGACTTCAGCAACAAGAGATCCATGGAAGAGAAATTCTAACGGGCGTTTTCCAGGCAGAAGAACATGGTCCGGATGGAAGATCATGGGACAGGAAGGAGGGAAGAGGAATGGAAATGGCACATGGGGATGGGGGTGGAGGGGAGAGGGCAGTGGAATAAATGCTGACTGCTCAGAACAGCAGTGGCCGTTTCCATGCCCTACGCTGTGTGTGTGTGTGTGTGTGTGTGTGTGTGTGTGTGTCCAGTCATTGTGCCTCTTGGCTTCGCTTCATGCTTCCTTCTTCCTCTGGCCCAGGCCTCGCCCCCACAGATTCCATCTGGTCTTGCATTCAGGGCAGATGACAGGGCCCTGTGTGAGGGGTGATGCCAGGCTGCTTTATACATCCTGGCACCTGCCTTTCCTCCTGGGCAGGATCCATCACAGGTGTGTTGCTAGGCATTTATTCTTAGCTCCTCACCAAAACCTATTCTTTTATGTTTTTTCCTGAATAGCACACATTCCTTGCTGAGACTTGAACACTGCAAAAAAGCATACGGATTAAGATATAAATCACTGTGCTGTGCTGTGCGCCCTCTGCCCTCTAATTGCCCTGCCCACCGAGAGTCACTGTGACTAACCTGGTGACCAGGTCTCTCTTCTATGTATGTGTATGTTGTTGTTGTTGTTTTTTTTGTGTTTTTTTTTTTAATATATTTTATTGATTTTATACAGAGAGGAAGGGAGAGAGATAGAGAGTTAGAAACGTCGACGAGAGAGAGTCATCGATCAGCTGCCTCTTGCACACCCCCTACCGGGGATATGCCCGCAACCAAGGTACATGCCCTTGACCGGAATCGAACCCGGGACCCTTCAGTCCCCAAGCCGACGCTCTATCCATTGAGCCAAACCGGTCCCGGCTGTTGTTGTTTTTTTTTAATTTAAAAATGTTTTTATTGAATTTTAGAGAGAGAAGAAGGGAGAGAAACATCGATGTGACAGAGAAACACTGATTGGCTGCCTCCTGCATGCCCCCTACTAGGGATTGAGCCCACAACCCAGGCTTTCGCCCCGACTTTCTGGTGCATGGGATGATGCTCAACCGACTGAGCCACACTGGCCAGGGAGTGTGCGCTTCCCTTTGTTTACAAAGAGAGGTAGGAGTATGTGCACCAGTGCAATTGTGAATGCTCTGTCGACCCTTTTCCGTGCCTTTTGTGCTTTCTAAAAATGACTGGTTTTCCGTCCTATGGCTCTATCCTGACTCAGCCCATCCCGTCCAGCTTCCGTGTTATTCCCTTGCTTTGTCTCAGGTGCTGCTGAAGGTAGTGATGGTCCTCACACATCCACAATTACCTTCCTGGATAAATTTGCTGGTCAGGGCCTGTGCCATTGTGAAGATTTTGGAGACATGCCAGATTGCCCACCCAGCTGTGTTAATCTTTGTTGCGTTTGGACTATACCCGTGGTCGGCAAACATGTGGCTCTTGGGCCCCTTGAGTGTGGCTCTTCCACAAAATGCCATGGCCTGGGCAAGTCTATTTTGAAGAAGTGGCATTAAAAGAAGTTTAAGTTTAAAAAATGTGGCTCTCAAAAGAAATTTCAATCCTTGTACTGTTGACATTTGGCGCTGTCGACTAATGAGTTTGCCAACCACTGGAGTATACCAAGCTTTTCTCTGAACTTAAAAAACCTGTCTTGGGAGAATCCAAGATGGCTGCTCGGGTAGGCACCTAGTCGCAGCCGCACGCAACAATTTCAATAAAATACAACTAAAATATAAAATGGACATTACCCAGAACTACAGGAAAGTCAACTGACTGGAAATTCTACAACGAGAAGCAAGGAGAAAACCAGAAGGAAGCGCGGAGGAGCTGTAAAAGCCCAAGGTACGGAGACACGCGGCGCGCGCGTGGAGAGGACGGAGCCGGAGAGGAGGGAGGCCGAGTGCCTGGCCGGCGTTCCCAAGCGGGAAGGAGATAAACACTCGGACTGTGCTGGGCCCCCAACTGCTCTGAACCCCCATTCTAGGCCAGACCCCGGGGACCCAGGCTCATCCAGAGGGAGCTGGGCTGTAAGGCGGTACTCGGGGAAGCAGCGAAAGGAGGTCCCAGAGGCGCGCACACAGCGCGCAGAGAAGGGCCGGCCGGCTGTGCCCCGGGACTGCCCTGGCGGGAAGGAGACAGGCTCCAGACTGCTCTGAACGCCACCTCCAACTCCACTTCCAACTGAACTGAACCCCAGTTTCGGGCCCACTGCGGGAGAGCTTACACTGTTTGGTAGCAGGCGAAAATCGAGGGCACCTTTCTCTCAGAGGCGCTTGCAACAAGTACTGAAGGACCCTGAGTCTCAGGAGTCGCATAGGGCGGGGCTGAGGGAAGCCAAGGCTGTAGGCTCCACCCTGAAACTCCGCCCCCATCAGGAAAGCTGCCTGCGAAAATGCCTAAACCAAATAGATCACAAACGAAAGAAATGGAGGACAAAAAGCGACTGGATATAGAGTTCAAAACCACACTTATAGGGTTTTTCAAGAGACTCCTAGAAAAGGCCGATAAAATAAATGAGACCTATGAGGATATGAAAAGGGATCAACAAGAAATGCTAAGGGATCAACAAGAAATAAAGAATACATTGTCTGAAATAAAAAATATTCTACAGAGTCCTAAAAACAGAATAGAAGATCGCAAGAATCAAGTCAAAGATTTGGAACATAAAGAGCCAGAAGACACTCCTCTGCAGAAGCTAGAAGGCAAGAGAATCCAGAAAATTGAAGATAATGTAAGAAACCTCTGGGACAACTTCAAACGATCCAACATCAGAATCATGGGGGTCCCAGAAGATGAGAGAGAGCAAGATATCGAAAACATACTGAAAGAAATAGTGACAGAAAACTTCCCCCACCTGGGGAAAGAATTGGACTTACAAGTCCAGGAAGCACACAGAACTCCAAATAAGAGGAATCCAAAGAGGACCACACCAAGACAAATCATAATTAAGATTCCAAGAGCAAAGGACAAAGAGAGAATATTAAAAGCAGCAAGAGCTAAGCAGGTGGTTACCTATAAAGGAGCACCTATACGATTGTCAGCTGATTTCTCAACAGAAACCATGCAGGCCAGACGGGAATGGCAAGAAATATTCAAGGTGATGAATAGCAAGAACCTACAGCCAAAAATACTCTACCCAGCAAAGCTATCACTCAGAATCGAAGGTCAGATAAAGAGCTTCACTAATAAAAAAAAGCTAAAGGAGTTCATCACCACCAAACCAGAATTATATGAATTGCTGAAGGGGGTTCTTTCAGAAGAGAAAGTAAATAAAGATAAAAATTATGAACAACAAATACGTAACTATCAACAAGTGAATCTAAAAACCAAGGAAATTAAAAAAAAAATCTGATGAACAATATTAACTGTTGAATATAATAGAATCAGAGGTATGGAAGGGGAGTGAACTGATGATTCTTGGGGAAAAGGGAAGAGGGGAATGTGGGAAGAGACTGAACATAAACTGTGCACCTATGGATGAGGACAATGGGGAGTGGGGAAAGGGCAGAGGGTGGGGTGGGAAGGGGGGGGGAAAGGAACACTTGTAATAATATGAACAATAAAAATTTATTTAAAAAAAATAAAAATAAAAATAAAAAACCTGTCTTCTTGACAGTCCCTTTCTGTAAGGCTTCCTTATAAGATTTCTTGTCAGGATTATAGTAATTTCTAGGCAGATAACTCTCTCTCCTCCACGGCTGAAGCAGTCACGATCTGTTGTGGTAATATTAGGTCTCAATGACCTATGTCTCCCTGAAATGATTAGAATTTAGTTCAGGAGCATATAAACAGAATAATCCAAAACAGCAGTGGATTAAACAAAATGGAGCTCTAGTTGGTTTGGCTCAGTGAATAGAGCGACAGCCTGTGGACTGATGGGTCCCAGGTTAGATTTCGATCAAGGGCATGTGCCCAGGTTGCGGGCTCGATCCCCAGTGTGGGGCATGCAGGTGGCAGCCGATCAATGTTTCTCTCTCATCATTAATGTTTCTATCTCTCCTCCCTTCCTCTCTGAAATCAATAAAAAAGAAATAAAACACACCAAAAAACAAAAAAACACAGAAACACAAAATAGAATTCTCTCTCCCAGATTCTCATGAGATGGGCAGGCCAGGCTGGCAGGGCATCACCCAGTCGCATGGGCCCTGGCTCCTTCCAGGCTGCTGTCCTTGTGACCCAAAGCAAGCGCCCAGGTGCCAACAGTACACGCCGTTTCAGGCAGCAGGAGCCTCGAACACGTGTCCATCCTGCTTCCATCTCGGCGCCAGGACTCCTTTAGTCACGTGGCTGCAGCCTGCGCAAAGCAAGGGTGGGCAGCGCTGTTTTAACCGGTGGACAGTGCCCAATAAAAACGGGTCCCTCAGAATCCATACGGAGTCCTCGGCTCTGGCGCTTCCGAAGGTGACTATTTGGAGGTGGGGACTTGGAAGAGGAAGAATGAGGCCATCTGGGTGGGTCCTGATCTGAGCTGCCTGGTGTCCTTATGAGCAGAGGGGGTGGGATTCAGACAGGAAGACCCTGTGAGGGCACAGGGAGGAGACGGCCCTCCTCACGCCTAGGAGAGGCCCGGGGGACGGCCTTGTCCAACCTTGGTCTTGGGCTGCCAGCCTCCAGGACGAGAAGACGGTTTCTGTTGTTGGGCCCCAGGCTGTGGTGCCTTGTAGAGCAGCCCCGGCCGCCAGCTCATGGCCTCTGCTGGGCGGGCAGCCCGTGCGACCCTCACTGAGGGCCAAAGTGTGTGGCTAGGAATGGACCAGCTTCTCCAGGTCCTCCACTCCTGCGCCCACAGCCTGTGGTCAGTACCGCACCTCCACCTGGAGGCTCCTGGGCCGGCGGGCTCCTGTGTGCGGGAGGGCTCCGTTCTGCCATGGGGCCTCTCCGGTGGGGCAGCTTGCTTCATGCACATGTGAGCCAGGAGGGTGCCGGACAGCAAGATGGGAGCCTCGAGCTCTTGTGGCCAGTCCCAGGAAAGCCCTCTTCCCTGTGCTGGTTAGAAGCCAGCCCCCAGGGGCAGCCCCACGCCAAGGAGGGGCGGAGGGGCGAGGCCTCTGTCAACAGCAGGGAAGGACCTCAAGGCTAGCACATGCGTCCTTCCCCTGCGGGGCACTGCCGTCCCCTATGGAAAGGTTTCCTGGGTTTCAGTTCACCCACCGGACCGGCGCGGGCCAGCTGAGCCCTGAGGAGGGTGAAGGCACGGCTCCTGCCCAGGACAGGCCCTGCCCGGAGCGGGCGCCGGAGTCTCCTCCTGTGCACACTGCCTCCCCAGCTCGGTTCTCCAGGAGGCCGGCGAACAGGTTCGGGCGGGTGCCCGCACTGGCTCCCCACCCGGTGCTGAGGCCCGGGAGCCAGGCCCCATTGGGCCGGCACCAGGCAGGAGTCCTCTTCCTCCGGGCGCTCGGGGTGGGCAGTCATTCCCGCGGAGCGCTGGGCAGCAGGCTTTCCGCCACCAGGGCCCACTCAGGCCCTTCCTCTCCGCTGCGGACTCCGGGCGCCGCCCGCGGGAAGGACCAACCCCTCCGGTCTCCGCACCTACCACACGGGCAGGGTGCACCCACCCGTGCTCCTGCAGGAAAAGCCCGACCCTCAGCCTCTCTGCGACCCCAGGCGTCTGTAGGGGGCTCGATCCGCGGGGCGCCCGACCTGCCCCGCCCCTCACCGCCTGGCCGCTCCCCTCACCGCCTGGCCGCGCCCCTCGCCGCCTGGCCGCGCCCCTCGCCGCCCGCCCCTCACCGCCTGGCCGCGCCCCTCACCGCCTGGCCGCGCCCCTCGCCGCCTGGCCGCGCCCCTCGCCGCCTGGCCGCGCCCCTCACCGCCTGGCCGCGCCCCTCACCGCCTGGCCGCGCCCCTCGCCGCCTGGCCACGCCCCTCACCGCCTGGCCACGCCCCCGCCCCGCCCCTCACCGCCTGGCCACGCCCCTCTCCCCCGCCCCTCACCGCCTGGCCGCGCCCTCGCCCCCCCCGCCCCTCACCGCAGGTCCCGCCTCATCACAGGTCCCGCCTCATCACAGGTCCCGCCTCACCGCCTGGCCGCGCCCCTCACCGTCTGGCCGCGCCCTCACCGCCTGGCCGCGCCCCTCACTGAGGTCCCGCCTCACCGTCCCGCCCCTCACCGCCTGGCCGCGCCCCTCACCGAGGTCCCGCCTCACCGTCCCGCCCCTCACCGCCTGGCCGCGCCCCTCACCGCCTGGCCGCGCCCCTCACCGAGGTCCCGCCTCACCGCTCGGCCGCGCCCCTCGCCACCTGCCCCACCCTCGCCACCAGGCCCCGCCGTCGCCACGCCCCTTACCGCCAGGCCCCGCCCTCAGCGCACGCCCAGTCCGCAGCGTTCGCGCTCCTCCCCACGCCCCGCCCCCGCCGCCAGGCCCCGCCTCTAGGGACGCTGCTACCTCAGTGGCTGCTCCAGCTCCTGAAGGCCAGCGGACGGGCGCGGCGCGGGCTGGCCATTGGCAGAGGCCACCGCCTCTAGCTGTCAATCCCGGCGGACGGCCTGGCCCCGCCCCGACGGCGGAGCGTCGTCGGACGCAGGGCCGCGGGGGCTGCCGGGACTGGTCCAAGATGGCCGGGCGCCTCGGTTCCGCTCCTGCCAGCGGCCGCGAACCCCATTCATTGCCGCGCTGCTGAGCGGCGCCGCCAGCCGGCCCGAGGGCTCCGGTCGCTGTCCCCGCGGGGCGGGAGGTCGCCATGGCGACCCTGGAGAAGCTGATGAAGGCCTTCGAGTCCCTCAAGTCCTTCCAGCAGCAACAGCAGCAGCAGCAGCCGCCGCCGCCTCCGCCGCCGCCACAGGCTCAGCCGCCCCCGCCGCAGCCGCAGCAGCAGCCGCCGCCCCCGCCACCCCCGCCGCCGCCGCCCGGCCCGGCCGTGGCTGAGGAGCCGCTGCACCGTCCGTGAGTGCGGGCCCCCGGCCGCTCCCCGCCTGTCCCTGTAGCCCGGGCCGCAGCGACGGGGCCTCCGCGGAGGGCACCTGCCCCTCCCGGCCCCACGCGCGGGTCTCCGTCCGTCCGCGGGCGGGCACAGCCTCACTCCGGACGGCGCCGCGGCGGGCCCGGCCTCAGCCCCCGCCGTCCCTTCGGTGCGAAGTTAGGGGAGGAACTTGCTGCTCCGCGTTTGCGAGAAACCGGGCGTGTTGTGAGCAGAAGTTGGCAGAGCCGAGGCCGCGTCCCGTGCGGCTCCCTCCGGGCCACTTCCCTGCCCTCCCCCCGGGAGCGGAGGAGCGCGGGGGGCGCGGGCGGGGGGCGGGGGTGAGATGACATCATGCCTGCGGCGGGAGGGTGCGGACGCGGCCCTAGAAACAGCCCTGGACGGAGGCTGCGCGCCCACCTTCCGCGGCATTCCGCCCGCCGGGCGTTTGAGCAGCAGCGAGAGAGCCCGCTGTCTGGGCTCAGGCTTGGTCTGCACGCCGTGGAAGGAGTTGCGGTTGTCCAGGAAGGGGTGACCTACTTCGATGGTTATTATTAACAAGTGAGAAATAATAACACCGGCGTGGTGTTAGGGAGCGCTGGCTGGGGATGAGCGCGCGGAGGGAGCGTTAGCTGCTGGGTGCGAGATGCCGTCTCACCGGTGATGTAGCCCAGCTGGCTGGACGCGGTTGTCTGCAGACCTCGGACGGCTCCCGGGCTTCACCGCCCACATCCCGGTCCCGCTTGGGTACTGGGGTCTCCCAGGCTTGTGCCTGCGAGAATTTTTGAAACAGAAAGAAAGAGGCCGTAAGAGCACCGTCTAGCAGACCCCTCGTGCTCCCGCCCCTTGCCCCCAGTCCTTGTGCGGAGAGGCTGGGGCGCCCGGAGCGGCCCGCCTCCACGCTGCGGCTGCCGGGTCCTGACCCGCGGTGTGCAAGGTGGGACAGCTCTCTGTCAGCCTCTTGAAGAAGCGCACTCTGCTCAGACTGGTTCTCTTTTGCCGTGTTTCCTTGTTCTTTATATTTCCGAAATGATCCTGGCTGTGTTCTGAGAGTTTAATGAGAAAATGTGGATTTGCAGAGTAACGTGGGCTTATCTGTTGGAATAAAATTTAGAAATAAATTGTTGTTTTAAGAGGTGGAAAACCTGTCTGGCTACTTAGAGAAAAGTTTAAAAACAACTTTATTCCTAATATAAATTATTACCACAAGTGATTTATAGCTACCACCCATTCCCGAGTGATGGCATTGCCTCTCCAGGAGGTACACGCCCGCTCACTCAGTGCCTGGCTCCTGTGTAAACAGGGCACCAGGGTTTTGGGTGGGAAGCATGATCTCCCTGCTGCCCCCGGTGGCTGGGCCAGACGTTGTCAGCCTTAAAATATCCCTGTGTTCTCGTGCTGATTTGACGGAGCCTGCTGAATTCGCTTATCTTCAAAACGTGGGTATAAAGTGATTTCCTTCTAAAGTTGACTTGACAAATTAGACTCTGTTTCACTCGTTTATTTTAAGGTGATGTGACTGACTCAAAAATGATAATCCATTGTGTTTGCATAGCAGTACATTCGTGTGATGCCAGTTCCAAAGGTAACAATTAAAAAGCTCGCTCCCACTCCTTTCTCCCAAGGGCCTGCCTGTTCCCAGAGGCAAGCACATCACCCTTCCTCCTGCGCTCCTCCAGATGTGACCTGAGCATATGAGAGGCCAGATTTTAAGTTACTTAAAAACAAAAGTATTTCAACATAGTAACCTTTAAAGGTTCTTAGCATGCTCTGAAACAAACTGCATTAGGCTTAACTACAGTCCTTTTAACTAAAATGCACAAACACCACATTATGTATTTTGCTGTTGAGAACGCAGGTATTCATAAATTTTGAGTAACAAACTCATTGATGACAAGTTGGGATCTTGGCATTTCTTGTTCCGATGCTTCAGGTGAAAAACCTGCTCCCCAAAGTGAGGGTTGGCAAAGCAGCTTAGAAAGTGCCGGTTCTGCTTTCGTGGCTGTTTTAATGTCACGTCTGGGTAAGGGGCACCTGAGGGCAATGCTCCCAGAGCCAGGCAGTGTGCGAGCTGGCGGGTCACAGGCACGCGTGGGCTTCGAGGGAGGGACCTGAGTGCCTGCTCTTGGCTGGCTCCCGCGTGGGATGAGGGTCCGAGTGGGACCCGCATGCAGGGCGTGTGGAGCTTGGGAGGCAGCTGACATTTGCTTTTGACACTTTCTCCTTCAGGCTCCCACCTGCTTTCCCCTGACTTTAATCGTCTCCTCACCAGAAACGCTTCCTGAGCTCTGCACTCCGGGAGCTTCCTGTTTCTGGGGCACAGGGAGTGGACCAGAGATGGCAGATCTGCAGGAGGAGGAGCGGCCGAGCAGGCCAGGGGACCAGGCCGTGTCGGGGTAGTGAGGTGTTGACATTTTAGGTCAGGTGTCCACGGAGGAGGTGGCTTTGAGTAAATAACTGAAGCGGTCCAGGAAGCAGCCGTGAGGGGTGGGGCGGACGGGCATTCTAGGCAGGGAAACAGGCCCAAGGAGGAATGGCACAGAGGTCAGCGTGGCCGATTGAATGATTGAATTAGTGAGGGAAGCGTCTTTAAAGTATTTTTAAAATTGATTTTAGAGAGGGAGCTCGAGAAACAATGGGGAGAATCATTGATTGGCATCCTCCTGCGGGCCCCACACTGGGGATCGAGCCTGCAACCCGGGCCTGTGCCCTGACCGGGAATCAAACCTGACCTGGTTCATAGGTGGACGCTCAGTCCCTGAGCCGCACCTGCTGAGCAGACAGGGGAACTCTGGGTGGGAAGGAGTGAGGCCAGAGAGGAGGAGGAGGCCCACCCCATTCAATCCCCCCCCCCCCCCCCCCCCGGAGTGGAAATAAAGGCACTGGTGTTTATTCTCGCGGATAGGAAGTCTTCGGAGCGTTTGGTCCGAGGCCTAGCTGGACTCTCCTTCCACTTCACAGTGAGCACTGGCTGACAACAGGTGAGGGCGCAGGCGGCCGGGCTGGTAGGGAGCCTGCAGCGTCTGGGAGAGGGGGGGTCTGCCAGGGCGTTCGCAGAGGCAACGTGACTGACTGAGAAGGGGCTGGTTTCCAGGCAGGGCCCTGGGACCTGTTCGCCTCTGTCTACTGAGCATCATTTAGCTTGGCTGTCGTTAGCTGTCATTAGGGTTATATTCAGTGCACACAGCAAAACCCTCCTGCAGTAGCTTACACAGGTAAGAGTGTATTGTCTTTTGAGGAAGATTAGAGACCCAGACTCTGTGAAGCCCTTGTCCTCATTCTTTCCCATTTCTTAGTTATTTGTCTGTTACCCAATTGTAACCGTTCTTTAATTAGTCTGTGTACTAGACTCTTGTCTGATACTAGAGGCCGGGTGCACAAGATTAGTGCACTGGGGCGGGGGGTGGGGGGGGGGGTGGCGTTGCTCAGCTCGGCCTGCTCTCCCCTTCCAGGACCAGGACGCCTCACCTGCCTGGTGGCTCAGGCCCCATCCCTCTCACAGTCCAGGGCTCTCACCATCTGGGACCACTCGCTCCGTACTGGCTGGCTGCCGCTTGGTTTGCCAGCTGTGAACCCAGCTTATGACTGACTGGCATTCCACTGATGGGAGGGCACTGACCACCGGGGCAGCTTCTGCATTGAGCATCTGCCCCCTGGTGGTCAGTGCACATCATAGCGACCAGCCCTTTTGCTGTTCTGTGGCGCTGCTGTTCAGTTGATTTGCATATTACACGTTTATTAGATAGGATAGGATATGATTTGTAAAAATGTTCTTTCTGTGGGTTTTCTCTTTATTTTCTTTATAGTGTCCTTTGAAGCAAAATGTTTTTAATTTTTAAAAAATTAACTTTTTTTTATTTCCCCTGGCCCCATTGAAAAGTTTTTAATTTGGATGAGTTCACCCAGTGTTCTGTCTTGTCTGTGGCTGCTGCACATTAGTTGTTATACCTAAAAAATGTTGCCTGGTTGAAGGTCACAATTTATTACTCGCAGTGAAGGAGTGGGGATCGTGCTGCTGGTGGAGGGTCTTGCTCAGTGTGTGGGACCGTGTTAACTGCTGCGTTACTCTGCGCGCTTACCTCTGAAGGGCTCTTGGGGTGCAGAGGCAAAGGTCTAGCATCGTCCTGGCTCCACCTGTGCCCTCCACCTTAAGGGCCCCACCCCAGTGACCCCGGCCTGAAGGGAGCCACTTGGCACTGGGGAGATAGGTCTGCCTCTTCCAGACGGAAGGACACCTGGGACGGCATAAGGACTGTTTCACCTGTTACCTGGGATAAGCTCTGATTCTAGACCGAGACAAGAGGGCCTCAGGGCAGCCGCTCGGTGTCAGTGGGAGCTTGGAGAAGCACAGTGTGCCCGCTCTCGGACCTCCTGCGTCAGAGTCCGCCTCGTACCGGCTCCTGTGGGCAGCCCGTGTGCAGGAGGGCGCGGGAGCTCTGCGGGGGGCGGGCCTCCGGGGGTGCGGGCAGTGCGGTGGCGCATGGGCAGGAGGCTTGCTCAGGGGCCGGGGGCCGCCGGGGCGTGTAGCTCCTGTCCTAGGCCCTGGAGCGCTGTGCGGCTGCAGACAGGTGTGGCACCGACGGTGAGCTGGGCATTACGAGCCTCAGCTACTGGGGGGACCTTAGTGGGGAGCCGACTAGATGGGCTACTGTGTGCCAGGCCCTGCTCTGGGCCCTGGCTTCCAGTGGCGGATGGACCGATGAGGTAAACACAGTGGAGAGAGCTAATGGAGGAAGGGAGAGGGCTGTGCGGGTTTTTAGGGACGCAGTGCTGAGGGGACAGACACGGGGCCAGAGGAGGCAGCGAGCGTCCCCCTGGGGAGCAGGAGTGCGCCCCGAGGAGTGAGGAGCCAGTGCCCAGGCGGAAGGAAGGGCAGGCGCAGGCGATGAGGCTGAGGCTGGGTCAGCGAGGGTCAGCCGCGGGGCCTGCCGCCGGCAGAGGCGGACATGGAGAGATCATTGATGACCCCGTGCCTCCGAGTCCCGTAGTCATTGCGGTGGGCACCCAGCTGCCTGCCCTGAGTGCGCCAGTCCCTGTGTTCCCGCCGCGGCCTCCTGGGCATTCCCCCGGAGAACGGAGGGCCCGGAAGCTGGGCCCCGCTCGGAGCAGCTTTATTCCTAAAACCGGAAACTGGAGTCGGCGCGCTGTCCTGCAACAGGTGACTGATCTGCTGAGCAGTGAGGGGGGCAGCCCGGGCCGCCACGCTCAGAGAAGCGCGGACAGCCATCCCGACACCGCGCGCTGCGATCCTGTTTGCAAACCGTTTTAGAAATGACGCCGTTTCAGGCCTGAGGCTTAGGGATGTGGTGGCTGGGGTGCGAGCGGGGGGAGAGGGGCGGGCATGCCTGCTCCTGGCCCCTGTGGAGCCGGGGAGCCGGAGTCTGGCCTGGGGAAGGGACGGGAAGGAAGCGGCGTTGGGGTGCGGGGGGTGGGGTGGGTGTCAGATCCGGGATCTGCGGAGGAAGAGCTGTGGATTTGCAGGCAGAGTGAAATGGGAGATTGTGATTATTATAAGTTACCATTTCCGAGTGCGCAGTTGTGTGACGGTGCTGAGTTCACGGGGCTCTGCAGCCGTCACCGCTCTCACTGCCCTGTCCGCCTGGTCCCTGCCGCTCATCTAGTGACTCTGGGTTGGCCCCTTTGGGACGCGGCTATGACGGTCACACAGCCCGGCCTGGGTGGGCTGGCCGCGGCCTCCTCCAGGCGTGTGTCCGCAGACTGCTCCCCGCACAGTGGGCGGCGGAGGGCTCTGCCTTAGGTTGAAGGCGAATTTGAAGTGACTGCTTTGCCTGCAGTGGGGCAGTCCTGGCTGCCGGCACTCACCCTGTGCGTCCGGCACTCACCCCGCAGCCAGGCCCCGCCCCGAGTGAGGCTGCCCTTCCCCTCCGTGCGGAGTGAGGCAGCCGGACGTATCGCTTCTTCAACCTAATCCCATCCCACAGGGGATTTTGACTTTCCCGGTTTGTTTGTTGGGCAGAAGCAAGTAGGGAGCAGGTGTGCCGAGCAGGGACAGAGGATGCACAGGCGCTGAGCTTTAAGGTGCTCGCCCTCACGAGGGAGTTCCTCCCGGGCCATTCCCGGGGCTTCGGGGATGTGGACCAGGAGGGAGGTCGGAGGGGCCTTGTTCCCGGTCGGAAGGCCTCACCACATTCTGCCTCTGGCGGTCCCTTTGCTTCATTGGCTCAGGTTCTGGCACGTGGACCAGGGCACCAGGCCTTCATGGACCAGGCGGGCCTTGAGAGCGTGCAGTATTGCTTCTTGCTAACGATCTTTTTTGGTTTGCCACACGTGAGGAGAGAGACAGCGTTCTTAGGAAAACTCATGTGTGTATCTGTCACTTCTGAGAAGATGGAGAGGTGCCCACGGGCCAGCCAGCTCGCCGTCAGGCGGGGGGACACTGTGAGGCGTGGCTTTTCCTCCTTCGGGACGCTGCTGACTGCTGTTGTGCACGTGGGCACCCTGACTCATTGTCACTACACGTGGGCTGTTGTAAGTGCTGTCATGAGGAGTCCAGGGAGCGTTTTATGCGTCGTAAACACTTGAATTTTGCACTCCTTCCCTGCCTATGGCGGACTCAGCCTGTCAGCAGGGCGGGCTCTTCCTGGATGCAGGTGAGCTCAGCGTGTTCTCCAGGCTGCGCTCTGGCAGCCACGGCCAGCTGGTCCGGTCAGCCATCCGGGACACCTGGCTTCCGCCTCACTTTTGCTGAGCCTCTCCCGTGCCAGCTGGGAAAGCTGGGCTTGGAGGTGGACGCACCACAGGATGGAGGTTCTGCTTAGATTCTGACTTGCTGAATACCCAGGTCTGAATTTCTTTTCTGACCACCATCAGAATAGTGCCCGTCAGCCTTGTTCTTGGTACAGCCCCTGAGGAATCGCTTCAGACCCAGGTAGGAGACTGCACGTGGAGGGCCCTCCCCTCCAGCCTGGAGCTGGAGTGTGGATTCAGCTCATCGAAGGCCGGGGGCAGATTTTCACTTTGGAAATTGAGGAGTAATGGGTGTGTTTGTTTGCTTTCTAAAATGCTTAAATTCATCACTGCTCTTTTACTTTCTTGATGGCTGCCTTAAACTAGGGAAACTAAGGGTTAGGAACCCTAGTCATTCAGTGTACGCCGGATGTTCAAGGCCACTCTGAGCGTGGGAATCCTAAGCAGGGTGTTCAAGGCTCATTTTCTATTCACAGGTGCAAAAGCAAGGACGCGGCAATCAGTGCACCGTGCGGCATGCTCTTCTGTGCCCCAGGAGACTGAGGTCACTGTTTGGCAGGAAGACTGTTGTCTGAGTTAGCGTAAAGTGTGTTATGACTAGCTGGTGTGCGGCTGCTTCCTATGCTCCTATGTTGGTGGCTGCTTTGTGGGGAGGATGTGTTACTAACCAGCTGAGGTGAGGCTGTTCTGCTGGGATGGCCTGTGTTTGCTACTGTGTTAGCAAGGACTGCTTTGTCTAAGGGCCCTTTAGGAGCAGTGGCTACTTGGGCTGCATTAGTGACTCTCTGATACGCCTACAACTTATTATGTCTTCTCTGTCTGATACCCCGCGTCCAAGGAGGTCCAGCCCCTGGCACAGGGACTTGCCGGCTGGCAGCATAGTGGACAGCGGATGAGCACTCCCACGGTTAGTGCAGCGGGCAGGGCCCAGGAGGAGCTGACTCCACCAGCTGCTGTGAGACTGGATTGGTGGTTTAAAGGAGAGAGCATTTTCAGTCTCACAGCACTTTTCTTCTTTCTCTTTAAAACTGGCACAGTTCCACGTGGGGAAACGGGCCTTCTTAGTGTGCAGTTCTGTGCAGTTTGACACATGCATAAAGCCATTAGCCACGCCTACAGTTGAGAACCGGAACCACCCTGTCGCTCACGCCCATGCCTTTTTGCTGTCAGCTGCTGCTTGGCCCCTGGAGACTGGTCATTCTGGATCCTGTGGTTTGTCCTCCCAGACGTCGTGTGCTGGTGAATGGACGCATCCAGCGGAGCCGTGAGCCTGGCGCGCTGAGATTGACCCCATGTGTGAGCGGCGCCCCTCCCTGCCAAGCAGCACAGCGCCGCCGTCTGGCCAAAGAGCTTGGTTTTCCACCTGCCGGGCGAAGGGCATTTGGGTTGCTTCTATCATGGAGCTTTTTAAAAAAGAATATCTTTGTGGATTTCATAGATAATAAGGGGGGGTGGAAAGGGAGAGAGAAACATCAGTGACAGGAGAGAATCGTCCATCGGCTGCCTCCTGCAGGCCCCACACTGAGGATTGAACCCGCAACCCCGGCCTGTGTCCTGACCGGGGATTGAACAGATGACCTCCTGGTTCATAGGTCGATGCCCAACCACTGAGCCATGCCAGCCTGGCCAATCATAGGGCTTCTGAGGTGGGTGGTTCATGAGGACGGCATGCGGGGGGGAGCCTCAGCTTCTGCTCAGTTAGGGCCCAGGCTTTCCCTCCCATTGCGCTGCAGCTTCTTGAAGCTCCATCTGAGTGAGCGGCAGCTGGGAGGAGCCAGAGGGGAGAGACTCGGGCCAGACAGCGCCCCGCATGCCGCCTCCCTTCCTGCTTCTGGGAACCGAGTGGGGTCTGTCTAGCCGCAGGGAGGCAAGGCCACGGACTTCTGAGCGGAGGCACCGTCCGAGGAAGGACGTGTTCTGCGGCTGGTAGCACTCCGCTCCAGCCGGCTGGTGTCAGTCCCTCCCGCACTCGTGCGGGGAACGTGCTCCCCCAGCGGTCCGGTCCGGGAGCCCCGCTCGCTCGCCCTGGACCAGGCCCTGCTCTTCTCGCCGGACCTTTCCGGCCCTGGCTGCCTCTGGAGGGCTTCCCTGGCCGCAGCGCACGTTGTGGGGCCTGAGGGCTGTCTTAGTCACAGGGGCTTGTAGGTTAGCAGCCCCTCCCCATTACGTATGGAATCTCAGAGACCCAGTGGTGTTCTGGTGGTTTCTGTTAGTATGCTCGTTCTTTTCTGGCTGTGCTCCCCGAGCTGCTCCCCGAGCAGCCTGCGGACACCTCTCGCCTGGCGCCCGCACCTGGGTTGCACCTGCTCTCCTGGCTGAGTGTCTCCGCAGGCGGCTGTTTTAGCGGTTTGGGGAGGTGAAACGGTCCGCCTTGTCTATAATTAATGCCCAGGACCAAGTTTCTCCGCTAACTTGGGGGAAGTAGGGTGTGTTATAGCGTCACCTGGCGTTGCTACGGAGCAGCACCAGTAAGGAAGCCCGGGTGGAGCCCCTCTGCGCCTCCCGACCCTGACCCCGACCCCGACCCTGACCCCGACCCCGACCCTGACCCTGGCGGCTCTCTGCCCCAGCGGAGCAGTGGTTCCTCGGAGTTGCCCCAGAGCTTCCTGATGCGGCGGTGCCGGCAGAGGAGGGAGTGCTAACCCAGCACAGCCTCACTCTCCCCTCCCTCTCTTTCAGAAAGAAGGAGCTCTCGGCCACCAAGAAGGACCGGGTGAGCCACTGCCTGACCATCTGCGAGAACATAGTGGCGCAGTCGCTCAGGTAATTGGAGAAAAGCCGGGCGGGTTCCATTGTGACTTCCTGTCTCAGCCTAAGGCGCCCGTCCCGGACTTCTGCTCCAGACACTAATGAGCAGCACCTGCTCCTTTCTGTGGTTAATCTCATCCGAGAATACCTTTGCATTTATTTATTTTTATTGATTCAGAGCAGGAGGGAGAGGGAAGAGAGAGAAACCTCAGTGGAATGTGGCTCGGGGGGCTGAGGCTCACCCTGTCCCTGGAGGCACTGGTTCAGTTCCCGGCCAGGCACACACCTGCACTGCGGGTCCCACCCCAGGCTGGGCACCCATGCAGGACAGCCATGATGTTTCTCCTAAGATGTCTCCCCCTCCCTCTCCCCCTTCCTCTCCCCCTCCCTCTCTCGCTCTTTCTCTCTCCCCTCCCTTCCCTAAGCATGTTCTCGGGGGAGGATTAGAGTAGCCTGGGGCACAGAGCAGACTGTCTGGGTTCAAGTATTCCAAGCAGTGTCATTTGTGTGTTTTTTGTAATCCTCATCCGAGGGCATTTTCCTCATGGACTTATTTGGGGAGAGTGGGAGAGAGAGGGAAAGCCTGAGAAACATCGAGGTGAGAGAAACATGCCAATTGGTTGCCTCCCGCAGGAGCTCTGACCAGGGCCCGGCCGGAGAGGAGCCTGCAATCGAGGCCCGTGCCCTTGACCGGGTTCCCTTCCTTTGGTCCACAGGCTGGCGTTCTATCCACTGAGCCAAACGGGCTAGCCAAGCTCAAGCAGTGTCTTTTTTAAAAATTGAGTTAAAATACACAGAAAGCAGTCTTTCAAAAACATTTAAATTAAAACTTTAAAAAAAAATGAGATTTGTCTTGCAAAGACAACCTCTTTTTTTGTAAATAAACTTTAAAATTTTAGGATAGTTTTAATTCCCGGAAGAATGACGGAGCTGCAGAGTTTCCAGTGCCCACACCTGGCTCCCAGCGTGGCCTCTGGCGTCACTGGTCCGTGTTTCCCAGTCAGATCCACGCCACAGACACGGCCTTCGTTTGGCGCTCCAGCTTCCCGGACAGGATGCCCGACGCCACGTGGCGTGTAACTGCCGTGGCTTCTCAGGCTCCTCTTGGCTGTGACATTCTCTCCTCTTCACTTAGAAATTCTCCGGAATTCCAGAAACTGCTGGGCATCGCCATGGAGCTGTTCCTGCTGTGCAGTGACGACGCGGAGTCGGACGTGAGGATGGTGGCTGACGAGTGCCTCAACAAGGTCATCAAGGTGAGGGGCCGGCCCGCCCTGCGGGTTTATTAACCCGGCACCGTAATGCCTTCATAAACAAACAAGGCCCTGACGGCCCTGTTCGGAGTGGCTGCAGCAGGTGGGCGGGTCTGCTTGCTGTCTGCCGCGTCTGGTTGCCCCTGCAGATGGCCTGGCCTCCCTCAGGGTGTGGGCGGGCGGGTGCTGATGGCGACTCCTGGGTGCGCTGTTGGGGCGTATCCCAGAGAGAACACAAGGCCCTGGAATCCTTTGGGGTCTCTAGCTCCCTTCCTTCGCTCCTCTGCCCCCCTGGGGTCTGGCAGGCAGCACTGCTTGCAGGTCAGGCTGTGACTTGACAGCAGGTTACTGGGTAGGGAGGGGTCCCGGGACAGCAGGTGAGCCAGAAGCCACTGGTGGTAGGGAAGTAGGGAGAGAGAAGGGGACACCGGTCTTCTCCCGGGATTGCTTCCTGAGGTGGAGTTTGAGTCTGCTGCCGCCTGTTCTGCTTCCTGCTGCCTTCTTCCCTCATTCTCAGTCACTGGTTCTGTGCCTCCTCCGGCCCTGCTCCGCGTCTGGGTCCCCAGCCCACCCGGGGGCTGTCCTTTAGCCTCCGTGGAGTTCGTGAGTGTGCAGACTGAGACGCCGTTCCCCCCGTGGACTCGCCGGCAGAGTGTTGGCACTTTCTCCAGAGCCATTGCTCACGCTGGGTCCGCAGCAGGTGCCCGCTCCCTTCTCCACAGGATCCTCGCATGGGCCGTGCCGGGGAGATGGGGCGGAGTTTGCCCTTCGTTTATGTAGGAAAGTGCTCTGGGGACCCATCAGCCTGGCCGCGTGCTCTGCCCTCAGTCCCGTCGGTCCCCTGTGAGGTGGCCTGGCAGAAGCCACTCAGTGCCCAGCGCAGACCCCGAGCCCCGCGGTGGTCGCTGCTGGGGTAGAGGTTCCTGGCGGGGGCTGGGGGTGAGCCTGGAGGCTCGGTCTCTCACACCGTGGGGCCGGCCTCTGGTGCCAGGAGCTGCGCTGTGTGCCGCCCAGCATGGGGGCGCTGAGGTCAGTCCCAGGGCTTCGTGCTCTGTGTGGGAGGAGGAGGGGCTCTGGCACCATTCACACGCGGTCAGAGGAGTGCTTATTCTGGACCAGAAGCCTGTGCCAGGGCCAGGGCCAGAGCGAGAGCCGGGCATCTGGGAGGAGGCGAGCCTGGGAGGGGCCTGTGGCTCCCAGCTGGCTGCGGGCTCAGAGGGTCCCTGGGCCACAGGCTGGGTGCATCTGGACACAAAGGGAGGGCCAGTCCTTCAGGAGGATGCGGGGTCTGTAATGGGAGCGGGCGTGTGTGCCACAGCAGACCGAGTCTCTGACCTGCGGGTGCGCCGCCCCGGCCCCCTCCCAGGCCTTGCCATTAATGCTGATCTCCTGGCAGAGTGCACATGGTCTGCACTCGCTGCCTGGTCAGGGTTTCCGATCAGAGGTTTGAATGGAGTGGAGCCACCTGCCATTAGGTGTGCCGTTCTGTAGTGTTTGATGGTGATAACAGTTAAACTTGCTTCTGTTCTTAGTCTGAGTCACTGTGCGTATGTGCTTTTTTCTCAGTGACTAGGCTCCTCCTTTAGTTGCTGTTAACGTTTACTTTGGCCTGACTGCGGTGCAGGCTGCCTCCCACTGCCTCAGCTGGGCCTGAGCGGGCTGGGCCTGAGCGGGGCTGGGCCTGAGCGGGGCTGGGGGCTGGGCCTGAGCGGGGCTGGGCCTGAGCGGGGCTGGAGGCTGGGCCTGAGCGGGCTGGGCCTGAGCGGGCTGGGCCTGAGCGGGGCTGGGGGCTGGGCCTGAGCGGGGCTGGGCCTGAGCGGGCTGGGGGCTGGGCCTGAGCGGGCTGGGCCTGAGCGGGGCTGGGGGCTGGGCCTGAGCGGGGCTGGGCCTGAGCGGGCTGGGCCTGAGCGGGGCTGGGCCTGAGCGGGCTCGGGGCTGGGCCTGAGCGGGCTGGGCCTGAGCGGGGCTGGGCCTGAGCGGGGCTGGGCCTGAGCGGGGCTGGGCCTGAGCGGGCTGGGCCTGAGCGGGCTGGGCCTGAGCGGGCTGGGGGCTGGGCCTGAGCGGGGCTGGGCCTGAGCGGGGCTGGGCCTGAGCGGGGCTGGGCCTGAGCGGGGCTGGGCCTGAGCGGGGCTGGGCCTGAGCGGGGCTGGGCCTGAGCGGGCTGGGGGCTGGGCCTGAGCGGGCTGGGCCTGAGCGGGGCTGGGGGCTGGGCCTGAGCGGGGCTGGGCCTGAGCGGGCTGGGCCTGAGCGGGGCTGGGCCTGAGCGGGCTGGGGGCTGGGCCTGAGCGGGGCTGGGCCTGAGCGGGGCTGGGCCTGAGCGGGGCTGGGCCTGAGCGGGGCTGGGCCTGAGCGGGCTGGGCCTGAGCGGGGCTGGGGGCTGGGCCTGAGCGGGCTGGGCCTGAGCGGGCTGGGCCTGAGCGGGCTGGGGGCTGGGCCTGAGCGGGGCTGGGCCTGAGCGGGGCTGGGCCTGAGCGGGCTGGGGGCTGGGCCTGAGTGGGCTGGGCCTGAGCGGGGCTGGGGGCTGGGCCTGAGCGGGGCTGGGCCTGAGCGGGCTGGGCCTGAGCGGGGCTGGGCCTGAGCGGGCTGGGGGCTGGGCCTGAGCGGGCTGGGCCTGAGCGGGGCTGGGGGCTGGGCCTGAGCGGGGCTGGGCCTGAGCGGGCTGGGGGCTGGGCCTGAGCGGGCTGGGCCTGAGCGGGGCTGGGCCTGAGCGGGCTGGGGGCTGGGCCTGAGCGGGCTGGGCCTGAGCGGGGCTGGGCCTGAGCGGGGCTGGGCCTGAGCAGGGCTGGGGGCTGGGCCTGAGCGGGGCTGGGCCTGAGCAGGGCTGGGGGCTGGGCCTGAGCGGGGCTGGGCCTGAGCGGGGCTGGGCCTGAGCGGGGCTGGGCCTGAGCGGGGCTGGGCCTGAGCCGGGCTCATTGTGTTGCAGGTGCTGATGGACTCGAACCTCCCGAGGCTGCAGCTCGAGCTCTACAAGGAGATCAAGAAGGTGCGCCTTGCTCGGCCGCGGCCGCCTCGCTGCCTGAGCAGCTGGGGAAGTGCCATCTCACCTACGAGTGAGGAGCTTTTGGAGCAGTAGACACAGTTTTACTCTCCTCTGCTCTCATTGCTTATTAGATGAGTTGGGAATTTAAAAGGGTGACTTACCTTTTATGTTGTTACAGTTAAATTCACTAACCTTAACATTTCTAAAGTAAAGATTCAAATGGCCCTTACTCTAAAAATAGCAGTTAACCATGAAAACATGCCCTTGTTATGTGACGTCCTCCGTGACCCTCACATGTAACTCCTCTGTTAAACCCATGCAGAACGGCGCTCCCCGGAGCCTGCGCGCTGCACTGTGGCGGTTCGCCGAGCTGGCGCACCTGGTCCGGCCTCAGAAGTGCAGGTGCGTTACTGCTGGGCGGCGGCCTCTGTCGTCCCGGTGGAGGCCTCCCTGAGTTCTCTCCCTCTCAGCTCACACGTCCCTTCCCGAGCTGGGTCCTGTGCTGTGTGGGCTGCCGTGTCCCGGTTCTCCTCATGGCTCCCTCCTCAGGAGTGTTCCTGCACACCCGTGTGCTTGTTCACGTCCCCTCCCCCGAGGCCCGTCGGAGGTGGGTGCCCCCACACAGGGTCTTCCCCCGTCCCGTGTGACAGCAGTGCCCACGCGCGTGAAAAGGGACTTACCAAGTGTTTGGAGGTCAAGTCCCACCCCAGTGCTCACAGTAGGAGTTAGGGGACTCTGTGTCTGTATCTAGGACATGGGTTTCCAATATGGGCACTAAATTGTGGGCGTTAAACTGCGAATAGTTTTGACTAATGGAACAATTCTATTTAAAAAATATATATATTGTATTGATTTTTTACAGAGAGGAAGAGAGAGGGATAGAGAGTTGGAAACATCAACGAGAGAGAATCATCGATCAGCTGCCTCTTGCACACTCCCTACTGGGGATCTGCCCACAACGAAAGTACATGCCCTTGACCGGAATCAAACCTGGGACCTTTCAGTCTGCAGACCGACGCTCTATCCACTGAGCCAAACCGGTTTCGGCTGGAACAGTTCTATCTTAAAAACAAAAGAAGAGCCGAAGCCAGGTTCGATTCCAGTCAAGGGCATGTACATTGGTTTCGGGCACGTCCCCGATGGGGGGTGTGCAAGAGGCAGGTGGTCGATGATTTCTCTCATCGATGTTTCTAGCTCTCTGTCTCTCTTCCTTCCTTTCTGTAAAAAATAAATAAAATATATTAAAAAAAAAAAAAAAAAAAAGGACCACAGCTTTTAACTCCACCTTCGTCTCCCTAACTGGCAAACGTCCCTAGGAACGGGCGTGGCCCGGCCCTCACTGTGAATAGGAAGCAGTGACGGGTTCCAGTGGTTTGCGTTTAACAGAGATGCAGTACGAGGGAAATGTCTTTTTATCCAGCTGCTTGCTCTAGTCTCCACATAGCAGCCACAGTGACCGGAGATGTGATTGGACCCGTTGTTTCCTCACTCGCACTGTGGCTCATCCCCCAGACTGTCCAGATCAATCCCGACTTCTCCCCAGCCCAGGGAGCCTGCCCCAGGGCCCCGTCACCCCAGATACTCTGTGGACTCATTGGCCCGATTCTACTTCTTCAAAAGCCAGAGGCTCTTCCTCTGATGGCTGGTCTGTTTTCCCTGGGGTCCCTGCGGAAACAGTTTTCTCCTGAGGCTCCGGGAGCTGGTCCTGGGTGCAGACGGCTTCTTGCCTGTTCCTGCACTAGAGGGCGCTGCCGAGTTCCCCACGGTTGGCGTGGTCCTGAGATCCTGGCTTGTCCAGCCTGTGACTGCCCTGGTCCGTCAGTCCTTCCGTCGGCATGGTGGCAGCTTTCTCTAGAGCCAGGTCTTACCTCTGAGGCCTGTTCAGCTTGAGCACTACCCCTTTCTGTAATGCTTCTTTTCCAAGAAAGCTTCATCTCATCCCTTACCTCTGTTTCCCCTCATCGTCTGTCTTAGTGTTTATTTAAGCGGCCTTCTCTCTGTACGCTGTTGTGTGCCCCCCCCCAAGGCAAGTCTCCTCGTATCGCTGTTTCTCCCCCACGCCTTCCTCCGCCTCCTAATGTGATGTTTCTTATATTACCTCTATTTTCTAATTTACAGTATGAGTGTTATAATAACTTACTATTTACTGCAAATAATTTTTAAAGTTTATTTTATTAAAATTTTTTTAAAAATTTACTTCAGAGAGGGAGGGAGAGAGGGAGAGGGAGAGGGAGAGGGAGAGGGAGAGGGAGAGGGAGAGGGAGAGGGAGAGGGAGAGGGAGAGGGAGAGGGAGAGGGAGAGGGAGAGGGAGAGGGAGAGAGAGAGAGGGAGAGGAACATCAATGATGAGAGAGAATCATGGATCGGCTGCCTCCTGCACATCGCACACTGGGGATCGAGCCCATGACCTGGGCATGTGCCCTGACGGAATCAAACCGTGACCTCCTGGTTCATAGGTTGACGCTCTACCCCTGAGCCACACAGCTGGGCTGCATATAATTTTTAAAAGGTTTTGGAGAGTCCTCTGGCTATGGGGGAGGTGAAGGTTGAGTGTCTGCCAACATTTGAACTTCATGTGCAGCTCACCCTCCTGTAGCTGAGGTTTGTCCCCTCTCCTCTGAGCTCTGTTTTGCTATAAAAACTGGTTTTTCTCCAACATGCACCGGATGTATTAAAGTAGTCCTGGTAGAGTAATGCAGGTTCTTCCTCACCTGCAGGCCTTACTTGGTAAACCTCCTGCCTTGCCTGACTCGGATAAGCAAGAGACCCGAGGAGTCTGTTCAGGAGACCTTGGCTGCGGCGATACCCAAAATCATGGCTTCGCTTGGCAATTTTGCAAATGACAATGAAATCAAGGTATGATTCTTACCTCAGGTCACAAGCCTGTGAATGAGTCTGGGGAGTTGGGGCTTTGGGACAGTCATTTGAAATTACTTCTAATTTACTTATTTTTTATTTATTTATTTTTTATTATTGAAGTTTTTTTAAAAATATATTTTATTGAGTTTTTTACAGAGAGAAAGGGAGAGAGATAGAGAGCTAGAAACATCGATGAGAGAGAAACATCGACCAGCTGCCTCTTGCACACCCCCTAACGGGGATGTGCCCGCAACCAATGTACATGCCCTTGACCGGAATTGAACCTGGGACCTTTCAGTCCGCAGACCGACGATGCTCTACCACTGAGCCAAACCGGTTTCGGCTATTTTTTAGTTTTTATTTATTGATTCTAGAGAGAGAGGGAGGGAGGGAGGGAGGAACATCCATCTGTTGCTCCACCATTTATGCATTCATTGGTCGATCCTTGAATGTGCCTTGCCTGGGGATGGAACGCCCAACCTTGTGTACTGGGCGACACTTCAACCAACCAGCCTGTCTGCCCATAATTCCCATCAGACCTTCCGAGGCACGTGGGGGGCTGCCTCCTGGCTGTCCTCTCACTGCTCTGGTGGGCGAGGAGGTGAAGAGGGGCCGGTGTGTCCTCGCGAGCAGAGGGGCTTGGTGTGCGGGGAAGGGGGGAGGGACTCCACGCTGCCCGGAACCTCGTCTGGGTTGTTCCGGGCTCAGGGACAGCCTGTTTGTCCGCGGCCAGGTCCATGGGCGCCTTTGAGGCCGGACGAGGCTGTAGCTGCTCCGCTCTTTGCTCCTTGGCCTCGTGCGGTGTCCGTTTCTTGGCTGCGTTTGTGTGATCGCTGTCGTTCCCTGACCCGCCCTCAGACACCGTGGGCTGCTTCCCCAGAGCGGAGGCCCCCACTGCCCCGGCCTCTGCGGCGGAGCCTTGGGCGCTGCTCGGGTGCCCGGCAGGGCTTTGTTCAGCCGAGCGCCCCGGGTTGTGATGACTCGGCTGCGAGCGTTGGGAGCGCATTAGGCTGTGGACGCACAGCGGGCCTCATGCGCCTCTCCATGGCCGTGGCCACAGGTCCTGCTGAAGGCTTTCATCGCCAACCTGAAGGCCCCCTCCCCCACCATGCGGCGGACGGCGGCGGGCTGCGTGGTGAGCGTGTGCCAGCACTCACGGAGGACGCAGTACTTCTACAGCTGGCTGCTCAGCGTGCTCCTGGGTGAGGGTGCTCCTGGGTGAGGCACGGGCCTGGCGGTGCCCGGGGGGTGGGGGGATGAGGGGGTGTCTCCGTCCTCTGCTAGAGACAGACGGTGAGATCAGGCCGTCCCTCGGCCTGTGGGCAGACCCTGGGCCCTGCTGACTGGGAAACGGGAGCTCGGTCGGGGGGCTGCCAGCCCGCGGGGGTCGGGGTGAGGGCGGGAAAGGCTGCTCTGCAGAAGCGTGGGCGCCCAAGGCCAGCCAGCCAGCAGGGCAGGGGGACAGGCCCGGTGCACCCACCGCCTTCCCGCCCAGCCCTCGTGCGGCCACACTGCCCAGCCGGTGTGGTGGCTCTGAGTGCAGGGAGTCCCTCCGGCCCTGCGGCTCTGCCCGGTGTGGCTGCCCGGCCTCCCCCGCACACGTTCACTGAAGTCACACCGGCAAGTGCGGGCGCTGTGGACCCTGTAGGAAAGGACGCCGGTGCTCAGCCACGGTGCTGGGCCTCCCTGGGCAGCCCCGGCCCGCGCCCCGGGCGATGCACACGTGTGCTTTCCTGGTGACGTCTGTGCCACCCGGGCTCCCGCAGCTCAGAGAGGGCTCTGCCGGGGCCTCTGCAGCAGAGCCCAGAGGCCTGCAGGAGCCGGATGCAGAGCTGTGCTGCCTTCTAGGGCTGCTGGTTCCCGTCGAGGGCGAGCACCCCTCCCTGCTGGTCCTCGGAGCGCTGCTCACTCTGCGGTACTTGGTGCCCTTGCTGCAGCAGCAGGTCCAGGACACCAGCCTGAAAGGCAGCTTTGGGGTGACCCGGAAGGAAATGGAAGTCTCCCCCTCGACAGAGCAGCTGGTGCAGGTAGGAGCCCTGGGTCACTGGTGCAGGCACAGCCGTGACTGACAGCCTGCGAGTCAGCTCCGGGGAAGGGGAGCGGCGCAGCCGGGGTTCTGAGCACGGGCTCCGGTCCGAGGTCATGACCCCCAGCCCTGTGACCTCAGAGGGAGACGCAGGTAGCTCTGCTAAGTTACAGCGTGGCACGCAGGCCCTCATAGCCCTGCCTGGCACAGCCTGTGACCCTGTGCCTAAACCAGACCGGGCACGTGTTTATCTGTGCTGTAAACATGGATCGAGCCCCCGCAGTCCTGTGTCTACACATGGTAAATTCGGGTTTTGACTGAACTGCTAGGCAAAGCACGTGGTTTAAATGGTGACACGTTGTGACCCCTGACCGTGTGAAGAGGTGATGTCGCTGACAGCACTCGGGAGGGCAGGCGGGTGGGGCCGTGGGCGCTGAGTCCCCGCTGTGCAGGCAGTTTGTTCGCAGGCGGTGGATCCTGCGGGAGGGCCGCCACCCTCTGAGAGGCCGTGCACAGGGGCAGGCGTGGCGTGCCCACTCAGACCTCGGCGGAGGGGCGGGCGGGTTGCCTGTGGACTGCAGTTTGCAGACCTGCGACCTGGAGTGATGGAGGCCCCAGAAGAACCAGAGCGAGCCATAGGGCCCCACCCTGAGCTTTTAGTCTGTGTCCGCGTGCTCTCTGTCTTTCTGAAACGGACGTTTTCCTTTTATGATGCTAAAGGGAAGGCTGCCCCACCAGCAAGTAGAAAGTGCAGTTAATTTTGAACTTGAGGCAAATGGCGAGTGGTTGTGTGGGTGAGCTGCGGGAGAGCACACGGCCGCACTGCAGAGTCATTAGTTATCTGAAAGTCACACCGAACGAGTGCTCTGCCACAGGCAGCTCTCAGGAGGAAGAAACTCATCCTGCTCACGTCACGTGAGAAGTACGATGGGGTCTGACATGAGACCTTTACAAGCCTCGTCAGCTCTTTCTCGGTGGCACTCCGACCGAGGTCCTCGCTCGGAAATGTGTCAGCCATGCCTCTGCCCACGGAGCGTGGTCGCCGACCACTGGCCTAAGGAAGTGGTACCACAGTGAAAAGCCTCGAGGGAGTTTAGGAGGCCACCCGGAGGCTGCTGACCGCACTGGTAGAAGCGACACCGTTTTAGGGGCAGAAAGGAAGGCACAGGTTCCGGCGTACGCCGTCGGAAACAGGAAGGGACGCCAGTGCCCGGGGGACCCCACCACGGCCGCCGTCTCCCCTCCAGGTGTACGAGCTGACCCTGCACTACGCGCAGCACCCGGACCACAACGTGGTGACCGGGGCGCTGGAGCTCCTGCAGCAGCTGCTCCGGACGCCGCCGCCCGCGCTGCTGCGCGCCCTGACCACGCCGGGCGGCCTGGCGCAGCTCAGCGCGCCCAGCCCGGAGCCCGGCGGCCGCAGCCGCAGCGGGAGCATCGTGGAGCTCATCGGTGAGTGCTGAGCGGCCCCTACCATGGGGCCCGGGCCGCGGCAGGATGACTGCAGGGAACTGGCGGGTGGGAAGGAGGTGAAGGTGGGTCGCTCTGAGCGCGGCTGCCTCCAGTGGCATCTATCCGCCTGGGAGTGAACAAGCCGCGGGACACCCCAGGGCCTGTCGTCTGTCACTTGGCCAGAGATGGGACCCTGGTCCTTCAGAGCTTTTGTCTCTGCTGCCCTCTGGCTCTGTGCTGTCCTGCCCACTTCAGAAAAGCTCTCCTCGCCTGCCCGTCGCTGCTCCTCCCACTATGCTTGTCCGGGGAGGGCCCACCCCCTGATTTTCCTGCAGCTGTGGCCCTGCCTGACGTGGAGACGCCCCTAGGAGCTGGGGTAGACGGAGCCTTGCCTTGCAGCTCCAGGGGGTTTTCATTTCTCCCAGCCTCTCGGTCTTGTGGCATGCGGTCCATTTAGTGCAGTGTGTGCGCATGTGTGTGCATGCGTGTGCGTGTGCGTGCCAGGAGCAGAAAATGGTCATGTGCCTGTTCCCTGTCCTTGTACCGAAGAACCTTTTCTCTGCGGGATGCACGCCTTACAAATAATCGCCGAAATCCTCATTCCCAACGGTGCTTCCTGACGAGAATTTATACTTCATTATTAGTTGACCAAACAATCAGATTTCTGATGGCTTTAATTTGGCTTTTTAAGTGCACTGTCTGTGCACTCTTGACATTTTAGGCCTGAGCTATATGTGTATTTGAGTGGTAATGTAACTTTCATGTCAAAATCAAAGCAGAACACTGCCTTTTGGGAATATGTTCATATATTCTCTGGCTTTAAAGTTGAATCGAGCTTTTTGAAAATATTTGAATTCCTTCTGAATTCCAACAGCTTGCTGCCTTACTTTCATCTGTCATTCTTTTGTGATTTTCAGCTGGAGGGGGTTCTTCATGCAGCCCTGTCCTTTCCAGAAAACAAAGAGGTGATTATTTCAGAAATCAGTCCGGGCGGCTGGTTTTCTGTCCGTGATGCCCTGCCTGTGGGTGCATGCTGCGGGTCGGGCCTGGCAGGGCTTCCCCGCTGCCGTCAGAATTGCCGCCAGGACTCGCCGCCTTCAGGCCGGGGCTGGGCAGAGCTTCCTGTAAGGCCGGTTCCTGTGCCGCCTGGGCCTCCCTGTGGCCTCGGCCTCGGCCTGCGGGTCCTGAGCTAAGGGTGCGGCTGCCTTCCGGTCAGACTCATTCCCCAGCACCTGCCTTGTCTGCTGCCGCCAGTGCGCTGTTTGTGAGGTAACAGTCCTCCCCGCCTGCGTGTTCACTGTATCAGACAGATGACTGGCTAATGAGTTAATTTGGGCCTGGGGTATTCCAACCACATTTGGCTTTGTGCAGGCCGAAGTGTCCTGATACAACTGATTATTTTTATTAGATCAAAGCGTTTCTAATGAAATCTGACAGTTTGGGTACATGTTATCACTTTGCAACAGCACTCATTTTCTTTTCCAGTCTGGATTTCTGTAGGAAGTGATTGCTGCCTTTTTAAATTTTGAAATCTTAAAAGACTAATTCTTTTTTTAAAAATTGAGGGGTAATTGGCAAACAACATGCTGATTTGTGTGTGTCATGAGTATTGTGTGTGTCTGAGAGTCCGATGCCCATGTTATTGGCGGTGAATGCCGTCTTCACGGGAGCACGGCCGGTCCTGGGTTCCGATGGAGATCGCTCCTACGGCGACCCACCGCCATAAGCACCTGTGTCCCTCACATGGAGCTGACACAGCAGTGATGACGTGACACAGCAAAGAGAACTAAAAGAAAGACAGTTCCTGACCTTTACTTGTGGTAAATAAGTAACAAGAAACATAAAGCGCCTGTGTACACACGTCGCAGTGACGAACTTTTTTTATAAATGAACGGGGGATGGCCATGTAAGCACGAGACACGTCCCTGGGTCCTACGTGACCCGGGGACGGCCTGTGGACGTAGGGTGGCCGAGCCAGAGCATTTCCTAGACGCACCTGGAGGCTCCCATTGGGCCACACGGTGTGGTCACTGCGGGGCTTTGAGGTCTGGGTGAGCACGAAGGTGGTCCGGGAGCTGTGCTGCCGGCTGGTCTCGGTGCTCCCTGCTCCCCCGCTGATGGGAGGTGCCTGCTGTCTCCCGCCGGGACCCGGAGGCCTGCGGCTCTGTACTTTCCTGCGTCCTTTGTCTGACCTTGTTTTTCAGTCAGGGCCGTAGTGTCTAACGTCTCTTTTCCAGTGAAACCTGTGCTGCCCTGGGACAGATGGGCAGCCCCGTTCCGGGGCCCCTGAGCCGCCCTGCTGGCCCTGCAGGGGCAGCCTGGCCGGGCAGAGGACCCTGAGCGGGCGGCCAGCCTCGCTGTGCCGTCACCTCCACTGTTCCCGTTGTGCTTCACTGGCCTTCCGTGTCCCCTGAGTGCACGCTGGGGAGGTGGTCACCCGGCCCCGTGCTTCTCGTGGCCAGTGACGGGTCAGCCCCTGCGTTGGATGACATTGGTGTGTGATGTAACCCTGAGACTTAGGAGCCCAGTTACGTCACATTGAAACTTTTGTCTTCTTCTTCTTCTTCTTTTTTTTAATTAATTAATTTATTTATTTATTTACATATTTTATTGATTTTTTTTTTTTTTGCCCCGCTCCCTCCCTTGTCTTCTTCTTATATGACTATAGAGTCTGAAAACTGTGAACTGTAAAGTGTATTTTTTGAACTTTGCTAAAGATGAAATATTATTTCAGCCTCCCAGGTTGTACAGTGCTTGAGTTATGATTAACCTTAGAATCTAACAAATTAAAAGATAATAAAATAAATGGCCTCTAGGAATAGCGGTTTCATGTGTAATTCTGGCGGCCATTGAGATGCTGCGGAACATCCCCGGCCGACAGCGTGGCTCTGGCCGTGGTGCTAGTTTAGGTGTAGTAGGGATAAGTCACTGCCACTGGGGTCACAGCAGCTTGCCGAGTGTTTGCAGTTGTCCCCGTGCTCTGCAGCTCCGTCCGTCCGTCTGTCCGAGAAGCCGGCTCTCTGCTTTCCTGCGGACTCGCTGGTGCTCCCCGTGCCCCAGGCGCCGGCTCTGTGCTCCACCTCCAGGGCAGAGTGTCCTCCACAGTGACCAGCTGCCCGTGCGGGCTGCGTGCGTCCTCCCAGCTCACGGCACTCCTCTCTCCTAGGGAAGGTGCTCCTCGGGGAAGCGGCGGCCTTGGAGGAGGACTCCGAGTCCCGGTCCGAGGGCAGCAGCCCGGCCTTTGCAGGTAGCTCTCGGGTGAGGGGGTGCCGTGGGGGCCCCCCTCCTGTCCCGGGCCCCTCCCCTGCTCCGAGCAGCGTGCAGCCAGCTGCTCAGGGAGAGTTGAGGCCTCTGGTGTAGTGCTCCCTTGGACACGTGTGTTTCCTTGCATCACATATTGGCTGTTTTCCTGCTTTAAATTAGGGCTCTGCTCCTGAGCGTTGTCTTTCTGAGTAGGAAGTGGTGGGTGAGGGAATTGCCTGGTTGTGAGGGGGAAAAGGACTAAAATTGTCTACAGATGATTTAAGAAGAATTCTGCATTTGTTCACAGATATGAGTTTTTTATTCACCTCTTAAAAGATGAGTATTGACCAAGTTACTAATAAATGAGTTAAATGAGAATGGCTTGGGTTGTATAATTCTATTTGAAAGAATGCTTTTAGGTAACTTATTTGGGAAGGAAAATCTGGATCATCCCAATGGTGATTATGTATTCATTTATTTTACAAAGTAGAAATCAGTGTTCTAATTACAAAAACAAAGTTAAAGTAACATTATGGCTGTGATAACACAGCCATGTGCTCTCGGAGCCGGCATCCAGGGGCGGCTGCAGTCACGGTGGGAGCTCTGTGGCACTCACGCAGGCTGTGGTTTCATGGGGCCACAGCGTAACGGGAGCATGTGCCCTCTGTGCTGCGGGGAAGGCGGCGTGGGGAGGTGAGCAGGGTCAGAGAAGGAACGGCCACCTCGGGGTGATGGTGAATTTACCTCCTTGCTTCTGAGCAGCTTGCCCGAGGGCTGTGCGGGCGATTGTGAGCGTGGCTCTGCCCAGCTGCAGGAGCCGCCCGCACTCCCCACACGGCCCAGTGGCTGTGGGAGCCCGCACTCCCCTCCCCATAGGGCCCAGTGGCCGCAGCTGAGGCCGTGAACACCGGTGGGAGCACTGCACATGTCACAGTGTCTGCGCTGACCCCACCTCTTTAAACATATACATATATATTTTAAAACATCGATGAGAGAGAAACATGGATCAGCTGCCTCCTTCAGACTCCCTACTGGGGATGTGCCCGCAACCAAGGTACATGCCCCTGACTGGAATTGAACCTGGGACCCTTGAGTTCGCAGGCTGATGCTCTATCCACTGAGTCAAACTGGTCAGGGCTAAAAATATATATTTTTAAAACATATATCTTTATTGGTTTCAGAGAGGAAGAGGAAGGAGAGAGAATAGAAACATCAATGATGAGAGAATCATTGATTGGCTGCCTGCTGCATGTCCCCTACTAGGAACCAAGCCCAAAACCAGGCATGTGCCCTTGACCAGAATTAAACCTGGGATCCTTCAGTCCTCAGGCTGACGCTCTACCCATTTGGCCACACAGCCAGGGCAGACCCGCCCTGTTTAATACGAAGCGGTGACTGGTGAAAGGGCAGTAACTGGGATGCGGTTGTGATCATGTTTAGAGGACGCACTGTTGTCCTGCTTTTGAAATACCCTAGTTCCTATGTTCACTGTGTTTAAGGATGTTTGCTGTTTAAATAGTGACAGTGAACGTGAGGATCTTTGCAAACATTCGATCCCAGCCGATGTTTCTTGGCCCTTTGTCTTCAGCCTCAGGCAAGGGCGAGATCTCTGGGGAGCTGGCTGCCTCCTCCGGGGTCTCCACCCCGGGCTCCGTCAGCTCCGCGGCCGACTCCACGGGCCACGACATCATCACAGAGCAACCCCGGGCCCAGCACACACTCCAGCCGGACTCCGTGGACCTGGCCGGCGCCGCCACCGACGGGGACGAGGAGGATATCTTAAGCCGCAGCTCCAGCCAGGTCAGCGCCGGCCCATCCGACCCGGCCCTGGACCTGAACGAGGGCACCCAGGCCTCCTCCCCGCTCAGCGACAGCTCGCAGACCACCACCGAGGGGCCCGACTCCGCCGTGACCCCTTCCGACAGCTCCGAAATCGTGAGTGGGCAGGGCGCCTGGGGTCTGCACCGCGTCCCGTCCGACCCACCGGCGGTGCAGAGGCTCCCGCTCCGCCCCAGCCCTCCTGAGGCCCGCGCTGCGGGCGCGGCCGCGCCTTGTGTGGAACGAGGGCAGAGTTAGATTAGGCGATGGTGTGGGCTCTGCTGAAAGCTCTCTCACATCCATCTCTCTTCCTCCCTTCCTCCCTCCCTCCCTCCTTTTCTTCCTCCCTCCCTCCCTCTCCCCCCTTCCCTTTCACCCTCTCTCTAAAAAAAAAAAAAATAATAATAATAATAAATGGGGGGGGGGGAATCTCCTCCTCGGGTAAAAATGTAACAAATAGGGATTTCCAGACTGAAGTTTCTGGAGTTACAGGTCTGGGGGCGCAGTGGGCCGTGCCCGGCAGCGTGGGCCGTGTGGCGCAGTGGGCAGGGTAGCCTCTGTGCAGGACGCCGTCTCCGCGTGGCTCTGGCCTTTGCCTTCGCAGTTAGGCTTGTGCTCGGGGTCGGCAGGGCAGAGCCTCACGGCCCTTTGCACCCTCCAGGTGTTAGACGCGGACAGCCAGGACGCGGGGATGCAGCTCGGGGCACCGCCTGGGGACGAGGAGGAGGAGGAGGGGGGGGAGGCGGAGGAGGAGGAGCCCGGGGGCCTTCCCGAGGACGCCGCCTCCCTCACAGCCGCGTCCACAGGTACGTGGTCCCGGCGTGCGCGGCCGCCCCTCTTCGCTGGTCTTCGCGGTGTCTTTCCCGGGTGTGGGTGAGGAGGAAGGCCGAGGGGCCAGCGCCCTGTCCTTGGCCTGACGCCCCGGCCCACGCTGGCCTGGGTGTGCGTGTTCGAGTGCGTGTGCGTGTGCGAGTGCATGTGCGTGTGCGCCGGCGTTCGCTGACCGGGGCCGTGTCCGGCAGCCCTTCAGCAGGCACACTTACTGAGAGGCGTGGGCCACCGCCGGCAGCTCTCGGACGGCAGCGTGGACCGGGCCGTGTCCAGAGAGGACACTGCCGACCCAGGCGATCAGGACAAGGTGAGAGGCTCCGGCCAGGAGGGCGTCCCGCTGTCTGTCACGTCGCCCCCCCCCCCCCCAGGCTTCTGCCCCCCGCCCCCCGCCCCCCGCCCCCAGGCTTCTGCCCCCTGCCCTCGGGCCGTCCGCCTGGCCCCGCAGCGCCGGGCTCGCTTCTCGCTTCTGTCCCTTTGGCCGGTTGCTGGTCGGAACGCCCGTACCTCAGACCTGCCCGCTCAGCGGCATCAGTGCATTCACGTCGTTGACTGCTACACGTTCGTCTCCCGGCATCTCCCCTTCCCACACGGACACCGCAGCCCCAGCCTCCTCCTCAGCCCCAGCCTCCCCCCTCAGCCTCCCTCCTCGGCCCCAGCCTCCCTCCTCAGCCTCCTCCTCAGCGTGCGCTCCCTGGATTGATTCCCCGGCCTCCCCGTGTGGGGCCTGTAGTGTTGCCCTTTTGTGGAATCCCCTGACCACTGAGCATCCCGTCCTCGGCCCCCATGTGGTAGCAGGTGTGGATTCCTGCCTGTTAAGCGTGGCCTCACTCCGTCCTGTGTGCGGCCACATTTGTTTCTCCCGTCCACAAGGCCACCGGCTCCGTGCGCCTTCGGGCCGTTGTGGATGGCGGGGCCGGGGTCTCTTTGAGGCCCTGGTTTCGGGTCCTGGTGGGCGGCTGGTCAGTGTGATTCTGAGGAGCCGCCTGCCCCAGGGATCGTGAACGCCTGAGGGCGAGGAGTGGCTGCACTAGGCGCCCACAGCCTCCTCATGGTCACTCTAGGTCCCCCAGCTCCTCCCGCTGAGCGCCCCCTGTCCCCTCCTCCCCCAGCTCCTCCCGCTGAGCGCCCCCTGTCCCCTCCTCCCCCAGCTCCTCCCGCTGAGCGCCCCTGCCCAGCCCCGGCCCTGATGGCGCCGGAAGCAGGTGGCACCCAGCAGAGCGGCCTGTGCCCGCACCGCCCATGCGGGCCCTGCCGAGCCGCTGGGTGCCGTGTGTCCCCCTTAGACAAGCCGGGGTCTGTTCCAGCCCTGCCGCCTCAGGGGCGACATCGGCCGGCCCGACGACGGCGACTCCGCGCCCCTCACCCACTGCGTCCGCCTCCTGGCCGCCTCGTTCCTGCTGACGGGGGAGAGGCACGGTGAGGGGGCCGCGAGGCGGGTGGGGGGTGTGGGGGGGAGGCACGGTGAGGGGGCCGCGAGGCGGGTGGGGGTGTGGGGGGGAGGCATGGTGAGGGAGGCCGTGAGGTAGGGTGGGGGGTGTGGGGGGTGTGGGGGGAGGCACGGTGAGGGAGGCCGTGAGGCGGGGTGTGGGGTGTGGGGGTGGAGGGGGTTGGGGGTGTGGGGGGTGGAGGGAGTTGGGGTGTCGGGGCTGCGGGGGGAGAGGAAGGGTGAGGGGGTTGGGGGTAGGGGGTGTGGGGGGAAGGAACGGTGAAGGCGGAGGGCAGCTGCTCAGCGGGGCCTCAGCGTTGGCTGCCGCGAGCTGCGGTGACGGCAGGTGTCCTTGCAGCGCTGGTCCCGGACAGGGACGTGCGGGTGAGCGTGAAGGCGCTGGCGCTCAGCTGTGTGGGCGCTGCGGTGGCCCTGTACCCGGAGGCCTTCTTCAGCAAGCTGTACCGGGCCCCCCCGGACGCCGCGGAGCACCCCGGTACGCAGCCCTCCACCCTCCTTCCTCAGCCCTGCGCCTCGCCCCTTCCCTGGGAGACTCCCTCCTGCCGTCCGAGGAGGGGAGGGGGCAGCGGTCTCCGCGCTGACCGGCCTCGCTCTGCGGGACTGTCTACAGCACACGATGGCGTGTCCGCTGTGTCCGCACAGCACACGATGGCGTGTCCGCTGTGTCCGCACAGCCCGAGCCGCCGTGTCCGTACAGCTCACGATGGCGTGTCCGCTGTGTCTGCTGTGTCCGCACAGCACATGCCGCTGTGTCCGCTGTGGCATGTCCACACGGCATGGGCCGCCGTGTCCGTACAGCACACGATGGCGTGTCCGCTGTGTCTGCTGTGTCCGCACAGCACATGCCGCTGTGTCCGCTGTGGCGTGTCCACACGGCATGGGCCGCCGTGTCTGTACAGCACACGCCGCTGTGTCCACACAGCCTGGGCCGTTGTGTTTGCACAGCACACGAAGACGTGTCTGCCGTGTCTGTACAGACACGCCGCCGTGTCCGTACAGCACACGCCACCGTGTCCGCACGTTACAGGCTGCCATGTCCGCACAGCACACGATGGCGTGTCCGCACAGCCCGGGCCACCGTGTCTGCACAGCACACGCTGCCGTGTCCGCATGGCCCGGGCCACCGTGTCCGCACAGCACACGATGGCATGTCTGTACAGCACATGATGGCATGTCCGCACGGCCCTGGCCGCCGTGTCCGCACAGCACACGATGGCATGTCTGTACAGCACATGATGGCATGTCCGCACGGCCCTGGCCGCCGTGTCCGCACAGCACACGCTGCCGTGTCCGTATGGCCCGGGCCGCCGTGTCCGCACAGCGGACAGCACATGATGGCATGTCCGCACGGCCCTGGCCGCCGTGTCCGCCGTGTCCGCGGTGTCTGCTGTCCTCGCCGTGTTCGATTGGGGTGCTCACAGCAGAGTTCTGGGAACGCAGGTCCAGTGGCGCCGTAGATTTTACCAGGAGCACAGATGTGCGTGTAGTCAGTTTACAGCACGTCCCACTGAGCAGGTTCACGTCAGACGGGGGCCGGGCGCGGTGCCGGGGCACGGGGTGCCGGGGGCTGGTGGCGCGCTCTGGGACTCGCCGCGTTAGGAGCAAGTGGTGGGCAGAGTGGCCCTTCTGGCATTCTCCTCTCCCTTCCCTCTCTCTGGGCGGCGACCGGCCTGTGCTTCCGAATTCATGTAACTGGGGACTAGTTCGAATTTTCCTTATCTGTCCTGAAGGAGAAAGCTAGAATTTTGCTTATTGGCTGACAACCTGGAATTCTAACCTGCTGTGTTGTCTGCCACCTTGAATCTAGAATTTTTAAAAATATATATTTTATTGATTTTTTACAGAGAGGAAGAGAGAGTTAGAAACATCAATGAGCCGAAACCGGTTTGGCTCAGTGGATAGTGTCAGCCTGCGGACCTAAAGGTCCCAGGTTCGATTCCGGTCAAGGGCATGTACATTGGTTGTGGGCACATCCCTGGTAGGGGGTGTGCAGGAGGCAGCTGGTCGATGTATCTCTCCCATCAATGTTTCTAGCTATCTCTCCCTTTGTGGGGAAAAAAAAAAATCATTAAAATATATTTTAAAAAAAAGAAACATCGATGAGAGAGAATCATCGATCAACTGCCTCTTGCACACCCCCTACTGGGGATGTGCCCGCAACCAAGGCACATGCCCTTGACCGGAATCGAACCCGGGACCTTTTGGTCCGCAGGCCGACGCTCTATCCACTGGGCCAAACGGGTTTCGGCGAATCTAGAATTTTCAAGCTTCCCACGCTCCTGTGCTCTCCTTCCTGCCTTTGTGGGTGCCCCCCCCCTCCCCTGTGCCCTCTGCGGGAGGCTCCATGGGCTCTGACGTGCTGCGTTGGTCCCGCAGAGGAGCAGTACGTCTCGGACGTCCTCGGCTACATCGACCACGGAGACCCGCAGGTGCGCGGGGCCACGGCCATCCTCTGCGGGGCGCTCGTCTGCTCCATCCTCGGCAGGTCCCGCTTCCAGGCGGGGGACTGGCTGGGCTCCGTCCGAGCGCTCACAGGTAGCAGCCAGTTTCTGAGGGTTGCCCTCTGGGTGTCATTGCCAAGTTCAAGTTCACCCAAAGGGGCTTGTGGCTTGCTCCGTTCAGGAAACACGTTTTCTCTGGTGGACTGCGTTCCTTTGCTGCAGAAAACACTGAAGGATGAGTCGTCCGTCACTTGCAAGTTGGCGTGTGCAGCTGTGCGGGTGAGCGCCGGGAACCTCCCCTTGCGTGTTGGGGACCTTCCCGTTAGGACAGCTGAGACGGCACGTGTCCACACGCAGCGTCGCCAACGAGAATAAACGTCTGTGTATCCGTCACTTCGCTTTAGGGACAACCGTTGCCTGTACACTGACAGTTCGATGGACTGTTTTAAAGGTTTTGATCCTCAGAATATCCTCACGGGGTCAGCTGGTGTGAAACGTACCTTTCTGTAAAGAGTGTATGTGGAGGTAGACCTTGGCTAATGTGCATGTCAAACCTGCATTAAAAACGACACCTCCGTGAGGCCGTAGCGCACACACAGCTGGATGAGGCTTGGGGGCAGCAGTCATGTCTGTCTGAGACGGGGCGGCCCGTGCTCTGCCTGGCAGCTGGGCAGCCTTTGTGTCCACCGGGCTCACCATCACCCGCCAGCCACCCGCTGCGCTGAGGCCGCAGTGACGTCAGGAAGGGCGAGGGGGGGTTGGCTCTGGGTCCCAGATGCATTAGAAGTGGCGGGAGATGGTGCCACCCCCTCTTTCTGCTGATGAATGTTCGTTCATGGGGGGGTGTCTGGGAGGAGAGGCCGTGACTGAGGCAGAAATGGAGGAAAAGGAAAACGAAGTTATATGACAGGGACACACTTTGAAACTCAAGTTTGCTGTGGTAAAGCGTGTATCGCAAGTCTCTGAGGACTTGGACCGTGTGTGTGTGTGTGTGTGTGTGTGTGTATGCGTGAGGTGCACAGGGACCAATGTGTGTGTATGTGAGGTGCACGTGGGCCGGTGTGTGTGTAAGGTGCACGTGGACCGGTGTGTGCTCACGTGAGGTGCACGTGGGCCGGTGTGTGTGAGTGTGTGGACTTCTGACGCCGCCACGTGGCCTTCTTTCCAGCACTGCGTCATGAGCCTCTGCAGCAGCAGCTACAGCGACCTGGGGCTGCAGCTGCTCACCGACGTGCTGAGCCTGCGGAGCAGCTCCTACTGGCTGGTGAGGACGGAGCTGCTGGAGACGCTCGCGGAGACGGACTTCAGGTGCGGGCACAGGCCCCCCGAGGGCGCGGGCATCCAACGGCCTGGCCTGGCGCAGGGGTGGTGGTCACCATGAGCCCGGAGTGAGCGTCCCAGCTGACCCGGCGGTAGAGTCGGGGGCCCCTGCTGGTGCAGGCAGTCGCCTGTGCCCAGAGCCCAGAGGCTTGGGGCTGACAGCGCTTTGCTGTCTCCGCTGCCCGCTCAAACCCTCAGCGCGGCCGAGGGCAGTGCCGGCTCTCCGGCCTGAGCGTGTGGGGAGGGCCTGGCAGCTCTGGTCCGTAGGAGCGTGCTCACCGCCCAGGCGTGGGCCAGACGGCCGCTCCGTGTGGAACGTGAGCTGATGGGCTGGTTCCTCACGTCCCTGCGAAGCTCAGGCTTTCGGTCAGAGGAAGGTTCCTTCCTTCCAGGGGCTCTGAGCTCCGCCTCGAGGCTGGTCTGTGCCAGGCGCGTGCCGGCCGCCCTCTGCGGGCATTTGCTGCATCCTCGGAACATCTCTGAGAATTAGGGTGTGGCCCCTCCGAGGGGCCACAGCCGGGCGTGAGCGCCTCCTGGGGGTACAGGGGAGACAGTGCAGCGCCTCCCACGTGTGACTGAGTCTGCAGGCCCGGAGTCTTCCAATATAATGCACGCTGCTGTTGCTTTGGAAGAAAGCAGTTTGCTCAGCGCTTCTGATTGGCGGAGCCTAGGATTAGGAGAGTGTGACACAGTGGTCTTCCCGCCATTTAGTGAGTGCTGCCTGCCTCCCGCGCCTGGACTGACCCCCGCGGCCTGCCCTCACGGGGTCTGTCAGGTGCTGGCGGAGGGATGGGTTCTCATTGTGAAACGTTTCTCTCGTTAGGTTGGTGAGCTTTCTGGAAGCAAAAGCAGAACACCTTCACAGAGGGGCTCACCATTACACCGGGGTAAGCAGCGCTCCCGCGGGGGGTGCCCTCCGCCGCCAGCGTCCCGGCGGGCGCGCTGGTGCCTCTGCCTGGCTCACCCGCCTCCTCGAGCCACTGTGACGCGCGGCGTGAGCTCGGCTGCTGACCGCGCGCTCTTCCTCGCTGCCTCTCCGAAGCCGCTCACCAAAGCCCAGGTGAGCACCGCTGCCTCTCTCTCCTCCGACAGCTGCTGAGGCTGCAGGAGCGGGTGCTCAACAGCGTGGTCCTCTGCCTGCTGGGGGACGAGGACCCCCGAGTGCGGCACGTCGCCGCCACGTCGCTCGTGAGGTACTGGCCAGCGGCTTTCTCTTCGGCCCCTTACCTGGTGAAAGCACCGGCGTCGTGGGGAGGGGACGGGACGCTCTGAGGCCAGAGGGCAGCCTTCCTGCTTCGCTAGGAGTCCCTTCCCGCCGCTCCTAAAGAATCGAGAAAGCCGCTGCTCACGGCCGTGAGCCCAAACGTCACCGACACAGCAACAGGGCGCTGACCCCTGCGGCCACAGCTCCACGCCCAGTCTTCTGAGCATAGGGACTCGCCTTCCCTTCTACCGCTGGGAGATGGTCACTTAGCATTTTGCTCTGTAATTGGGATAAAATATATACAGTTTTGTAATCTAGTAATTGCCACTTAACATATTATCAACTTCCAGTTGCCAAATACTCTTCTAGAAGAGAAATTTTAACTAGTGCCAGTTTTCACTATGTGATTGTGATAAGCCTTTATATAAATATTAGTGGGCCGTGCACTTGGTGGCGGGCAGTCCTCAGCCTGGCCTGTGCCCTCTTACAGTGTGGGAGCCCTGCAAGCCTCAAAGAGATAAGCCCTGCCACCTACCCGGGCTCCTTGATGGATTGCCCCAAAGAGCCGGAGCCAGGCCTCTTTGGGGCAATCCATCCCAAATTTCCCACATTTCATTTCTGCTTTCTGGTGCCTGTTGCCGGGATCGGGACATGAGCCTCACGTCACTAGGCTGCGCAGGGGGCGGGCATGCAGCTGCTGATCGGTTGTTACGTGATAGTGTCTCGACCCATTTGCTTATTATCCTGTTATTAGGTAGATTATTTGGTTGGATATTAAATTTATCTTTTTTTCACTTATTTTAGAGAAAGGGAGAGAGGGAGAGGGAGATAAAGACACATTAATCAGTTGTCTCCTTCCTGAATCCCAACTGGTAATCATGCCCACAACCCGGGTACGTGCCCTGATGGGGACTAGAACCGTGACCTGGGGTGTGCAGAGTGGCACCACCTGCCGAGCCCCACCAGCCAGGGCGGAAGCTCTTTCATTTAAATACTGAGCCGTGCTCCTTCCAGTCAACGCTGCTACACAAACATCTTCCTGCATAATTTTGGAAGTTGAGTTACTAAGGCCAAGCTTTTGGATGCTCTTTTTTTTCTAATAGCTTTTTGAGGTGTAATTTGCAGACAGTCAAGTGCAATGTACAAGGTCTTCAGTACCCTCACGGCCTGTAGCCATCACCACAGTCCAGGGGCAGAACAGTCCCATCGCCCCACAAGGCCCTGTGCCCATCGGCGCACTCCCCGCTCCCGCCCGCAGCCCGGGCCCAGAGCCGCGCCCTCTCCGGAGGCTGGCCTCGGACGATCTGTCAGCGGGGCCGGAGGGTGGCTGGCTGCTGCCCTGGCTTCTCCGCGTGGACCTGAGGGGCCGGCGCTGCAGCAGGTGCAGAGCGGCCCTCACAGGCCCGTGTTCTGTGCACTCGCTCACAGGTGGCGGGCACTCTCATTTCTGCTCTTGGTGCCCATGAGGCACGTTGCCCACCAGGCTGTGTGTGGACTTAGGTTTTCATTCTCGTGGCTGCGTCCTGGCAGTGGGCTCTGGGTTGGGTGCTCCCCCCACAGGCCGGTCTCACTCCCGGGCGGGACTGTGTGTGCCAGTTCCGCTCCCCAGCATAGGTCAGAGCAGGTTAAACATGTGTCAGTTTTTTAGGAAGAAACTGGTATTTCTCTTAAAAAACAACATCTTTACCGAACAAAATCTAAGGAAAATTTTTTAAAAGTAAATAAAAACCTTTGTAACCAAACCACTCAAAGAAAACCCGTGAAATCTGGGACATCTTTCCGCTTCCAGTGCCGGTATTTGCATTTCGCAGTGACCCGAGCGGGGTAGCTTTTGCTGCCTTAACTGGGTTTGTGTGACTGGCCTGGTCAGAGGTTTTGGGTCTTTACCATCTTCTGAAGACGATTGCAGTTTTTATACCTTGAAAAATGGTGCTTGATGACCAAGTCTCGGAGGAAAGATACCGGGTTTGCAAGTAAAACAGCGGTTGTTTCTGAGAGTGGTGCGCCCTCCTGCCAGCGGGGCAGTCCACGCGCTCACACAAACCCTGCAGACGCTCCGCACGTGGATGCCGGGAGAGGCCCGGGCTCTGCTTTGGGCTCCGTGGAGCTTGGGGAGGGTGTGGCCTGTGACGGGAGATCCCCGACATGCTGAGAGCGCCCCCCGGAGAGAAGGGGGCGCCCCGGGTGGCGTGCTGGGGGCCTAGCCACCCTGACTGAGGGGTGGGGAGCCGCAGGGGGTCGGTGCGTCCTCAGCGAGCAGCCTCGCTTTCACGCCAGGCTTGTCCCCAAGCTGTTCTACAAGTGCGACCAGGGGCAGGCGGACCCCGTCGTGGCCGTGGCCAGAGACCAGAGCAGCGTCTACCTGAAGCTCCTCATGCACGAGGCGCCGCCCGCCTCCCACTTCTCCGTCAGCACCATCACCAGGTACGGGCCCGCCGGGAGCGCCGTCCCGGCCGCGCTTCCGGGCGGGCCTCTAAGCCGGCTTTCCGGGCGAAGAGCCCGTGTGGAGCTGAAGGTGCTTGAGCAGATCGTCTTCCTTTGATAGTGTTTGTTCTTTTTCAGGATTTAGCTCCCGCCCCCTTAGCTCGCCCAGGCACGCGCAGTGACACCTAAGCTTCAGTTCGGCACGAGCCGCGTGCTGAGGGTGCGCCTCTGTAGGACTGGTGCTGCCTCATCTGAGCCTGGCCATGGGATGGCTCCCTTCGGTGGTCTTCCTGGGCCCTTTAATTTTAGATGAGTGGGCTATTTATTTATTTACTTTTTGTTAATTCTCACCTGAGGATATTTTCCCATTGACTTTTAGAGAGTGGAAGGAAGGAAGGGTGGAGAGGGGAGAGAGAGAGAAAGAAAAAAAAAAGAGAGAGAGAGAAAAGAGAAGAGAAGAAACATTGATGTGAGAGAGACACATCGATCAGTTGCCTCCCGCATGCATTCCCGACCAGGGATGGAACTGCAGCCGGGGTGTGCCTGGCTGGGAGTTGAACCCGCCACCTTTTGGTGTGAGCTGACTCACCTGCCAGGGCTCAGCCATTGTTTATATAAGGACTAGAGGCCGGTGCACGGGGGGTGGGGAGCCTCAGGGGGTCCACGCTTCCTCAGGGAGCAGCCTCGCTTTCGTGTCAGGCTTGTCCCAAAGCTCTTCTACAAGTGCGACCAGGGGCAGGCGGCTCCTCGGCCTGGCCTGCTGGATTGGGCCGAAACCAGCCCTCAGACATCCCCCTAGGGGTTCCGGATTGTGAGAGAGAGCAGGCCAAGCTGAGGGACCCCACTGGTGCATGATCGGGGCTGGGAGGGACACGAGAGGTTGGCCTGCCGGGGAGGGACCTTGGGAGGGCTCCAGAGTTTGTTTGGCCTTGTCACTCAGTCCTGATTTGCCAGACCCCAACAACAAGCCCCCTGGTGGTCAGTGCACGTCATAGCGAGTGGTTGAGCGGCCTTAGCATATCATATTTCCACTCTTTAACTTAAAAGCCAAGACTGCTTTAACTTCTTGTAGCCTCTAATCTTAAACTTCTAAATGCCATTTGAATTTTGAAAAGGTCATACGCTCTAAGAATACACTTTAGTCTCCACCCTTTTCTTACTAGAATATATAGAGGCTATAACTTACTGCCAAGCATCACAGATGTCACCATGGAGAACAACCTGTCCCGGGTCATTGCGGCTGTATTGCACCAGCTGGTCACTGCCACCACACGCGCGCTCACGGTGAGTCTTCTCCGCTGGCCGGGCTCATTGAGATTCATCTGTGCTCCTTTGTAAGGTCACTTCTTTGTTGTTGTTAATTCTTTTCTTTTTTTTTTTTTTTAAATATATTTTATCGATTTTTTACAGAGAGGAAGGGAGAGAGAGAGCTAGAAACATCGATGATGAGAGAGAAACATCGACCAGCTGCCTCCTGCACACCCCCCACTGGGGATATGCCCGCAACCAATGTACATGCCCCTGACCGGAATCGAACCTGGGACCTTTCAGTCCACAGACCGACGCTCTACCGCTGAGCCAAACCGGTTTCGGCTGTTGTTAATTCTTACCCAAGGATATTTTTTCCAATGATTTTTATTTTTATTTTTTTAAACATTTCATTATTTTCTGCACCTCCCTTTTATTTTCTGAGGAAAAAAAATTTTTTAATTGATTTTTTACAGAGAGGAAGAGAGAGGGATAGAGAGTTAGAAACATCGATGAGAGAGAATCATCGATCAGCTGCCTCTTGCACACCCCCTACTGGGGATGTGCCCGCAGACAAGGTTCATGCCCTTGCCCGGAATCGAACCCAGGACCTTTTAGTCCGCAGGCCGATGCTCTATCCACTGAGCCAAACCGGTTTCAGCTTTCCATTGATTTTTAGAGAGAATGGAAGGGGGAAGAGAGAGAGAGCGACACATTGATTGGTTGCCTCTGCACCACAACTGGGTCAGGGGTCACACCTACAACCCAAGTACATGCGTTTGGCTGGGAATCAAACCCGAGACCCTTTGGTGTGAGGCCTGACACTAACCACTGAGCCACTAACCAGGACCATAAGGTCAGTTTTTGTTTTGTTTTTTTCCTTTTAATATATTTTTATTGATTTCAGAGAGGAAAGGAAAGGGGTGGGGGGGGGGGAGAGAGAGAGAGAGAGAGAGAGAGAGAGAGAGAGAGAGAGAGAGAGAAACATCAGCCCTAACCGGTTTGGCTCAGTGGCTAGAGAGTTGGCCTGCGGACTGAAAGGTCCCAGACTTGATTCCGGTCAAGGGCATGTACTTTGGTTGCGGGCACGTCCCCAGTCGGAGGTGTGCAGGAGGCAGCTGATCGACGTTTCTCTCTCAGAGATGTTTCTAACTTTATCTCTCTTCCTTCCTCTCTGTAAAAAAATCAATAAAATATATATTTTTAAAAAGAAACATCAATGATGAGAGAGAATCATGAATCGGCTGCCTCGTGCATGCCCTGTCGTGGGGATCCAGCCCATGATCCGGGCAAGTGCCCTTGATCAGGTAGAACAGGACCCTGCAGTCTGCAGGCCAGTGCACTATGCACTGAGCCACACCAGCGAGGGCAGGTCAGTTCTTAATGGTAAGGTGATGTTAGATTCATATGTGGGGCTTCCTAAGAAACTGATTCTTTGAGGAAAATCTTGGTTTATTTCAATGGGAACATAAACAACTTTGTTCTGATGGATTAAAGTAGCAAATACTCAATTTAAAAAAATCAGGAAGACATAAAAGTCAAAATAAAAACTACCATAATTTGAATGGGTTTTATCAGAAGTGTAAACTGTCTCTCATATAACTGACTCAGTGACTTTGTAGTATATACTAAGGGGTAAAAACCAGATATGCCAACAGGATTTTGTATAATGTAATTATTTTATCAGGATTTATGATGGTGAAATTGGAAATGAACCCAAGAATGAATGAGTTCTGATTATGACTAAATTCAGTGTAGATGGTAGTGCATTTATTATGTAACTTATTAATATGAGGCTTGGAGAATTTTCAACAGTTTACAGAGATATAACCTGAATTGTAATATTGGATGAAAAAAAGGCACAATTCAAAACTGTATGCTCGTGTGTAGTCAGGTCCACGGTTTGAGGAATATTAACACACACACACACACACACACACACACACACACATATCCTGGAGGCCCGGATCCGGACCCTGGCAGTCCGGGACCCTCGCTCCTTACCACCTGCCTGCTCGCTGTTCCTTGTGGCTCGGCTTGCGCTCGGCTTGTGCTCCTTAGCGCTGCTGTGGAGACGGGAGAGGCTCTGCCACCACCGCTCCGCTCACCAGCCATGAGCCCGGCTCTGGCTGAGCGGTGCTCCCCCTGTGGGAGTGCAGTGGCCACCAGGGGCAGCTCCTGCATTGAGTGTCCGCCCCTGGTGGTCAGTGCGTATCATAGCGACTGGTCTTTTTGGTCATTCCGCCATGATGGTCACGTAGGCTTTTATAATATAGACTAGAGGCCCGGTGCATGAAATTTGTGCATGGGGATGGTGGGGGGGGGGGTGTGTTCCTCAGCCCAGCCTGCACCCCTCCAATCTGGGACCCCTTGACGGATATCTGACTGCCTTGGACCTCTCTCTCACAATCCAGGACGGCTGGCTTCCAACTGCTTGCCTGCCTGCCTTCCTGATTGCCCCTAACTGCTTCTGCCTGCCAGCCTGATCACTCCCTAACCACTCCGCTGCCAGCCTAATTGATATCTAACTGCTCCCCTGCCAGCCTGTTTGCCCCCAACGTCCTTCCTCTGCTGGCTTGGTCACCCCTAACTGCCCTCCCTTGCAGGCCTGGTCCCTCCCAACTGCCCTCCCCTGTTGGCCATCTTGTGGTGGCCATCATGTGTCCACATGGGGGCAGCCATAGTGTGTGTTGGAGTGATGGTCAATCTGCATATTACTCTTTTATTAGATAGGACTGGAGGCCTGGTCACGAATCTGTTCACAGGTGGGGTCCTTCTGGGTGGCCTGCAGGGATTGGGCTGAAACCTGCAGCTCCCGCCTACCGCTCACGCTCTCCTGGCCCCCGTGCCTGCCGCAGGCTCCGACCGGGAGGCTCACCGCAGCAGCGCTCACCAGTCCTGAGCCCTGCTCCTGGCCCCCTGCGAGGGAGTGGGCTCCGAGATCGGGCTGAAACGGGCTCTCCATCCCCCGGTTGCAAGAGGGTCCCAGATTGCAAGAGGGTGCAGGCTAGGCTGAGAGGCCCCACTGGTGCATGATTGGGCCGGGGAGGGACTGTGGGGAGGGACATGCTCCAGGGCATGTCTGGCCCATCTCACTCAGTCCCAATCAGCCAGACCCCAGCAGCAAGCTAACCTACCGTTTGGAGCATCCGCCCTCTAGTGATCAGTGCACATCATAGCGACTGGTCAGCTGTTCGACTGTCTTGCTCCCTGGTGGTCAGTGCATGTCATTGTGCGTGGTTGAGGGTGCTTAGCATATCACACTTTGATTGGTTGTTTGTCCCGCTTTTGGTCTATTTGCATATTACCCTTTTATTATATAGGAGGAAATATGTTTCTCCTACTCGGGAAAATGACAGGCAGAAAATGGCCAAAGTTGGTTTAGGATGAGAGATCTTCCTTGGGAACTCACTACGAGTCCAACTCTTTCAGGCTGTGTGGGCTCCGGTTTGGTTTCCCTTCGGTTTGTTCAGAGTGTCATACACGTTACGTGTTTGTGTTCATCGGGGCCTGTGTGTCAGGCACTGTTCTAGGCTCGCACTGTAAGACAGAGGGGACCCTGCCTGCAGCTCCTGTAGTATGGTCTGAGGGTGGACATACCAGCTGGGCAGAGTGGGAAGGCAGGGGACACTGCAGGCAGGGGGAGGGGGGAAGGTGGGGACAGTACAGGCAGGGGGAGGTGGGAAGGTGGGGGCAGTGCAGGCAGGGGGAGGGGGAAAGTGGGGGCAGTACAGGCAGGGGGAGGGGGGAAGGTGGGGACAGTGCAGGGAGGGGGGGAGGGGGGCAGTGCAGGCAGGGGGAGGGTGGGAGGTGGGGGCAGTGCAGGCAGGGGGAGGGGGAAGGTGGGGGCAGTGCAGGCAGGGGGAGGGGGAAGGTGGGGGCAGTGCAGGCAGGGGGAGGGGGGAGGGGGCAGTGCAGGCAGGGGGAGGGGGAAGGTGGGGGCAGTACAGGCAGGGGGAGGGGGGAAGGTGGGGGCAGTGCAGGCAGGGGGAGGGGGAAGGTGGGGACAGTACAGGCAGGGGGAGGTGGGAAGGTGGGGACAGTGCAGGCAGGGGGAGGGGGAAAGTGGGGGCAGTACAGGCAGGGGGAGGGGGGAAGGTGGGGGCAGTACAGGCAGGGGGAGGGGGGAAGGTGGGGGCAGTACAGGCAGGGGGAGGGGGGAAGGTGGGGACAGTACAGGCAGGGGGAGGGGGGAAGGTGGGGGCAGTACAGGCAGGGGGAGGGGGGAAAGGTGGGGGCAGTGCAGGCAGGGGGAGGGGGAAGGTGGGGGCAGTGCAGGCAGGGGGAGGGGGAAGGTGGGGGCAGTGCAGGCAGGGGGAGGGGGAAGGTGGGGGCAGTGCAGGCAGGGGGAGGGGGAAGGTGGGGGCAGTGCAGGCAGGGGGAGGGGAGGACTGAGGGCTGTACACCAGGGGAGGCCTGGGGGCTGTACACCAGGGGAGGCCAGGCAGCCTTAGCTGGGGCGAAGGGCGCACGGCCCGCGGTAGACACGGTCTGTGCGGCTGAAGCAGCTCCTGTGTCCGGTGACTCTGTTGTCCTTCCTCCAGTTCGGGTGCTGTGAAGCTCTGTGTCTCCTTTCGACCGCCTTCCCCGTCTGCACCTGGAGCCTCGGTTGGCATTGTGGGTAAGTTTTGCTCGGCTCGTGGCGTCTGCGGGTGGGCGATAGGAGCTGTGTCTTCCTGTGCCGTCCCTGGTCCCCTGGCTGGGGAAGCCCCGGAGCGTGTTCTGTGCTTTGGCGTTGGGACCGGTGGCAGGAGCTGCTGGCAGCACCGAGCTGGTTCCGAGGAACGGGCTCCAGGCTTGCTCCTCGGCGTGGGGAGGCTCAGCGACAAGAACCCCGTGTTCTTGACTGCCTTTTCCTGTCCTCCCCGAGGACCCGTTTTCATTGTTCAAGACTGCCTTTTCCTGTCCTCCCCGAGGACCCGTTTTCATTGTTCAAGACTGCCTTTTCCTGTCCTCCCCGAGGACCCGTTTTCATTGATTCTAGAGAGAGGAGGAGGGAGAGAGGGCCATGGACAGGACGGAGGGCCTCTCATACCACCCGACCATGGGCCTGCAGCCTGTGGTGTCCGGGAGGACGCACTGCCCTTGGCCAGGCGCTGCCTCTCTTTAGGATTGGTCACTGCGGATAGAACATGTGGGTGCACTTTTTTTTAAAATATATTTCATTGAGCCGAGACCGGTTTGGCTCGATGGATAGAGCGTTGGCTTGGGGACTGAAGGGTCCCGGGTTCGATTCCGGTCAAGGGCATGTACTTTGGTTGCGGGCATATCTCTAGTAAGGGGTGTGCAAGAGGCAGCTGATCGACGTTTCTCTCTCATCGATGTTTTTGATTATCTCTCTCCCTTCCTCTCTGTACAAAATCAATAAAATATATTAAAAAAATAAAAATAAAAAGATACATCTTCATTTAAAATATATATATATATATATATATATATATATATATATATATATAAAATTGATTTTTCACAGAGAGGAAAGGAGACTTCCCGTGAGAATGTGACCTTTAGAACTGCCTCAGGAAAAACAGGGTATGAGCCACACAGCACCAGACCACCAGACTCTGCCCCTAGAGGTAGTAAACTGGATGTATTGTACAATAGAGAGCTAGAAACATCGATGAGAGAGAATCATCGACCAGCTGCCTCCTGCATACCCCCTACCGGGGATGTGCCCGCAACCAAGGTACATGCCCTTGACCGGAATCGAACCTGGGACCTTTTAGTCTGCAGACCGATGCTCTATCCACTGAGCCAAACCGGTTTCGGCTGTGGACGCATTTTTGTTTAAAATCTAACGTGACCCACCGCGGCCGTGCGGCGGCCACAGGAGTGGGCGGAGGGTGCTGTGCTGCAGGTGGGAGTCTAGCACGGAGTCTGGCGAGGAGTCTAGTGGGGAGTCCGGTTTGCAGCCTGCGGGCTGTCCAGCAGCGGAGTGAGGGAGCTGCTGTTCCTCAGACATGGCTCAGGGCACGCTGGGAAGCCCCGCCCATCACGGCCAAGGAGCCGTGTCCGCTGGAGGCGCTCCCGTCTCGGTGATGATTTCCTGCAACAAGCACCTCGGAGCAGCTGCAGTTTCAGCCAAGCCCGCCCTGCTCCTGCCTGAGTGCAGTGCTCCGAGGTGAGGGAGGAGCCACAAGACGCTCTGATCTGTCCGGCCTCTGGCTTCCTCGGCTCCGGTGGCTGCGCAGAGCTGTGGGTCACAGGAGAGAGGCAAGCTGATCGTCAGTCGCTGAGCTGGTGTGCGGGGCCAGTGACAGGCCTGTGGTTCAGAGGGAAGCCAGGCTGCCTGCTCTGGAGCTGGCCAGTGCGCTCGGCTCGTGGGCGTCGTCCATGAACGAATGTGCCGGTGCGGACGGGCGGGCCCGCGCTGGGGCTGCAGGAGGCAGCCGATGGATGTTTTGCTCAACTGGCATTTCTCTCTCCCCCTTCCTTGCTCTCTAAAGTAATCAATAAAACAACAAAAGAGCGTTTGCTTTAAAATGTTTCTGTAACGTGGCCGCGCACACGTCTGCCCCCAGGGTGCCCCCGCTGAGCGCCTCGGACGAGGCCAGGAAGAGCTGCACCGTTGGGATGGCCCCAGCGATCCTGGCACTGCTCTCGTCGGCGTGGTTCCCGCTGGACCTCGCCGCCCATCAGGATGCCTTGGTCTTGGCCGGGAACTTGCTCGCAGGTATTGGTTCTGGGTTGAAACAGGGACCTCGGGTCTTTAGCTCTTGATTTCCTGTGAGGGGCGGGCAGTGAGCACAGGAGGGAAAAGCGCTGAGGTCACTGCCAGGGACAGCTGGTTCCTGACGTCAGGCATTGCCTCCGTGCGTAGGCGTGTGCTGGCGGCGTGTGCTGTGGGCACTGGTCTGTGTCCAGCGTCCCCATGGAGGCCTTTCCCGGTCGAGCCCCTGCAGAGGCGCAGGCAAGCTCCTCTCTCACTCCAGGTGGGGGCACGTGGGCCAGCAGCTAGGGGGTTCGGAAGGACGATGTGTGGGGTCCCAGAGTCCACAGGAGGACGTGGCCTGCTTGCTGCGGGGGCCATTGAGGGGCTTCGTGAACGGGACCAACAGGCGAACGAGGACACGACGGGTGGGCAAACGTAGGTTACACTGTTGCTAACTAATACAACAGCTAGTGATAGATAACACAGAACACACTCTGTTCAAAGCAGGCGTACAGAACAGAACCCAGAAACCCACCCAAGCCACTATGCTCCATTATTATCTGACAAAGGCGGCAAGAGCATAGTGGAGTCAAGACAGTCTTCAATAAATGGTGTTGGGAAAATTGGACAGATACTTACAAAAAATGAAACTGAACCACCAACTTAAACCATACACAAAAATAAACTCAAAATGGATAACGGACATAAACATAAGACGGAAAATCATAAAATGCTTAGAAGAATCCAGCAGCAAAATATCAGACATACATTGTAGCAATCTTTACCCATGTATCTCCTAGGACAATGGAGACCCAGGAGAAAATAAACAAACAGGACTACATCAAAATAAAAGCTTCTGCACAGCAAAAGAAACCACCAACAAAACAGCAAGAAAGCCCACTGCATGGGAGAACACACTTGCCAATGTTATCTCCGATAAGGGTTTAATCTCCAAAATTTACCGGGAACTCACACAGCTTAACAAAAGGAAGATAAAATCCAATCAAAAATGGGCAAAGAACCTAAATAAACACTTTTTGAAAGAGGACATACGGAGGCTAAGGGACATTTGAAAACATGCTCAGAGTTACTGATCATCTGAGAGATGTAAATCAAAACAACAATGCGGCGCCATCTCACGCCTGTCAGATTGGCTTTCATCAACACATCAGCAAACGACAGGTGCTGGCGAGGATGCGGAGAAAAAGGAACCCTCGTGCACTGCTGGTGGGAATGCAGACTGGTGCAGCCGCCGTGGAGAACAGTATGGAGTTTCCTCAAAAAGTTAAAAATGGAACTCCCATTTGACCCAGTGATCCCACTCCTAGGACTATATCCCAAGAAACCAGAAACACCCATCAGAAAGGATATATGCACCCCTATGTCCATAGCAGCACAATTCACCACAGCTGAGATCTGGAGACAGCCTAAGTGCCCCTCAGCAGATGAAGGGATTAGAAAACCGTGGTACAGCTACACAAAGGAATACTATGCTGCAGTGAAAAAGAAGGCACTCGTACCATTTGCAGCAGCATGGATGGTCATGGAGAGCATTTTACTAAGTGAAACAAGCCAGTCAGAAAAGGACAGATAGCACACGATCTCACTCATTTGTGCAATATAAGGAACAACATAAACTGATGAGCAAAAATAGATGCGGAGACAGAGAATCATCTCAGAGGGAAGTTGGGGGAGGGGGAGGGGTAAGAGATCAACCAAAGAACTTGTATGTACTAGTATGCATATAGCATAGCCAATGGACACACACAGCAGGGGCGTGAGAGCATGTGTGTGGGGGTAGGAGCGGCCAGGGAGAGGTCCATGGGAAAACAAGGAGACATGTAATGCTTTCAGCAGTAAATAATTTAAGTTTAAAAAGAAAATGACCAATGAAAGCGGGCTCACAGTTGTGAGTACGCACATCACAGAGTGCGATCTGTTATTGCTGACCGGCTGCTGTGTTATGGGTGGTGGCAGCAGTGCTCACCCGCCTGGCCTTCCTGCGGTGTGGAGGGCCACCCCGCGCCCTGCGGGGTTGGAGGAGGGCACTGGGAGGCTCAGGTTGTGGCTGGGGAAGACCGAGGCCACAGGACGTGGTGGTGCAGGAGCGGGCGGCGGGAGAGGAGGCCCCTCGCGCACTGTCACTCGGAGGGAGTGTGACGGTGGCGGGCGTGGGAACGGGAGCGTGCTCCGGGGGGATGTCAGCTTCCTGGTGGGAGCGAGGTGTCGCTGACTGGCAGGTGTGGTGCGGTGTGGATGGGTCTGACTGCTCTCTGCCACCCGCCGCGGGCGGAGCTGACCCTGTGCCTGCCTCACAGCCAGTGCCCCCCGGGCTCTGAGGAGCTCCTGGGCCGCCGAGGACGAGGCCAGCCCGGCCGCCGCCAAGCAAGAGGAGGCGTGGCCCGCGCTGGGGGACCGGAGCCTGGTGCCCATGCTGGAGCAGCTCTTCTCCCACCTGCTGAAGGTGGTCAACATCTGCGCCCACGTGCTGGACGAGGTGGTGCCGGGGCCCGCGGGGAAGGTGAGCTCGGCCCGGCCCGCGCCAGCAGCATCTAAGCATCAGAGGCCCCAGGCCTGCGGGCGCCAGTCCCGTGTGGCCCGCTGCCCCACGGCACGTCTGCCTGGCGCTTCCCGGCAGCCCAGACCCGGGTACAACGGAGCTCCCGGAGCTGCGTGGCCTCCGTCTGTGCCGCCCACTCCTCTCATGGTGTGTGTGTTGATTTTTTTAGAAATATATTTTACTGATGTTTTTACAGAGAGGAAGGGGGAGGGATAGAGAGTTAGAGTCATCAATGAGAGAGAAATGTAGATCAGCTGCCTCCTGCACTCTTCCCGCTGGGGATGTTTCCGCAACAAAGGTACATGCCCTTGATTGGAATCGAAGCTGGGACCCTTCAGTCCCCAGGCCGATGCTCTATCCACTGAGCCAAACCGGTTAGGGCTTGTGTGTTTTTTAATGTTTTTATTGGTTTTAGGGAGGAAAGGAGAAGGAGAGAGAGAGAAACATCAATGATGAGAGAGAATCATTGGTGGGCTGCCTCCTGCACGCGCGCCCCCCCCCCCCCCCCCCCGAGGATCAGTCCTGCACCCGGGCACGTGTCCTGACTGGGAATTGAACCGTGACCTCCTGGTCATAGGCTGATGCTCAGCCCCTGAACCCGCCAGCCGAGCTCACTTTGTGTTTTGTAAAGTTGGAAGTGTGGGCGTCATTGCAACTCTTCATTCTCGCCCCAAGTCCTTTGTTTTCCCCACTGAGTATTTCACAAGGAGCCATTTACATACATGTACATACATGTGTGCACACACCTATACTCACACACCCGTGCACAGGCACATGCTCACGCCCAGGAGCGCAGGCTGTTTTCTCTGTTCACTGCTGCTGCCCCGGCCAGACGGACGGACGGAGCGTCTCCTCTGGAGGCGGAGCAGCCTCCGTGTGGAGAAGCAGCATGCTGGTGTTACATGCTGGTGTGATACAGTTGGCATGACCCACGCCCCTGCCCCTCCCCCTGCAGTGTGCGGGCCACTTCAGTGCCCACAGTCACGTGGCCGCCACTGCAGTCAGTTTTAGAACCCAGGAAGGAACCCTGTGCCCCTTAGCCGTCACCCTTCAACCCCCCTGCTCCCTGGCTCCCAGCAGCCCTGGCCTTCCCGTTTATATGGGGAGGTGCCCGTTGTGACATGCATGTAAGTGGAGTCACACTGGTGTCCTGCGTGCTGGCCCCTCCCTTTAGCCTGTCAGCAAGTGCTGTCCACGCCCCCCGTGTGGGGTGAGGGTTGGGGGATGGACATGAGTCTGCGGCTTCTGAGCTCCGTGAGTGGATTTGGAGGAAGCTGAGCTCTGGGTGGGTGCTGGTCAGTGGCGGGGAGCGCGGGCTGTGGACCGCAGTTTCTGGGGGTAACGCCCAGCCCTTGTTCTTCGCTCCAGGCAGCCCTGCCATCCCTCACCAGCGCCCCTTCTCTCAGCCCCATTCGGCGGAAGGGCAAGGAGAAGGAGCCGGCCGAGCAGGCGTCCGTGCCACTGAGCCCCAAGAAAGGCAGCGACGCCAACCCAGGTAGGAGGCGCTGACGGGCAGGGCGGGGCCCCCGGTGTCCTGGACGTACGTTCAGGCCTGTGCTTACCGTCAGGGCGATGTGATAAATAACAGCCGTGAGGCCAGGGGAACGGTGTCCAGGGGTGGCCCCAGAAGTTCACCTGACTCGTGTGTGCAGCCCACATCGGCCCCGAGCACCTCAGCGGGCCTCTCTCACGGCGGGCACAGCAGCCTGCTGGGCCCTCACCGCAGCCGTGGCTGCCTGCCGCCTGGCTCCCTGCAGAGTCAGTGGGGGAGGTGGGGTTGTGCCGGGGGCAGAGACGGTTCCCAGAGGGGCGTTCTGAGTGGGAAGTTGGACCTTACAGTGGGGAGTGCCCACAGGAGACTAAGGGGACACAGTCTGAGCGCGAGGAACTGGGGCGTGCACAGCCGCTGGAGGGCTGCTGCCCCCGGCGAGGCTCAGGTTCGGTGGACACAGCCACGCGTTTCTGTGCTCAAGGGGCACCGGGGAGAGCCGGGCGGGGTGGGCACCAGTCCGACCTCTGCTCCCTCTGCTGGGAGAGCCTGGTGTGAGCTTCCGGAGCTGGTAGGAGACCGACTGTAGCTCGCGGGCCGGCTGCTGAGGGACCGGCGGAGAGTCCCCCAGTCTGTGAAGCTTGAGCAGCTTAGGGAGGGCGCAACATTGAGAGAGTGACATCGCATCCATGAGGGCCGGCGCCAAACCGGCTGGGACCGTCCTGCTGGCAGCGCGGGCTCCGAGCCGTGCGATGGGCGCAGGCGGTGTCAGTCCCGCCTCCTATCTGCAGCCGGGCCGCCGGCCAGCAGGCTAGCAGCAGTCACTGCCCTTCGTCTTCCCCGTGTCCCGGGAGGTCAGACTCTGCCCCGTCCATCAGCCAATTCCCATGGCTGCCAGAGAGAGCCAGGAACGAGTCTGCCTCCTTTCCCTCTGGCACGCTCTGACATGCTACTGCAGCCCTGCCTTAGCTTAGCCTTAGCGCGGCTCCTGTCCATCTAACGTGTGTACGTGTGTGTGTGCGTGTGCGTGTGCATGTGTTTCAGCCTCTCGACAGGCAGATGCCGCAGGGCCCGTCACGACCAATAAACCCTCGTCGCTGGGGAACTTCTACCACCTTCCCTCCTACCTCCGGCTGCACGACGTCCTGAAGGCCACGCACGCCAACTACAAGGTACACGGCTGCGACCGGCGCCCGCCCAGTGCCGCGGGCTCGCTCTCTTTTGAGGTGCATGGAAAACAGTCTCAGTTTCACTGAGACGCACTGATCTGTAACATAACGTTTTAAAAAAATATGTATTTGTTGATTTTTTTTAGAGAGAGAGAAAGGAAGGGAGAAGGATAGCTAGAAACATCCCTGAGAGAGAAACAGTTGATTGGCTGCCTCCTGCACGCCCTCTACTGGGCATCGAGCCCACAACCCAGGCACGTTGCCTGACTGGGCATCAGATCGTGACCTCCTGGTTCCTGGGTCACCGCTCGGTCACTGAGCCCCACGGCCGGGCTCCCTGGGTTCTTGAGGTCTTGGGGTTTGTAGCGGGTGTGCACAGGGGATGTGAGGCACAGTTCGTGGTTCCAGGTTGGCTCGGCCTCTACTGGTAGCTTCCAGCCCTCCAGTCTTCACGCTCTTGCCCCCTGACCCTGCCCCCCGCCTGCTGGGGCAGGCCCCTTCCCACCATCTCCCTGACGGAGCTGCACGGACCCTCTCTCCGGTGCTCGATCACCTGGCGGCCCTCCTGGCCTGTGGGTGACACCCGCAGGGTAACAGGAGAGTGGCCACTGTCATTCCCGCTCCGTGGCCATCCCGTGTCCCGACCGGGCTTCTCTCACAGGGGTGGTCAGTTCATTCGGCTGAGCTGCTTTCTGTGCGCCGCAGCACGTCGAAGGGCTTGGCCAGCTCCTGTTCTCATGCCCATTTCTAACCTTTGACCTCACTCTTGCCCATCATGCCTTGGGGCCTGCCCCGTCCTTTCGGCCTGTAAATGGGGGGCGGCTGCATCGTGTAGGCCGAGGCCGTTAGAGCCTGAGGCGGAGCTGCCTGAGCCGGCCTCCACGTGTGCGGGCGCCAGGCTGGAGGGCGGGGTGTGAGCGCAGTGGGGACATGTGCTCTGTTGGGGACGCTGCTGGTCAGCCTGGCAATGACCGATGGTCCCGTCGTGCCCGTTTGCAGAAGGTTAGGAGGCATTTCTGTTTGCAGTGTTAGTACAAGTAGGAAGACGCCTTTGAAAGAAAACAGATCTACAGATACTGGAGATGATTTCCTGCCCCAGGCATTTCCCCAGACAGACAGATGGACAGGACCCCCAGTGGGCGTGTGCGGCTGCGGGGTGTGCGCCGCCCCGTGAGACGCCCGGCGGGTGCAGTAATGGTTTCTGCCCCTCCCAAGGTCACCTTGGACCTCCAGAACAGCACGGAGAAGTTCGGGGGCTTTCTGCGCTCGGCCTTGGACGTGCTCTCGCAGATCCTGGAGCTGGCCACGCTGCAGGACATTGGGAAGGTGAGCGCAGCTGCCACACGCCGGTGCCTGGGCCGAGTGCCGGGGTGGCTGGTGTGGGCCCGGCCCCTGGGGCGGAGCGGCAGCCGGGGAGGCCTCCGTGCCCACGGCTCTGTCACGGCGCTTGGCTCTGAGCTGGTGGGCTGGGGGTCAGTGAGCGGCAGGCGGGGGTCGGTGAGCGGCGGGCGGGGGTTGGTGAGTGGCGGGCGTGGGGTCAGTGAGTGGCGGGTGGGGGTCAGTTAGCAGAGGGCGCGGGGCCGGTGAGCGGTGGGCGCGGGGCTGCTGAGCGGCGGGCGTTGGAGCTGGGAGTCAGTGGTGAGGGCTCGCAGGCAAGGCATACCAGGAGCGAGCGTCCCTGCCTCCTGAGCGCCCGCTTCCCCCGCAGTGTGTGGAGGAGATCCTGGGCTACCTGAGGTCCTGCTTCAGCCGGGAGCCCACGATGGCCACGGTCTGCGTCCAGCAGGTGAGGCGGGCTCTTCTCAGCCCCACAATTCAGAGCACGGGGTTGTTGGTGAAGGTGAAGGGGGTTCTCAGCGGGAGCCCCATGCCTGCCCCCCCACACCCCCACTCCCGTCACCTCGATGGCTTCCCGTGGGCGAGGGCCCGCGCTGTGGGCAGCGTGCTGACGGCTCCTCTCTCTCCAGCTGCTGAAGACTCTCTTTGGGACAAACCTGGCCGCCCAGTGCGATGGCTTGTCCTCCAGCCCCAGCAAGTGCCAGGGCCGAGCCCAGCGCCTCGGCTCGTCCAGCCTGAGGCCCGGCCTGTACCACTGCTGCTTCATGGCGCCCTACACTCACTTCACTCAGGCCCTGGCCGACGCCAGCCTGCGCAACGCCGTGCAGGCCGAGCCGGACCTCGCCGCCTCGGGGTAACCCTCCCCGGGGTAACCCTCCCGCGGCGCGCAGTTAGGAACGGCCGTGCGAGAGACACGGGAGAGCAAGCAGGGACTGGTCTGTGAGGAACATAGCGATAGGAGCCAGCGTCCCCGAAGGGCTGCTCCGTCCAGGGACTCTGGGAAACGGGCGCCCGACCCCCGAGCCGGCCGCGGTGTGCTGAGTCCCGCAGCGTAGTGAGGGCGCTCTCGCCGGCAGGTGGTTCGACGTGCTGCAGAAGGTGTCCACCCAGTTGAAGACAAACCTCTCAAGCGTCACAAAGACCCGTGCAGACAAGGTCCGTACGCGGGGCGGCCGAGAGCGCGGGGAAGGGGCTGGGCGCCGTGCCTGGGCCTTTCCGGAGGCGCTCACGGCACTCTGCCTGTCCCAGAACGCCATTCACAGCCACATCCGGCTGTTCGAGCCTCTGGTCATCAAGGCGCTGAAGCAGTACACGACCACCACGTCCGTGCAGCTGCAGAGGCAGGTCCTGGACTTGCTGGCGCAGCTGGTCCAGCTGCGGGTCAACTACTGCCTTCTGGATTCAGACCAGGTTTGTCACTCGGTCTCTCATCTCCGCACTGTTTGCGACTCAGTGAAGCGGCCGTAGAGACGGCGCCGCCACCTGCCACAAGCTCGGCTGTTCCTCCCGCATCTGCGTCTCAGCAGGACGGGCCTGCCCTCGCCCCAGGGTCTCCCCATCTGTCTGGGCTGTTGGGGTCTCCCTGGGCCCCCGGTCACCTTTGCCAGAGGCTCTCCCATAGCCTGTTCAAGGCGGCAGACGCTGCTCCCTTCTGAGCCGCCTCTGTCCGCGAACGCTGAGGGCCGCCTGAGCATCGACAGGCCTTTTTCCCGGCAGCGCGCTGAGCCCTTGGCAGCCCGCGCTTCCTCTGGCCGCCGCTCCCACCTCACCGCACAGCTCCGCCCGCCCCGGCCTTGGGAGCGCCGGGGCTTGGCCATGAGCAGCCCCTCACGTTGGTTCTTGCTCTCGCCACTCGGTGCCACGCAGGTTTCCTGAGAGGGTGGGAAGCGAGCCGCAGGCCACTGAGCCCCGTTCCCATTTATTGAGCGCCTGCTGTGTGCGGGGTCACAGGGCCGGGCGATGCAGTGGGGAGGCAGCCTGGGCTCGGGTGGGTGAGCTGGCGGTGCCGGGAATGGCTCCCACACGGGCTGCGCACGGCGTCTCTCCTGGGCGTCCTGCACACCCACGCCCCGCGGGGGGCTCCAGAGCTGGAGAGGAGGCCCGGTGTGGCGGGTGCTGCCGGGTGTCCCCCGAGCTCGTTCTTTGTCCTCCTGACAGGTCTCTCCTCTGTGAACAGAATGTCTGTAGGGACCCTGGAAGGTCCGAAACTCCTGTCTGACGCAGTAGACACGTTTGCGCTCTCGTTACCCGCTGTCAGGAAGCCTGTTAAACATTTGCACAGGGCAGTGGGCGCGAAGGAGCCGGGCGCGGTGCCGTGTGGCAGGGCCGTTTCTCTCCTCTGCAGGTGTTCATTGGGTTCGTGCTGAAGCAGTTTGAGTACATCGAAGTGGGCCAGTTCAGGTAACGGCGTCCTCTTAGTCGGCTTCTTAATTCTGCTTCTGTTCTGGTTACATAAGTGCAGGTAGTTTTATATATTAACACGAATGTACTTTAAAGGATCACGAGGCATTTAAAAAAACGTTTTCTTTCTTTTTTTTTTTTTTTAAAGGTAGTGCTAAAATATATATTTTATTGATTTTTTACAGAGAGGAAGAGAGAGGGACAGAGAGTTAGAAACATCTATGAGAGAGAATCATCGATCAGCTGCCTCCTGCACAACCCCCACTGGGGATGTGCCCGCAACCAAGGCACATGCCCTTGACCGGAATCGAACCCAGGGCCTTTCAGTCCGCAGGCTGACGCTCTATCCACTGAGCCAAACCGGCTTCAGCTAAAAAAATGTTTTCATGATTTTTTTTTCTTAGGGAGAGGAAGAGAGAGGGGGAGAGAGAGAAACATCAATGATGAGAGAGAATCATGGATCAGTTGCTTCCTGCATGCCCCACTCTGGGGATTGAGCTCACAACCCAGGCATGTGCCCTGACTGGGAATTGAACCCGAGACTTTTTGGTCATGCGGGGGTGAGGGAGGGGGGCAAAGCTCAACCAATTGAACCACAGCAGTCAGGGTGGATTGTTAGGAATTTTGCTAGGTATTTTTTTTAATGGAAACCTGACTAATATGATATGCATTTTTGTTTCTCTTAAAAATTAATGAAACCTGGCCAGTATTGCTCAGTGGTTGAGCATTGACCTATGTACCAGGAGGTCACAGTTTGATTCCCGTCATGGTACATGCCCGGGTTGCAGGCTCAATCCCCAGTAGGGGGCATGCAAGGAGGCAGCCGATCAAGTGATTCTCATCATTGATGTTTCTATCTCTCCTTCTCCCTTCCTCTCTGGAATTGGTGGAAATATATTTTAAAAAATAAAATGAATGGGTATCTGAAGGCTAGTTTAGAAGCTGTTCGGCATCTGTTAATTACAGGTGCCATCAGTTTTCATTTCACGTTTGAAAGCATCTAATTATGATCAGTTGCTAAAGGAATTCTGGCCTGTTGAACACCACCTCTTAATCTTAAAGGGCAGCTGTTTAGATGTGGTTGGCTTTAACAAGGCAATTGCCATGCAGTTATGTCTGTAATAGCCTTGATCACTGCCGAGGAAGGGTTAATGCTTCCTCCTTTGCAGTTATGGGTGTATAATTATTGAAAATTAAAATTCTTTTGTTTCTTTTAATCCTCACCTGAGGATACATTTTTATTGATTTGACAGAGAGAGAGAAACATTGATCGGTTGCTTCCTGTGCATACCACAACAGGGAATCCAACCCAAAAGCTAGGTATGTGCCTTGACTGGACTTGAACCCATAGGTTTTTCGTGCACAGGATGCTGCTGCGACCATCGAGCCCCCCGCCAGGGCTCCCATCCATTAGCTTCTGAGTTGCTCAGTAAAAAATGGGGTCCGGCCGAAACCGGTTTGGCTCGGTGGATAGAGCGTCAGACTGCAGATTGAAAGGTCCCGGGTTCGCTTCCAGTCCAGGGCATGTACCTTGGTTGCGGGCACATCCCCAGTAGGGGGTGTGTAAGAGGCAGCTGGTCGATGATTCTCTCTCATCAATGTTTCTAACTCTCTATCCCTTTCCCTTCCTCTCTGTAAAAAATCAATAAAATATATTAAAAAAAAAAAAAAAAAAAAAAAAAGTGGGGTCTGTGCCGAGGACAGTCAGAGGCCTGGCGTCTAGAGACCCGCCCTCATTCTGGCCGTGACGCCGTGACTGTGAGTGGGTTCCTTTTCCTTCTGGTCAGCTACTTGGACCAAAGAGCGAGGCGCTGAGGGAACCGGGGAGCCGGCTGTGTTGGGCGCCCAGGGCTGCCGGGTGCGCTAGCCGGGTGCAGGGCTCCGCCCGGACAGGAGACACCGTGCCCGCTGGACGGAAGGAGCCCTCCTCGTGTGCGAGCTCTCGCTTCCCATGAGGATTTGTTTGCTTCGGTGACGGTGTGAGTCAGGTCTGAGAGGAAGTGTCTGATGGAGGTTTTGTTTCCAGGGACTCGGAGGCGATCATTCCCAACATCTTCTTCTTCCTGGTGCTCCTGTCTTACGAGCGCTACCACTCGAAGCAGATCATCGGGATCCCCAAGATCATCCAGCTGTGCGATGGCATCATGGCGAGCGGCCGCAAGGCCGTGACCCACGGTAACGGCAGCCCTCCCTCCCCCGGCGTGCCCTGTCCGCCTGCTCTGCTCTGCAGCCTGTGTGTGCGCATGGGTGCGTGTGCATGCATATGTTCACACGCGTGTGCTTGTGCACGTGGAGGGGCACCCTCTTCAATCTGAGGACTTAGAATCTACGTGAGAATGGAGACGTGGTAGATCGCTGCGCGGTAGATCGGGCCTGACAAACGCTGGTCCTTCGTGACGAGTGTGGCCAGCCCAGCTCCGCGGGCGCTCTGTGCTCCCTGCTGTCAGAGGCGCGGCTTCTCACAGGAGCTCTGTCCCCCAGCCATCCCGGCGCTCCAGCCCATCGTCCACGACCTCTTCGTCCTGAGAGGGGCCAACAAGGCTGACGCGGGGAAGGAGCTGGAGACCCAGAAGGAAGTGGTGGTGTCCATGCTCCTGAGGCTCATCCAGTACCATCAGGTAAGGGGCCCTCCGGCGTCCTGCAGGGCGCAGGGCCGCGGGGTCGCCGGCCGTTGCCGGGTGTTGCTCTGGGCCGGCTGGGGCCGGGCTGGGGGGCCAGAGGGTCTGCGGGACTGTCTGAAGCAGCGCCGCCCCGTGCGGAGGCCCCCTTGGCAGACCGCACATCCATCAAGAAGGGTGTACCTCGAGCCCTCTCTTCCCAGGAGGACCATGTGAGCGCTCCCTGAGCTGGTCCTGTTTCTGCCGTCCGTAAGGTGGACGGAACCTCGGGTGCTTGGAGGCAGTGGAGTGCAGAGAGCTGCTTTCTGTGACTCCTCTCTCAGCGTGTCCGGCGGCCTGGCCTCACTCTGTCCTCCCTCCCAGCGGTGTGTCTCTGACCTGTGAAGTCAGGAGCCTCCTCAGGAGCACTTCCTCTGCCCTCCGGGGGCTCCCGCTCGGTCACAGTTAGCGTGTGGTGTTTGGTTAGGTCCCGTGGCCACCGCAGCGGGCACCCTGCCCGGAGCTGTGAGCGCCGCCCGCTCTCGGCCAGCACGCGGGCTGGGGGGCCGGGAGTGGCTCCCCGTTCTCGGCCTGGCTTGCGAGTGAACAGACGGGGGCTGGCCTTGGTGGGGGGCCGCTGAGGTGTTCTCGCGCAGTGAGGCCACAGCCGCGGCCTGGACGGGAGAGGCAGGTGGGATTGGGGCAGGGGGTCGGGCTCTGTAGGGGGTTTGCTTACATGGGTGCCTCTCTTTTTTTTCTTTAATATATTTTATTGATTTTTACAGAGAGGAAGGGAGAGGGATAGAGAGCTAGAAACATCAATGAGAGAGAAACATTGATCAGCTGCCCCCTGCACATCTCCTTGGGGATGTGCCCACAAGCAAGGTACATGCGCTTGGCCGGAATTGAACCTGGGACCCTTCAGTCCGCAGAACAATGCTCTATCCACTGAGCCACACCTGCCAGGGTGGTGCCTCTCTTTCATAGCAGTTGTATTTTAGAGACCCGATGGCACACTTCTCCATCTGCTCCATTCCTGTTTTTGTTAACAAGCAGGGAAAGGTCTTAAGCTTCATAGGCCACGAGGCATCTGTTGCATCTGCAGTTCTGGGCAAGAGCCCTGGTCAGCGTGCTCCCCGGGGCCAGGCCCTGAGCTGCCTCTGCGCAGACATGGCCGCTGGCCAGTGGCTCAGGCACGGAACCTGAGAGCCAGGGCCCCCATGGGCGATGCCTGTGGGGGGACCCGCTGAGGGCAGGCCCGAGGGCGTGAGGCACAGGCCGCTGGGTCGGCGTCGTTCCGTCTGGTGCCGTTTCTCGGTTACGAAGTCTCGTAGCTCCACGGGATAATGTGGCGAGGCGCAGCGGACCCTGAGGAGCTGCTCCCCGGGTCCCAGGGCCGGGTCCTGGCTCATCAGGCCCTCGTGGGGTCAGGAGGCTTGGCCCTGGCGTGTCCCCACCCCCCTGACAGGCGAGTGGGGAGGAGTGACCGCCCGCCCGCCCGCCCGCAGGTGCTGGAGATGCTGATCCTGGTCCTGCAGCAGTGCCACAAGGAGAGCGAGGACCGGTGGAAGCGGCTGTCGCGGCAGGTGGCCGACATCCTGCTCCCGATGCTCGCCAAGCAGCAGGTGTGCGCGGTGGGGAGGAGGGGACGTGGCTTCCTTCATGTGCGGGTCCGTCGCCCACAGCAGTGTCTGCGCGGGTCCCGGGACGGGAGCTTCCGTCCCTCTCCTCAGCGAGCCGCTCCTGCTCTTGTCCCGGCTGTTCCGTGTGGGACCGGGGCCCAGGGCTCCTGTCCCATTAACCCCTACAACGGCCAGCCTCCTCCTCCTCGTCACTGACGAGGGCGTGGGGCGGGGGCAGCCCTGGCTGCTGAGAGGCCAGCCGTGGGCCCCGGGCCTCAGGCGGCGCTTGGCAGACAGGAGGAGGTGGAGCCCCACTGTGGCGGGGGTTACACTAAGAAGGGGTACTCGTGGTGGCTACCCCAGGAGGAGGGGTGGGTGGGGAAGGCTGGCACTGAACGGTATTGGCGATGCTGGACCCCAGAAGTTGCCACACTGGTGCCCAAGCAGCGGCATATGCCCGTCAAGGCGCGGGGGCGCGAGCTCTCTGCCCCCTGGCGGTGGAGGAGGCTCAGCGCGGACGCGTTCAGACCGGCTGGGACGGCCACCTCTCTCCAGAGCTGTCATTGGCGTGTGGACATGGGCGACGGCGACAGGAGCTGGGAGCAGCCCGGGCCTGCTGCACGTGAAGCTGGGACGTAGCCCAGAAAGCTTTGCACCCGCTGGCACGTTGGACTTAAACCCTGTTGCTTGGGAGTCCGCCGCTGTGTCTTTAAGGGAACGCAGGGCGTTATGTGGTTTGTCAGACGGGTTAACGAGAAGCCGCCTCCGCGGAGGGAGGAGGCCGCGCAGCCGCCGGCTGGCATTGGCTCCTCGTTGGCACTGCGGGGTGGGGTGCAGGGAAAGCAGAGGGGAAGGAAGGGGGTGTGCGCTGGTCCCACTGAGGAAAACGGGGTACAGGTGCACCGGGCGGCTCCCAGGGGTGCTGATGGTGGTGGGGTACAGTTCCAGCTGATTTTTTTTTCCTTTGGTCTTATGTGTTTGACTTTTAAGGAAAACATACATTGTTTAAATAATGAAACTCCGCAGGGAGAGATTTGAATTGTGGGAAAACGCAGCGAAGACACGGCGTTCGGAAGCGTGTTTGCTGGGTGGGCTGCGGGCACTGGCTCCTCCCGTGCGGGTGCTGGCGGGGGCAGGTCGCCGGGCCGGGCCCCGGGTGTCATGTCCGCCTTTGCTTGTTCGCTTTCCGCAGATGCACATCGATTCGCACGAAGCCCTCGGCGTGTTGAACACGCTGTTTGAGATCCTGGCCCCGTCCTCGCTGCGGCCCGTGGACATGCTTCTGCGGAGCATGTTCGTCACCCCGGACACCATGGTGAGTGCTGCCCGGCGCTCGGCTCGGCGGTCCCGGGCCCGGCGGCCTGGGCTGGCGTTCACACGGTCCCTGCGGCGGAGGCAGCCCTCAGAGCGCGGGGCAGGGGGCGGTGGAATGGTAGTGCGGGGGCTGTTCGCCAGATCAGCCGGTGATCAGAACAGCGTGCTTCTCTGTCCTTCCCTGAGCGGCTCGTCCCTCCCCCCAGGCGTCGGTGAGCACCGTCCAGCTCTGGGTCTCGGGAATCCTGGCCATCTTGCGGGTCCTCATCTCCCAGTCGACCGAAGACATTGTCCTCTCCCGCATCCAAGAGCTGGCCTTCTCCCCGCACCTGCTCTCCTGTCCCGTCATCGCGAGGCTCCGGGACGGGGACCGGGACTCGGCACCCGCGGCACACGGTGCGGGCAGACAGGTGAAGACGCTGCCGGAAGAGACATTCGCTAGGTAGGCTGCGTAACGACCCTCTCTGGTCCCTCCCTCCGGAGTCACGTGGTGGCTGGCGATCAGAGTCGGGACTGACCCTCGTCTTCCTCAGCTGCCTGCCGGGGGCGTCGGTTCACACCTCTCCTGGTCAGTCCCATCCGGCCGTGCCTTCTTGCCCGGCGACACCCACTGCCACGGGGGGAGGGCGGAGGGGCGGCGCCCTGGGTGCAGGGATCGGGCGGCGCTGCTGCAGAAGCTCAGGTCCGGGAGGACCCCTGGGAGTGGTCTGATTCCTCCCCTCCAGGTCGGCCCGCGACGGAGGGTCGGGTCACGTCTGCTCCCAGTTCAGAGGCTCCTGGGCTGCGGTCCCACCTCAGGCACTGCACACACTGTGCTGGGGGTGTGAGCCCAGGATGGCGGTGTGAGCCCAGGATGGCGGTGTTTGTGGCGGTGTGAGCCCAGGATGGCGGTGTGTGCTGGCGGTGTTTGTGGCGGTGTGTGCCCAGGATGGCGGTGTGAGCCCAGGATGGTGGTGTGTGCTGGCGTTGTGTGCCCAGGATGGCGGTGTGTGGCGGTGTGAGCCCAGGATGGTGGTGTTTGTGGCAGTGTGAGCCCAGGATGGCAGTGTGTGCTGGCGGTGTGAGCCCAGGATGGCTGACTGTGCTGGTGGTGTGAGCCCAGGATGGTGGTGTTTGTAGTGGTGTGTGCCCAGGATGGCGGTGTGTGCTGGCAGTGTTTGTGGCGGTGTGAGCCCAGGATGGCGGTGTGTGCTTTGGAGGACATGCGTGGGTGCGATTCTGCCGCACGTCCTTCCTGCCGGGGTCACCACAGTGTCCTTTCTGGCTGCCGGGGCCATCGGTGGTGCAGGCTGTAGAGAGGCGCCCAGAGCCTGTGTGGCACCTGCTGTGTGCAGGGTCGCCAGAGCAGGCTGTGGAGATGGATGATGAGGTCCTGTGCCGCGCTGTCAGCCTCCTCACAGCCTCGGGCCCCGCTGGCCTCCCGGCCGCTGGGAGGAGGGAGATGTGCACGGAGGCAGGGACTCCGCCCCGGGGGTGGGCTTACACGTTGCATTGCTTCCCTCACACCTGCTCTCCACACTGTGTCCTGTGTGTTCTACACACGGACAGGAGAACTGTGCCCCGTCACGCCCCTTCGTCACGGCTCCGCCCCATTCCCGCAGGTTTCTCCTGCAGCTGGTGGGCATTCTCCTGGAGGACATCGTCACCAAGCAGCTCCGGGCGGACATGAGCGAGCAGCAGCACACCTTCTACTGCCAGGAGCTGGGCACGCTGCTCATGTGCCTGATCCACATCTTCAAGTCTGGTGGGTGCCCCCCAACCCCCACAGGGAGCGTCCCCTCCCGGCCACGCCCCCCCCCACCTCCCCCGGAGTGTTCCCTTCTGACCACTCCGGGCGCAGGCCCACGGGAAAGCCAGGCTGGCGGGAGAGGCGTGCTGAGGGCCCAAGGGAGCACTAGAATGATGTCATTCCTGGGGGGGGGCTCTAGGCGAGGAGGGTGCTGCGAGGAAGCTGGTGGGTGGGGTCCCACGGGGTCTGCCCTACGGGTGTAGCTGTCCAGCCAGCGTCCTGGTGGCCCTGGAGCCCACTGGCCCTCAGCCCTCAGCAGCCTGCAGAGGCCGAGCCAGGATGCAGCGCCGTCCGCCCTCTGCTGCCGGCGGTGGCCATGTGGCCTGTCGTTGCCGCCTCTCGGTGCTCAGCAGGAGCGGGCGGCAGGCAGGAGTGGGTGCAGGAAAGAGCCGGGCACAAATCCTGACGTCAACCCTCCTGGCTCCGCAGTGCCGGGCCTCAGCGAGGAGCAGTTTTCCTTTAACCTGCGTGGCTTTGGTGGTTCCTAGGAATGTTCCGGAGAATCACAACAGCCGCCTCCAGGCTCTTCACGGCCGACGGCGCGGACGGCAGCTTCTACGGCCTGGAGAGCCTGAACGCGCACGTGCGCTCCATGGTCCCCACCCACCCGGCCCTCGTGCTGCTCTGGTGCCAGATCCTGCTGCTCGTCAGCCACACGGACTACGGTTGGTGGGCCGAGGTGCAGCAGACCCCCAGGTACGCCCGCCGCCCCGCCGCGGAGCCGCTGAGGCTGGGCTTGGCCGGTCGCCATGGCCTTTGTGAGGGTTCTGCGTGCATCCATCTTCCTGTCGGACCCCATTGTAGAGAAACATGTGGTCTGACTCCAGGCCCCGGGAGCCGGAGCCCGCGCCGCTGCGGTGGGCTCTGTCCTGCGGGCCATTCCCGCCGCCGCCTCCCCTGCCAGGTCCTCCTCAAATTGGCTCCAGAGCATCCTGACTCGCAGTCAGATGCCCTGCTGCTGCCGAGGCCTGGAGTGATTGTGTGGGAACGTTCAGGGCCTTTGGGAGGCCCTTGTGGCTCGTTCTGTAAGAACTTGCTGGCCACCTGATCGTGGGTGGCCCTGTCTTCAGGGACTTTTCCGGGGTAAGCCTAACTTCTAGGCCCCCCTCACTCAGACATTTGATTTGTACTCACACGGAGACAAAAGCTTTGACGCTCCTGCCCCCCGCGGAGTCCTCAGGGCGGTGTTTCTGGAAGCTGTGGGCGCACAGCGGGGAGCACGCGCTGCAGGAGGAGGCTGCGGGCGGCGGGGTGGGGGAGACCAGCCGTGTGCGTCGGCGGCCACTTGGCCGCATGCGCAGGCGCTGAACACGCTCTGTGCCCCATGGAGGCGCACGGGAGCGGGAGCAGCTCTGCGGCCCACGATCGTGAGGTCTGCTCCTGTGGCTCTGGGACTCGCACAGCCTTAGCATTCTGTACCTCTGCGAGTGAAGTTTGCAGACGATCTAATGGAAGGCTGCAGAGTCGTGTTTCTCCTCACAGATCACCTTCAGCATTCTTGTTAGAAACACGTCCTCTCTGTGTTTCGTTACCTGGCGCTCTTGTCAGGCGTCAGCTGGGCGTGTGCCTGGCTTCCTCTCCTGACTCCATGTCCGTCTGTCCCCGGCAGTCCCGCCCGGGAGGCCTGCTCTTCCTCTCGGATGGCCTTGGCTCTCCTGCTGCCTCTACGTTCCTCCGTCAGTGCCTTAGGGCAGTGTTTTTCAACCTTTTTTGGGCAAAGGCACACTTGTTTCATGAAAAAAATCACGAGGCACACCACCATTAGAAAATGTTAAAAAATTTAACTTTGTGCCTATATTGACTATATATAAAGTAATTCTCTTGAATAGGAATCAAATAAACACAAAGAAAGTATTTTATAATTACTTTATTATGAAATATTAAGTAAACAAAATAGTGAAAAATTATAAAATTCTTGTCTTGTCTGCACCTACGGCACACCAGGCAACATCTGGCGGCACACTAATGTGCCGCGGAACAGCGGTCGAAAAACGCTGCCTTAGGGTCCGGCTCTCGGCTGGCGCATAGGCCCGCGGGGCGGACTGGGACCGCAATGACTGGGGTGAATTTGGGGGAATTGCCATCTCAACGATCCTGAGTCGTTCGGTCTTTGGACATGGCCTGCCCATTTGTTTGGGTCTTTCATTTGCCACATGTTGTGTTTGCAGTAAGTAAGTGTCACACACATCTTACAGGCTTTGTGACGCACTCTGAGATTTCCTTTTCCCGTGGCGCGTGGTCACCCGCAGCCAGGAGGTGCTTTGTGTGCTGCCTCCTGTGTGGAGGCCTTACTCAACTCGCACAGAGCCCCGGGGCCTTCCTGTGGCTCCTTAGGGATGCTGCTGTGGCCCCGCCACCTCTGGCGCTAAGGAGGTTTCTGTGGGCACAGGCTCTTCGGGCACCCTAGGGCTGTGTGCCGCCTGGCACTGGGTGGGAGTAGGGACCTGAGGTCTTGCGTGGGCAGCCTCGTGGACGGAGCTGGGGCCGCAGCCAGCAAGCTGGGATCAGTGAGCTTGCCGTCGGCACTGCCGTTCTCTGCCTGCGAGTCCTCGCCGGTTCCTATCGGTGCCTCACTGAGCTCGGGCCCCCAGGAGCCTGTCTCGCCCATCTCCCCTGTGGCAGCTCCCAGTCCTGCTTCAGGACAGGACCAGGCCTCCACTGCAGTGCTGGACAGCGAGCGCTGCCGCCAGAAACCTGTCATTGTACCTGTCACTCCTTCCAGACGGCGCAGTCTGTCCACCACGAAGTCACTCAGCCCCCAGATGCCTGGAGAGGAGGACTCCCAGCCGGCGTCCCAGCTGATGTGCAACAGAGAAATCGTCCGGCAAGGCGCGCTCATCCTCTTCTGTGATTACGTTGTAAGTGTGGACGCGCGAGGGGGCGGGGACGGAGAACGTGGCCAGTGGCGCTCTGCTGCCTGCCTGCCGCCGGCCGGCCCAAGTCCCGCTTCACGTGCAGTCCTGCTGACAGCAGGGAAGCCAGGCGTGGCCGCTGGTCACAAGCTTCCACACGTGTCTGTGGGGGGTCACTCGGCACCGCTTGTCGGCTGCTGCGTCCAGTTGGGGTGTTGGGCCGTCTTGTCACGGCGAGGGCCTCAATGGAACAATAACGATAAGGACAATAGAAGCTGGGTGCGGGCCGGAGTGGGTCCCCGTAACAGTTATTTGTCAGCTGTAGAGCAGGTGCTGGATGTTCATTGCTGCCTTTGAAATAGGGTTCTGTTTGAACCAATCGAATGGTATGCTAAGGCCGCTCAACCGCTCGCTGTGACATACACTAACCACCAGGGGCAGACACTCAACGCAGGAGCTGTCCCCTGGTGGTCAGTGTGCTCCCACGGGGAGCCCCACTCAGCCACAGGCCGGGCTGACAGCTGGCGGTCAGTGACTCACCTCCGCTGCAGCGCTGAGGATGTCCCACTGCACAGGCCAGGCTGAGGGAAACCTCCATCCACCGCATCCCATCCCCAGTGCACAAATGTCCACTGGGCCTCTGGTGATCCACAACGACCCTTTCCGGGTCCGTTCATAGTTTGGACTCAGGAATTCTACCGAAACTGTGACTGTGGCAGGGAGTCCTCTCCCCACTGACTTACGGAAGGGAGAAAGCCTGGAGCCTGGGGAGCGGGTGGTGTGGATGCCGTCCGGCTCGGGCAGGCCCTGAGGGCAGCGCTCACCACTTCTGCCGCTGATGCCCCGGCCCACGCGCTCCTCCTCCAGCACCGGCTGGAGTCCCGGGGTCTCACCGGAGCGGTCTCGGCGCAGCCTGTGCGTGGGGGGACAGGCTCTGTAAGGCGAGCCCCTCCTGGTCCGTCACCGGTGGGCAGGACTGCACGCTGGCCTGCCTGTGGCTCCGGCCACCTCCCGGCCTGGGGCGAGCGCTGGCTCTCTCCGCAGTGCCAGAACCTGCACGACTCCGAGCACCTGACCTGGCTCGTCGTGAACCACGTCCAGGACCTGATCAGCCTGTCGCACGAGCCGCCCGTGCAGGACTTCATCAGCGCCGTGCACCGCAGCGCCGCCGCCAGCGGCCTCTTCCTGCAGGCCATCCAGTCCCGCGGCGAGAACCTCTCGGCCGTAAGTCCCTCTCCGGGGCGGTGCCGGCGGCCTGTCGCTGTCGGTGACGGCGTCACTGCCGCCTTCTCTCTCCCCGCAGCCCACCACTCTGAGGAAGACCCTGCAGTGCCTGGAGGGCATCCACCTGAGCCAGTCGGGGGCCGTGCTGACGCTGTACGTGGACAAGCTGCTGTGCACCCCGTTCCGCGTGCTGGCTCGCATGGTCGACACCCTCGCGTGTCGCCGCGTGGAGATGCTTCTGGCTGCAAACTTACAGGTACTGAGCCCATGCGTGGCTTCCGGGAAACCCAACAAGTGGGCCCGTCGGCCGAGTTTTCTCCACAGCACGTTCTCCACGTGGCCTGGCAGAAGCCACGGCCCTGTGCCTGTGTGAGTGGTTGTTCTCGTTTGTCTGACACGGCATGGGTGCGTCTTATCCCTTCTCCTAGTCTGTCCTTGCTCCGACAGATGCACCGTGCATGCCCTCTTGTGAGCATGGACACTGGCTCAGCGTGTCCTCTGTGTGAGCGAGGGCTCAGCGTGTCCTCTGTGTGAGCGAGGGTGGGGGCTCAGCGTGTCCTCTGTGTGAGTGAGGGCTCAGCGTGTCCTCTGTGTGAGCGAGGGCGAGGGCTCAGCATGTCCTCTGTGTGAGCGAGGGCTCAGCGTGTCCTCTGTGTGAGTGAGGGCGGGGGCTCAGCGTGTCCTCTGTGTGAGTGAGGGCGAGGGCTCAGCGTGTCCTCTGTGTGAGCGAGGGCTCAGCGTGTCCTCTGTGTGAGTGAGGGTGGGGGCTCAGCGTGTCCTCTGTGTGAGCGAGGGCTCAGCGTGTCCTCTGTGTGAGCGAGGGCGAGGGCTCAGCGTGTCCTCTGTGTGAGCGAGGGCTCAGCGTGTCCTCTGTGTGAGTGAGGGCGGGGGCTCAGCGTGTCCTCTGTGTGAGTGAGGGCGAGGGCTCAGCGTGTCCTCTGTGTGAGCGAGGGCTCAGCATGTCCTCTGTGTGAGTGAGGGCTCAGCGTGTCCTCTGTGTAAGTGAGGGTGGGGGCTCAGCGTGTCCTCTGTGTGAGCGAGGGTGGGGGCTCAGCGTGTCCTCTGTGTGAGCAAGGGCTTAGCGTGTCCTCTGTGTGAGCGAGGGTGGGGGCTCAGCGTGTCCTCTGTGTGAGGGCGGACTCAGCGTGTCCTCTGTGTGAGTGAGGGTGAGGGCTCAGCGTGTCCTCTGTGTGAGTGAGGGCTCAGCGTGTCCTCTGTGTGAGTGAGGGTGGGGGCTGAGCGTGTCCTCTGTGTGAGCGAGGGTGGGGGCTCAGCGTGTCCTCTGTGTGATCAAGGGCTTAGCGTGTCCTCTGTGTGAGCGAGGGCTCAGCGTGTCCTCTGTGTGAGCGAGGGCTCAGCGTGTCCTCTGTGTGAGCGAGGGCTCAGCGTGTCTTCTGTGTGAGCAAGGGCGGGGGCTCAGCGTGTCCTCTGTGTGAGCGAGGGCTCAGCGTGTCCTCTGTGTGAGCGAGGGCGGGGGCTCAGCGTGTCCTCTGTGTGAGCGAGGGCTTAGCGTGTCCTCTGTGTGAGCGGGGGCTCAGCGTGTACTCTGTGTGAGCGAGGGCTCAGCGTGTCCTCTGTGTGAGTGAGGGCTTAGCGTGTCCTCTGTGTGAGCGGGGGCTCAGCGTGTCCTCTGTGTGAGCGAGGGTGGGGGCTCAGCGTGTCCTCTGTGTGAGCGAGGGCGGGGGCTCAGCGTGTCCTCTGTGTGAGCGAGGGCTCAGCGTGTCCTCTGTGTGAGCGAGGGCGGGGGCTCAGCGTGTCCTCTGTGTGAGCGAGGGCTCAGCATGTCCTCTGTGTGAGTGAGGGTGGGGGCTCAGCGTGTCCTCTGTGTGAGCGAGGGCGGGGGCTCAGCGTGTCCTCTGTGTGAGCGAGGGCTCAGCGTGTCCTCTGTGTGAGCGAGGGCTCAGCATGTCCTCTGTTTGAGTGAGGGTGGGGGCTCAGCGTGTCCTCTGTGTGAGCGAGGGCGGGGGCTCAGCGTGTCCTCTGTGTGAGCGAGGGCTCAGCATGTCCTCTGTGTGAGCGAGGGTGGGGGCTCAGCGTGTCCTCTGTGTGAGCGAGGGTGGGGGCTCAGCGTGTCCTCTGTGTGAGCAAGGGCTTAGCGTGTCCTCTGTGTGAGCGACGGTGGGGGCTCAGCGTGTCCTCTGTGTGAGCGAGGGCTCAGCGTGTCCTCTGTGTGAGCGAGGGCTCAGCGTGTCCTCTGTGTGAGCGAGGGTGGGGGCTCAGCGTGTCCTCTGTGTGAGCGAGGGCTCAGCGTGTCCTCTGTGTGAGCGAGGGCTCAGCGTGTCCTCTGTGTGAGCGAGGGCTCAGCGTGTCCTCTGTGTGAGTGAGGGCGAGGGCTCAGTGTGTCCTCTGTGTGAGTGAGGGCGGGGGCTCAGCGTGTCCTCTGTGTGAGTGAGGGCGGGGGCTCAGCGTGTCCTCTGTGTGAGTGAGGGCGGGGGCTCAGCGTGTCCTCTGTGTGAGTGAGGGTGAGGGCTCAGCGTGTCCTCTGTGTGAGCGAATGTGGGGGCTCAGCGTGTCCTCTGTGTGAGCGAGGGCGAGGGCTCAGCGTGTCCTCTGTGTGAGCGAGGGCTCAGCGTGTCCTCTGTGTGAGCGAGGGCGGGGGCTCAGCGTGTCCTCTGTGTGAGTGAGGGCGGGGGCTCAGCGTGTCCTCTGTGTGAGTGAGGGCGGGGGCTCAGTGTGTCCTCTGTGTGAGTGAGGGCGAGGGCTCAGCCTGTCCTCTGTGTGAGCGAGGGCTCAGCGTGTCTTCTGTGTGAGTGAGGGCGGGGGCTCAGCGTGTCCTCTGTGTGAGTGAGGGCGAGGGCTCAGCGTGTCCTCTGTGTGAGTGAGGGGCTCAGCGTGTCCTCTGTGTGAGCGAGGGCTCAGCGTGTCCTCTGTGTGAGTGAGGGCGGGGGCTCAGCGTGTCCTCTGTGTGAGCGAGGGCTCAGCGTGTCCTCTGTGTGAGTGAGGGGCTCAGCGTGTCCTCTGTGTGAGTGAGGGCGGGGGCTCAGCGTGTCCTCTGTGTGAGTGAGGGCGGGGGCTCAGCGTGTCCTCTGTGTGAGTGAGGGCGAGGGCTCAGCGTGTCCTCTGTGTGAGTGAGGGTGGGGGCTCAGCGTGTCCTCTGTGTGAGTGAGGGCTCAGCGTGTCCTCTGTGTGAGTGAGGGCGGAGGCTCAGCGTGTCCTCTGTGTGAGTGAGGGCTCAGCGTGTCCTCTGTGTGAGTGAGGGCGGAGGCTCAGCGTGTCCTCTGTGTGAGTGAGGGCGAGGGCTCAGTGTGTCCTCTGTGTGAGCGAGGGTGGGGGCTCAGCGTGTCCTCTGTGTGAGCGAGGGCTCAGCGTGTCCTCTGTGTGAGTGAGGGCTCAGCGTGTCCTCTGTGTGAGGGAGGGCGGACTCAGCGTGTCCTCTGCGTGAGCGAGGGCACTGGCTCAGCGTGTCCTCTGTGTGAGTGAGGGCTCAGCGTGTCCTCTGTGTGAGCGAGGGCGGGCTCAGCATGTCTTCTGTGTGATGAGTGTGGGCTCGCGTGGTGCCATCTGACGTGTCCTGTCTCCAGAGCAGCGTGGCGCAGCTGCCGGTGGAAGAGCTGATCCGGATCCAGGAGCACCTTCAGAGCCGTGGGCTCGCACACAGGTAGGCCAGAGCCGGGCCCTCCTGGGGTGAGGCTTAGATCGTGAGGACGGACGAGAGGTGTGCTTCCCGGGGACTGTGCAGGGCCTGGTGGGGATCCGCCTGCCTCAGGCACGGGCCTCGCCGTGCAGCAGTCAGGAAGGCTGGCGGGATGCTCTGCTGCTCTGCGGGGGGGGGCTCCCCTGCCCTGGGGGGCTTCCCTGTCGGCAGCGGAGGGAGCTGCACTCCCAGCTGTCGCACAGGTCACAGCACCTCCTCTGATGGCTGGGAGCACTTCCGATCAGAGCGGCCTGAGCCAGCCCTGGGCTGCGCCTTGATCCGTCTTCCCTCCTGTGAGCTGTGGGCCTCCTCACTTGCTTGCCAAGTTGTGGAGCCTCCGCCGGGAGTTAGGGCATCTCTTTACGAATGGGCTCCTCGTGGCTGCCAAGCATGGGGGCAGCTTCCCCTTCCTGTGTGAGTGAGGTGGCGGGAAGGAGTGTGGTGTGAGGTGGCGGGAAGGAGTGTGGTGTGAGGCGGCGGGAAGGAGTGTGGGTGTGAATGGGGTGGCGGGAAGGAGTGTGGGTGTGAATGAGGCGGAGAGGAAGGAGTGGTTGTGAATGGGGTGGTGGGAAGGAGTGTGGTGTGAATGAGGCGGAGAGGAAGGAGTGGGTGTGAATGGGGTGGTGGGAAGGAGTGTGGGTGTGAATGAGGCGGAGAGGAAGGAGTGGGTGTGAATGGGGTGGAGAGGAAGGAGTGTGGGTGTGAATGGGGTGGAGAGGAAGGAGTGTGGGTGTGATTGGAGTGGAGAGGAAGGAGTGGGTGTGAATGGGGTGGCAGGGAAGGAGTGTGGTGTGAATGAGGCGGAGAGGAAGGAGTGCGTGTGAATGGGGTGGAGAGGAAGGAGTGTGGTGTGAATGAGGCAGAGAGGAAGGAGTGGGTGTGAATGGGGTGGTGGGAAGAAGTGTGGTGTGAATGAGGCAGAGAGGAAGGAGTGGGTGTGAATGGGGTGGAAAGGAAGGAGTGTGGGTGTGAATGGGACGGCGGGAAGGAGTGTGGGTGTGAATAGGGCGGAGAGGAAGGAGTGGTTGTGAATGGGGTGGTGGGAAGGAGTGTGGTGTGAATGAGGCGGAGAGGAAGGAGTGGGTGTGAATGGGGTGGTGGGAAGGAGTGTGGGTGTGAATGAGGCGGAGAGGAAGGAGTGGGTGTGAATGGGGTGGAGAGGAAGGAGTGTGGGTGTGAATGGGGTGGAGAAGAAGGAGTGTGGGTGTGATTGGAGTGGAGAGGAAGGAGTGGGTGTGAATGGGGTGGCAGGGAAGGAGTGTGGTGTGAATGAGGCGGAGAGGAAGGAGTGCGTGTGAATGGGGTGGAGAGGAAGGAGTGTGGTGTGAATGAGGCAGAGAGGAAGGAGTGGGTGTGAATGGGGTGGTGGGAAGGAGTGTGGTGTGAATGAGGCAGAGAGGAAGGAGTGGGTGTGAATGGGGTGGAAAGGAAGGAGTGTGGGTGTGAATGGGACGGCAGGAAGGAGTGTGGGTGTGAATAGGGCAGAGAGGAAGGAGTGTGGTGTGAATGAGGCGGAGAGGAAGGAGTGGGTGTGAATGGGGTGGTGGGAAGGAGTGTGGTGTGAATGAGGCGGAGAGGAAGGAGTGGGTGTGAATGGGGTGGAAAGGAAGGAGTGTGGGTGTGAATGGGACGGCGGGAAGGAGTGTGGGTGTGAATAGGGCGGAGAGGAAGGAGTGTGGGTGTGAATGGGGTGGAGAGGAAGGAGTGGGTGTGAATGGGGTGGAAAGGAAGGAGTGTGGGTGTGAATGGGACGGCGGGAAGGAGTGTGGGTGTGAATAGGGCGGAGAGGAAGGAGTGTGGGTGTGAATGGGGTGGAGAGGAAGGAGTGTGGTGTGAGTGAGGTGGTGGGAAAGGAGTGTGGGAGTGAATGGGCGGCGGGAAGGAGTGTGGGTGTGAATGGGCGGCGGGAAGGAGTGTGGGTGTGAATGAGGCAGAGAGGAAGGAGTGTGGTGTGAATGGGGTGGAGAGGAAGGAGTGTGGGTGTGAATGGGGCGGTGGTAAGGAGTGTGGGTGTGAATGGGGAGGCAGGAAGGAGTGTGGGTGTGAATGGGGCGGCGGGAAGGAGTGTGGGTGTTAATGGGGAGGCGGGAAGGAGTGTGGGAGTGAATGGGGCGGTGGTAAGGAGTGTGGGTGTGAATGGGGAGGCAGGAAGGAGTGTGGGTGTGAATGGGGCGGTGGTAAGGAGTGTGGGTGTGAATGGGGAGGCAGGAAGGAGTGTGGGTGTGAATGGGGCGGCGGGAAGGAATGTGGGTGTGAATGGGGAGGCGGGAAGGAGTGTGGGAGTGAATGGGGCGGCGGGAAGGAGTGTGGGTGTGAATGGGGAGGCGGGAAGGAGTGTGGGAGTGAATGGGGCGGCGGGAAGGAGTGTGGGTGTGAATGGGGAGGCGGGAAGGAGTGTGGGTGTGAATGGGGAGGCAGGAAGGAGTGTGGGTGTGAATGGGGCGGCGGGAAGGAGTGTGGGTGTGAATGGGGAGGCGGGAAGGAGTGTGGGAGTGAATGGGCGGTGGGAAGGAGTGTGGGTGTGAATGGGCAGTGGGGAAGGAGTGTGGTGTGAGTGAGGTGGTGGGAAAGGAGTGTGGTGTAAATGGGACTGTGGGGAAGGAGTGTGATGTGAGGTGGCTGGAAAGGAGTGTGGGAGTGAATGAGGCGGAGAGGAAGGAATGTGGGAGTGAATGGGCGGTGGGAAGGAGTGTGGGTGTGAATGGGGCGGAGAGGAAGGAGTGTGGTGTGAGTGAGGCGGCGGGAAGAAGTGTGGTGTGAGTGGGGTGGTGGGAAAGGAGTGTGGTGTGAATGAGGTGGTGGGAATCCTGGCGGGTGGGGCTGCGGTCCTGGAAAGGAAACAGGTCTGGCTTGGCACCACAACTGTTTGAGTGTTGGTCAGGATCAGTCTGAAGCTAGTGTGGGTCACGGGCACGCGGCTTTAAGAGGCTCTGCTGCTTCCTCCATGGCGGGTGTCTAACCCACGTGTGGTTGGTTCCAGACACCAAAGGCTCTACTCGCTGCTGGACCGGCTGCGCCTTGCCACTGCCCCGGGCTCCCGAGGCCCCTGTCCTCCGGCCACGTCCCACCCGCTTGATGGGGTGGGGTCCCTGGCGCTCGAGACAGTGATCCCAGACAAGGTGAGTGTCCACGCGTATGTGACGTGCGGCCCAGGCGGCACTGAGTGTGCAGTGCTGGTTCGGGCTGGAGGGCTCCCAGCAGCCCCCGGCCTGCCCCGCCTGCCAGCCCTGCACATGGCCGTCATGCCCACGCTGCCCGAGGTCCAGCCCGTCAGCAGGGCTGGGGTGAGAAAGGAAGCGCTGACGTAGGGTTCTCCTGGTGGGGTGTTGGGGGTGTCGTGAGAGGAGCAGGTGTTGGGGGGCTGCATCCACACGCCTGCACAGGCCTTCCACCACAGGCCCACTGGCCGCCCCCTCTCCTTAGTCTGCTGGCCTCCTGCCCGTGGAGCCCACCGCCCAGGGCCTCGTGCCCCATCCTCACTGCTCCACGCACTCCTCAGACCTCAGACCAGCTTGGGGGCCTTGGTGCTCTGCTTTCCTGGGGATTTCAGTTTAGGTGTGAGCTGGATTTACAAACCAGCCCGGGCATCACAGGACAGCGACCGCTGTGCTCAGGTGCGATGGGCTGAGCGTGTCTGCTGTGCTGGCCTGGCGGGGAGGGGTGCAAAGCTGCCTCCCCAGTGGGAGATGGTACAGGTCTGAGGCTGAGGCACGGGGCCTGCGACCCCCGGTGCTGTCGCCGAGTTTGAAGGACAGTGGCCGTTCGCCGGGCGAGGGGAAGGCATGGGTGTCTGGATAGGTTCAGAGCACGCTTCAGGGCAGCCTCTGGTTGGGAGCCGTCTGCCTACCCATCCAGGGTCCCTGTTACAGAATCGCAGCCAACAGTCCGCGGCCACTGCCCTCTGGTCTGGGCAGGGCAAGAGCCTGTTCCCAGCAGATGGAAGCCTAGTAGCTCTTCCCCCTGCAGTGACCTCCCTGTGTCTCCCCAGGACTGGTACGTGCGCCTGGTCAAGTCCCAGTGCTGGACGAGGTCTGACTCGGCGCTGCTGGAAGGGGCGGAGCTGGTGAATGGGCTCCCGCCAGGTGACATGAGCGCCTTCCTGCGGCACCCGGTACGTGCGAGTCCCTGCCCTGTGGCTCCGCCGCCCCCTCGCCGGTCCCGGCAGCAGCAGGCCGTGTGCTCTCACGTCTGCCTCGTGGCCAGGCCTCGAGTCCAGGCACTCGGGACAGTGCTCCCGCCCCGTCAGCAGGGGCCCGGGCGGGTGGCAGAGGCTGACGGTGAGTGAGGAGCACCCCAAGGCCATCTCCAGGCGCTCTGTGACGAGGCTGCTTTGGCACAGGCAGGAGCCGGGCCAGTCAGCTGGCGGAAGCCGTTCTGAGACCCGTTCTGTGAAGGCTGGCTGCTGAATGTCCTATTTGCTTAATGACCAATTGGTGGGACTTTTTAAATGAGTCATTGGACTTTCGCAGCTTTAAAGGTCCTGGCTGTGAGACAGGCTTGGTTCGGGCTACTGACGGTGACAGAGGCGTTTCTGAGTATTAACTGGAGATTGGCATTCTACCTGGAAATGGCCCAAAGGAACCCTTACTTAAAGATTGGCGAAGTAATGCAAATCGCAGCGCCATATGGAGCGCTTTTTGTCCAGCCAAAATTGTGGCATTTATATGGTATGTTGATTTTATTTCAGCTGTTTTTGGACATAACCCACCTTTTTCAGACTTTGGGTGTGCTAAAGTGCTTCCTTGGTCTGGATGGCACAGCAGTTCGATATGTGTCTCTGTCGTTAAAGTTCCACCACACTGCACTTCTGATTTCAAATAAACCTGCAACTTCTATCAAATAAACCTGCAGGCATGATAAATGAAAATACTTCTTTAAAATTAAACCGCCCCAGAGAGACCAGACGTGTAGGTCACTGAGCAGAGGTGGAAGGGCTTGTTTGTAACAGATGCAGCATATTCATAGCGTTTTTATGGCTGCTACTCTGTGTGCCTCGGGCACTTTCTCATTGTCCTCTTCCTGCTGTCCCTGCCTGATTAACGCTTGTAATTGTCGGACCTTCAATGCCCTGATGCAGGAGTTCAACGTCAGCCTGCTAGCCCCGTGCCTGGGCCTGGGCGTGCAGGAAATTGCCGGAGGCCGGAAGAGCGCCCTCTTTGAAGCAGCGCGCGAGGCGACGCTGGACCGGGTGGCCAGCGCGGTGCAGCCGCTGCCCGCTGCCCACCAGGCGTTCCCACCCTCCCTGCCCGCGGAGCCCACCGCCTACTGGAGCCAGTTGAACAATCTGTTTGGTAATTAAAGTAAAAGTGTCTCTTTAATTTATTTATTTGAGTTTTAAACTTGGTTTTTAGGGAGAGAGAGAGAAACATCTATGTGAAATCGAGTCATTAGTCAGCTGCCTCTGGCATGATCCACAACGGGGGATCGAGCCTGCAGCCCAGGCTGTGCCCCGACGGGAATCGAACCAGCAACCTTTCGGTGCACGTGATGACACCCAAGCAGCCACGCCGCACTGGCCAGGGCTAAAGTGTCTTTTACTTTTTAAAGCGCTGCAGCGCTGGGACCTGCTTTGCAGAGTAAACACGCAGCAAGTGCTGCTGCTCTAACCGAAGCGTTGACAGGAGTGACTGGGACGGCACCGGGTCCCCAGCCCCGCACGTCTTTGGACATGCGGGCCCCTCTGCTGGTCGTTGGCCCGGCGCTGGCCTGAGCCCTGGAGGCGCTGCGACAGCCGGGATGCGGTCCCGGGGCTCACACAGGCGGGAGGGCCCGGCAGCTGCCGAGGAGCCGCGCCTCCGCAGCGGCCGGCCTGCCTGCCTCTCTGCGGCAGCTTGTGCCCGTTCCGTCCCCCACGAAGCCTCTGTTTCAGGGGACGCTGGGGTGTACGGCTCCCTGACCACGCTGGCCCGCGCCCTGGCCCAGTACCTGCTGCTGTTCCCCAAGCTGCCCGGCCACCTGCACCTTCCCCCGGAGAAGGAGAGGGACACTGTGAAGTTCGTGGTCATGACCCTGGAGGTGAGAGGCGCTCGGAGCAGGGGAAGGCGCTGTCACGTGACAGGGCGCAGGGCTAGAGGTCCCCAGCGAGGACGTGGCCGCTCTGGCGTTTGAAGCTCTCTGGAGCGCGTGCCCTCAGATCAGTGCCCTTGGCCGCCAGGCGGCGAGGCCAGCGCTGTCTGCGGAAGGCCTGGCCTGGCGGGGGGCGGGGGGGGGAAGGCTTCCGAGGGGAGCCCGCCGTGCCGGAGGGAAAGGCAGCAGGTCCGGCGGGTCCTGGCCGAGGGGAGCGGGCCTGGTGGGAGCCGCTGCCAGGACTGACCGGGAGTGGGAATGCGGCCCACCCTCTGGGAGGGAGGGCTGTGGGGTCCCGCTGGCCTCTGGGCCTCGACGGTTCCTTGGCCCCGGGGCTGCCTGCTCCCAGACACCGCGGCAGGAGGGACGGCCCCGCGCTGACGTGGGCCTCCCCGCAGGCGCTGGCCTGGCACCTGATCCACGAGCAGATCCCGCTGAGTGTGGACCTGCAGGCGGGCCTGGACTGCTGCTGCCTGGCCCTGCAGCTGCCCGGCCTGCGGCGCCTGCTGGCCTCCCCCGAGATGGTAACTCACGCCTGCTCCCTCGTCCACTGCGTCCGCCTCATCCTGGAAGCCAGTGAGTGTCGCTCCACGGGCTGTCCGTGGACACGGAACAGGTCATGAGCTCCCCAGTCTCACAGGCATTGGTTGTGCGCCTGCGTTAGGAAGGGGGTGTGGAGGTGGTAAACGGGTCTTGCTTGGTCTTCACAGGACGTGACGTGAACTTGCTCTCTGGTCACTGGGTTAGGCCTCGGAGCCCCAGCTCCTGCAGAAACGCTTGTACCTCCCCGTCTCTAGCGACTGGCCCCGCTGACGGCCCCACCTCAGGCCTCAGCGGCGGCGGCGGCCCAGCTGCCTGGGACAGAATGCCAGCTCTGTGCTGCATGGGCCAGCGGCTGTCAGTGACAATGAGTTATTCTTTCCCAGGGACGTGTCCTCAGCGAGGGTGGCTAGCCAGGGTCTTTAACAAATGGGGCGCTCTGGCTTTACATGTGGGAGGGTGTTTGAAGCTTTGTGTTTTTAAATTGAACATTATAGAGTGCGTTTTGAAGTTTCATTGTTTAAATTGTTTTCATCTGTGCATTTGTAGTCAGCTTGGAAAGGAAGGTCCAGGGAGCAGTGTTTAAGCCAGGCTCCGGGGCCGCAGTGCCTCTGGCAGCAGTGAACCCTGGGCGCCCCAGGAGACCTCCGGGGGTGGGGGGGCAGCGGCAGCAGAAACGGGGGGGTCGGGGCCCAGGAGCCTGTCTGCCTGCGCTGCAGGTTGGCCAAGACGTTGGTACTGAGGTCTGGTGTTGCCTGGAACGGTCCGCATTGATTCCGGGATGTCTAGGCCTTGTGGGCATCGTCTGTCACTGCGTGTTGAGAGCTGCATGACGGACGCGTGAATGAATGCTGGGAAGGGTGTTGGCAGTCCTTCCACGTGTCCTTTCCTGATGCAGTTGTGGTGCAGCCCGGGGACCAGCTTCTCAGCCTGGAAAGGAGGACAGACTCCCGGAAGGCCGCCCGGGCGGATGGCGGGGTCTCACTCACACAGAGTAAGTGTCAGGCCGTGTTCGGGGCTTGGAAGTCATTAACAGAAGACATTAAAGTGGCAAACGTGGGCCCTTGAAGGTGAACGTAGCGGGTCCCATTGCTCATCCCAACATGGAAAGGCCGTTTGGGCCCTGGCCGGTGTGTCCCCCCCTCCATCCTTCCTCCCCTCCATCTTCCCTTCCTCCCCTCTTCCAGCCTCCCTTCCTCCGTCCTCTCCTCCACCCGCCCTCCATCCTGGCTCTGTTCTCTGTGCACTTATGTCTCACCTCAGACTCTGGCCCCGTGTGGGCAGGGAGTATGTTTCTCTGTGTGTTCTCACTTGTACTTGACCATGGGGTGTGTGTAGAGTGATGGGTGAATGAGTACAAACACCAAAGAACTTGCAGCTAGTGGAAATACCCTCCGGAACGTTAGCTAGCCTGAGTGTCCATCAGCCATCTAGCTTGCTGGATTTTTAAATGAAAACTCCTGCTCTTCCTACAGAAACAGGAAGCCCACATCCCATCACTTAGCCCTATTCTACACTCGGGCACACACCTCGACTCTGCACGCACTTTCTCCTGAGCGTGGTGCGAGGCCGGGCGGGGGAGGGCTTCTGGACGGAGGGGCTCCTTGTCACCAGCCTCCAGGGCCCAGACCATTCGAGTCCTGCACTGGGGTCAGGCCGGATGCCGCCAGCAGTGGCCGGCAGTGTTGGGCGGGCGGTGCGGGGCAGGGCCCGAGACAGGAGACCAGGCTGGCGCGGGGTAGCTGAGCCCGAGCTGCAGTCTGTAGGTCCTCAGGGACCAGCCAGAGGTCTGGGGGTGCCCCTTTCTGGGGTGGGGCGTGCCTTCTCCCTGGGAGGCTGGGAGGTCAGGAGGTTGGGGGCCCATCCTCTTACCCGCGGTGTTGGTTCAGGCCCCGAGTGTGTCCCAGCGGCCTGCAGGGCGGTGGCCGAGCTGGTGGAGGCCCTGCCGTCTGTGCTGGCCTTGGGGCACGAGCGGAACAGCAGCACGCCCGCCTTCCTCACGCCTGTGCTCCGGAGCATCGTGGTCAGCCTGGCCCGCCTGCCCCTCGTCAACAGCTACACACGCATCCCCCCGCTGGTGAGTGCGGCCGGCCCTGGCGGGTTCGGGGACCCCATCGGGCCAGCTCGGCTGTCGCCTTGGGTGGCCTGGTGCCTCGGGAAGTCCTGACCCTGCCTGGTTCCCTCGGCCTGGCGTGCAGCTGGGGTTGCAGCAAGGCTGGCCTTTCTGAAGGAGGCGCAGGGAGCTGGCCACATAGGCCCGCCCCTGGGTGAACCCGCCCCTGGGGATCCTGTCCCTGGGGGGTCCTGTCCCTGTGAGCCCGCCTGTCCCTGGGGGAGCCCGCCTGTCCCTGTGAGCCCGTCTGTCCCTGTGAGCCCGCCTGTCCCTGGGGGAGCCCGCCTGTCCCTGGGGGAGCCCGCCTGTCCCTGTGAGCCCGTCTGTCCCTGTGAGCCCGCCTGTCCGGGGGAGCCCGCCTGTCCGGGGGAGCCCGCCTGTCCCTGTGAGCCCGCCTGTCCCTGTGAGCCCGCCTGTCCCTGTGAGCCCGCCTGTCCCTGGTGAGCCCGCCTGTCCCTGGGGGAGCCGGTCTGTCCCTGTGAGCCCGCCTGTCCCTGTGAGCCCGCCTGTCCCTGTGAGCCCGCCTGTCCCTGTGAGCCCGCCCTGGGGGAGCCGGTCTGATCTGGGTGAGCCCGCCTGTCCCTGTGAGCCCATCTGTCCCTGTGAGCCCGCCTGTCCCTGTGAGCCCGCCTGTCCCTGTGAGCCCGCCTGTCCCTGGGGGAGCCGGTCTGTCCCTGTGAGCCCGCCTGTCCCTGGGGAGCCCGCCTGTCCCTGGGGGAGCCGGTCTGATCTGGGTGAGCTCGCCCCTGGGGGAGCCGGAGCAGCCATTCTGCTCTGGGCCGTGCTGGTTCTGTCCGAGGCCGGGAGGGCGGCTGTGACCCTGCGCTGGGGCCCGGGGACTGGAGCTCAGCGACTTCGTTCCACCCTCTCAGGTCTGGAAGCTCGGGTGGTCGCCCACGCCGGGAGGGGATTTCGGCACAGCCTTCCCCGAGATCCCTGTGGAGTTCCTCCAGGAGAAGGAAGTCTTCAAAGAGTTCATCTACCGCATCAACACGCTGGGTAGGCGGGGCCCTCGCGACCGCACAGCGCTCGGTCCCCGTCCGGGAGCGTGCTCTGCACCTCTGGCCCGTGAGGTCTAGGCGCCTGCCCGCGGGAAGCATTCTGCGTGCACACAACTCACCGTGGGAACTTCACCCACATGTCTGCGTGAACGCTTAGTCCCGAGTGTCCATGTGTCCGTTGTTGGAAGTCGGGTTGGTACCTGGTGGTTGGTATGGAGGGCGGAATCCGGTCTCGGCAGGAGGCACCCGCCAGCTGGGACGGGGATTGTCCCTGTTCCCTCGTGGTCACTGACACCGCCTCGTGTGCAGCACGGGCAGGGGTGTGTGGAGCCACCGTGGCAGATGCGGAGGAGGCAGCCTGCTGAGGGGGCCGGGCTCTGAGTGGGCAGGCCGTCCAGCTCGGCCCAGCTCTGCCATCGGGACTGAGCGGGCCCTGCCGCCTGCAGCCTTCTCAGCGCCCTGCGCACGGCACACGGCTCAGCGACCGGGCGGCTGCTTCTGTCCCCTTCGATGGCGCAGGCGTGACCTGCTCAGGGTCGAGAGGGCGGTGCTGAGTGAGGGGCAGGAGTGTCTCAGGAGTCCGGCTGGCACCTGCGGGCACCAGCAAGCTCACCCTTGGTCCCTGTGGTGCCTACTGCCGCGGGCTTCTGCTGATGTGGCACTGACCTTGGTCCTGAAGGTTCCGTCAGCAGACACCTCGTTGGTCTGCATCCCTTTTAGTCCCAGGACGATGAGCCCACTCAGGCGATGCGGACTGAGGAGCATGGGGTGCCCCCTGGGCAGTCCCTCCCCGTCCTCGCAGATGGCAGCGTGGCCTCCCAGCCTCCCAGCCCCCTCCGGGCTGCCTGTGCGTGACTGTCAGTCGGACCTCGGCCCGGCAGTCCTGCGGCCAGCTCTGCCCCGCCTTCGCTCGTGCTCCTCTTCTCTGTGTGACCCGGCCTCTGTTCCTCCCTGTGGCAATGCCCATACACGTCTGCCATCTTTGCATCCAGGTGTGGGTGTCTGACCCACATCTCAGTCCGTCCGTCTCCCTCTCTTCCAGCGCGGAGACCCTGTCACTGCCGCCCCAGCAGGTGCTGAGGGGCGTGGAGCGCAGCTCTCGGGCGTGCCCTGCCCAGACTGCGTTCCTTTCTGACCCGAGCTCTGCCTCCCGTCAGCAGCCGAGCTGGGCGGGCTCACGGCACACGCTGACCCCGGGGCCGTCCCGGCCGTGGTGTGCCCAGTGTGTCCGGGAGCTCAGTCCGAGTGGGACTTTCGGCCCCTTTCCACTTGGCCACTCCTGCCAGGCGGGGTCAGGAGAGCGCCGACGGACACACACACACACACACACACACACACACGCCCCACTGCCAGGGCAGCACGCGGACGTGTGTGCTGTGTCCGCGCTGGAGGGCGGGCGCCGCGGGGTCCCTGTGTTGCAGACCTGCCGAGGCTGAGGCAGCTGCTGGTCGTGACCTGGGCACTGCCCACTCCAGTAGAGCCGGCGGCCCCGCTGTGTCCTCACGTCGGATCGTGGGAGGAGTGGGTGACCCTCTGTCTCACGTAACGTTTGCATCACAGGGTGGACCAGCCGCACGCAGTTCGAGGAAACGTGGGCCACCCTCCTGGGCGTCCTGGTGACCCAGCCCCTCGTGCTGGAGCAGGAGGAGAGCCCCCCGGAGGTGAGGCGCCGCACAGGGGGGCAGCAAGCTCGCGTTCCCGGCTCTCCTTCCTTTTAAGAGGAGCCAGGCTGCGTCTAGACTGATGCTCCGGAGCAGAGCCCATCTCCCGCTGTCGGTGCGGCCTGGCCGCATGTGGGCGCTCGGAGCCCAGTGCGTTAGGCGCTGGGTCAGTAACTCCTGACTCGGCGCAGAGTTAAGTCAGAAGGAAAGGGCGCTTGAGGCCCAGCCGAGGCCCATGCTCATCCACCTTGACCGTCTCGCACAGACCTCCCAGGCTTCTGCGCGTAGGCTGAGTATTGACCCGATATTGGGAAAGGCCGCCATTGGGCCAGGCAAAGCCCAGGGCAGGGAGCGTGCTGGGCCCTCAGGCCCTGTTCTGGCAGGAGGTGGCGTGACGCGGAGGGGACAGATCGCAGCCATCCACACGCCTGCGGTCTGCGCGTCGAAGCTGGCGGGGGGTCGTGTGCTAAGTTCTCCAGTCGGTGCTGAATGTCAGTGGTTCCTGCTCGGAGCTGTGCCTGAGGGAGACCTTGCTCTGAGCTGTGGACATTCGTCCGTTAGATGTGTTTCCAGTGACCGGTGTGGGGGCTGTGCTGGGTGCAGGCAGACACGTCAGTCCCCCTGGCACTCAGGCTCCTTCCGCCAGCCCCATGGTCTGTGTGCAGGTGGCCAAGGTCGTGCTTGGTGTCTGGCTGCTCGTGACGTGATCACATGTGGGCTCTTTCCAGGAAGACACGGAGAGGACCCAGATCCACGTCCTGGCCGTGCAGGCCATCACCTCCCTCGTGCTGAGCGCGATGACCGTGCCCGTGGCCGGCAACCCCGCCGTGAGCTGCTTGGAGCAGCAGCCCCGGAACAAGCCCCTGAAAGCGCTCGACACCAGGTCTGCCCGCGCTGCCGTGTGTCCGGGGCCAACGTGGTGGGCCTAGAGGCGCCCTCTACCCCCCACCCTGGGGCCAGCAGCTACCGGCCCTTTCGTTTGTTGCTGGGACTGAAAAGCAAAGTGCTGTGCATGTTGCTGCAAGAGGCGCATGTGCTAAAGTGACTGAGCATCCGCCGTGGACGCGGCCTGCGGTGGCGGGGCCACTGGCTAGCAGGCAGGAGCCAGCCGGCCGCAGGTGGCTGCCGGGCTCAGCAGGAGTCGCGGGCGGCGTGTGGTGCAGGGGCCTCTCCTTTAGGAAACGCCGGGGGGGGGGGGGGGGGGGTCCTGGCGTCGCTCACGTCTACAGTGTTAAAGGAATGAAAGTTTAACCTTTGTCCCGGTTCTAGGTTTGGGCGGAAGCTGAGCGTGATCCGAGGAATTGTAGAGCAAGAAATCCAAGCAATGGTGTCGAAGAGGGAGAACATCGCCACCCATCACCTGTACCAGGCGTGGGACCCCGTCCCCTCTCTGTCTCCAGCTGCCACAGGTACCCGTAGGGAGGGGCCGGCACACTGGCACAGCGGTGGGCAGACCGGCTGGGACCTCGTGAGCTGCCCGGGCCATGGCAGTGCCCGCATAAGCCTCTGGAATTAAAAGCCAGGCAGCAAACAGTCAAGAGAAAGAGACATTTGGGGCATTTCTTTGTTTTTGTTGGTCTCGGAGAGGAAGGGATGGGAAGAGAGAAACACTATGGTGAGAGAGGAGCATCTGTCAGATGCCTCCTGCACGCCCCATGGCGGGGGTCAAGCCTGTAACCCAGGCATGTGCCCTGACCAGGAATCAAACTGGTGACCTCCTGGTTCATAGGTCGACGCTCAACCACTGAGCCGCACCAGCCTGGCTGGGGTTCTCTCAGGCGCACTTTTCGATGCTGGTGCTCGGTGTTCCGGGCTAGTCTTCCTGACCCCTGGGCTGTGGGAGCTGTTGGGTCCTCCAGTTTCCGTCCTGAGCCTTAGCTGTGGGCTCCGTGGGCTATGCTATGTGCCGTGTGCCGTGTGCGCTCCGACCTTGGGCGAGAGTCAGCTAAGTGTGCCTGGTCCCTTGGGGGTCTCGGCTGGAAGGGGAGAGGCGGCGAGGAGCAGCCGCTGCAGGTGTGCGCAGAGCACGTGCTTCCAGGAGGGAGGTTTTGGGGGGGCGGGCAGGTGGTACCCACCAGCGTGAAGTGCGGGCTCAGGTGGCCTGGGCCTCGGAAGGAAGCGAGGGGCGGGGGAGACGGTGAGTGGGGGCACTGCCCACACCCTGCCCGGGGGCGCGGCTGTGCTGTCCTCCGGGCCCAGGCCCCTGACGGGCTGCCGACTCCTCCACAGCTGCAGACCCGGCTGTGCCGCTCCGCCAGCCAGTGCCCGTGGAGCCAGAGCCGGTGCCTCCGGGAGAGAGGGGCCCGCACTGCCTCGGCCCCGCCAGCTGCCTGCTGTGAAGGGACAGAAGTGCCCAGGCCGCCAGGGCACTCGCTGTGCCTCGCCAGGCTTGGCGACAGCTCTGATATCCTGTCGCCCGCAGGTGCCCTCATCAGCCACGACAAGCTGCTGCTGCAGACCAACCCTGAGCGGGAGCTGGGCAGCATGGGCTACCAGCTGGGCCAGGTCAGCGCCCCGTCCCCGCCCTCCGCCCTTCGTGCTCCGCCCTCCGCCCCCTGCCCTCCGCCCTCCGCCCGGGCCAACCGCCCTCAGGAGCAGAGTTACACGCATTTAGCAGAGGGTCCTGTTATGGCACTTACGGCGTCTGTCCTGAGGAGGGCGTGGGTGTCTTAGGAGTCGGTAACGTAGGTGCATGTGAGCAGGGCAGAGTGTGAGGTGACAGGGAAGGGAGGGCAGCGTGTCCCAGCCCCGTGCTGCTGGGGGGTTGCTGTCACTGGTCCTTGATTGGAAAAATGGGGGCCATTGCGTACATGGCAGGGAGCAGTGGGACCCTGAGTTGGCAGCGTTGGTCCCGCAGTGGCTGTTCTCCCTCAGCGTGTCTCCGTCACGCAGAAAGCCCGGCTCCCAGCACTCCCCTCCTGTCAGGGCGTCCGTTTTGAAGGCAGAGCTTTCTGAAGGCCCTCCCTCCCCCCAACCCCCTGGTCTGCCTGAGCAGGCCCTACCAGGTGGCAGGCCCCACAGAGGTCAGAATCCCGGGCCACACCTGCCGCCCTGAGCCCCGGGACCCTGCGCTGACCCACCCTCATGCTGACCCGCCCTGCGCTGACCCCCCTCGCACTGACCCCCTCATGCTGACCCGGCCCGCGCTGACTCCCCTCGCGCTGACCCGGGACTGCCTGCAGGTGTCCATCCACTCGGTGTGGCTGGGGAGCAGCATCACGCCCCTGAGGGAGGAGGAGTGGGACGAGGAGGAGGAGGAGGAGCCCGACGTCCCCACGCCCTCATCGCCGCCCACGTCGCCCGTCAGCTCCAGGTCCCGCCTCCGGCTGAGCCTCGGGTTCTCGGGGGTCAGGAGGACGGGGCCTGCGATGACCTGGGTGTGTGCTCCGCAGGAAGCACCGGGCCGGCGTGGACATCCACTCCTGCTCCCAGTTCCTGCTGGAGCTGTACAGCCGCTGGCTCCTGCCGTCCAGTTCCGGCCGGAGGATCCCCGTCATCCTCATCAGCGAAGTGGTGCGATCTGTGAGTTCCCCTCGCCCGTCCTAGATAGACATACATGTACACGCACGCACAGCACGCACATGCACACACACACATGCGCAGTGTCGTCTCTGGGAGCCTAAGGAGACTTCTCAGGCCGCGCAGGAGCAGCTGTCTGCCTGATCCCCCCACGGCAGGCAGATGCCCGAGGGCAGTGGTGGAGTCGTTGCGACACCACCATCCAAGGCTGGGGCTCCCCCTTGTCCATAGGGGTCTCCCTGGGGCCGGCTCACAGGCCCCCACGCCCTCTGAGAAGCACACCCACACGCCCCTCCAAGAAGCACCATCTTGCGGTTTTCATTCTCACACTGTTGGTCTCAGAGCTCCTGTAGGGTCTTCACCTGATGGGGGAACCCCGAGCCTGTTGTGGGGTCCGTCTGTCAGTGTTCACAGCATCGGGAACCGCGTTTGAGGAGCTGTTCGTTTTTGTTGTTAGTCCTCACCCGAGGACATGTTTAGAGAGGGGAGGGGCGAGAGAGAGCAACATCCGTGATGAGAGAAGCGCGGGTCTCCTGCCTGCAACCCCAGGCCTGTGCCTGGCTGGGCACGCAGCTGTGACCCGGACCATAGCTGATGCTCAGACACGGAGCCCCCAGCGGGCCAGTGCTCCTTTCAGACGTACCGTGAGGAGCCGAGCCTTCGGCAGCTGAGCGTCTGGGGAGACAGAGTCCCTGGCAAAGTGTTTATGTCTGAAACCACGTTCTTGCCGGGCTCTGAGCCTGACCTGCGCCAGGGAGCGGCCTGGGCTCCGGGGACGGACACACAAGGGCTTGGCCTGGTCCCGCTGCGGGCAGGCTCCTGAGGTCATGGCCGTCCCCGCTCCGCCCGCAGCGAGCACGCAGGCCTCCGTGAGGACGCCCCGCTGCGTGTGTCCCCACACTTGGGGTGGCCGGGGTTTGCGTGCCGGGGCAGAGGTGCCTGGAGCCTGTGGTCCCCGGGCTGGTTGGGGCGTGCCGGACGCCGGCTTCCTTCTCTGACGGCCGCTCCACCCGCGCCTCGTCCGCAGCTCCTCGTGGTGTCCGACCTGTTCACGGAGCGCAGCCAGTTTGAGATGATGTACCAGACACTGACTGAGCTGCGCAGGGCACACCCTTCGGAGGACGAGATCCTGCTGCAGTACCTGGTGCCCGCCACCTGCAAGGCGGCCGCCGTCCTCGGCATGGTGAGCGCGGCACGCACGGCGCCGTGGGGGCAGCGGCCGCCGGCAGGGTCCCCGGGAGCCGCCGCAGTGCCAGCCGGGGGCTCCCCTCGCTCTGGGCTCCGCGCCGTGGGGGTGCCGTGTGGGCGAGCTGCACTTGGGGCTCCTGTGCACCTTGGTCAGGTCGTCCCGGCGGTGTGTGCGCCCGGGGTGCTGCGGGCCCCTGCCTCCTATCGCCAGGCCCTCTCCGGACTACTCTGTCCTCGTCCCCTGCATTCCCACCACACAGTGGGTGCCAGCCCGTTTACAGGAGGGCGGACAGGCCTCTGGGGTCCCCCCCGATTCTGCGCCACACCCCCTTTCTGGAGAAACGCACACAGGGCGAGGCAGCGGCCACGGCCAGGTCAGAGGCGCGTCAGGCAGCCATCACCCCGCCAGCACTGCCCGGCCCCGGCCTGCCCTCTGGGGGCGCATCCGCTTCCTGAGGATCAGCCAGCCTGAGGCTGAGTTCGGACAGCAGAGGGTTAAACGGGCCAGCATTTCCCAGGCTCCTTTGCTGCTGGGCCATGTTCCTCTCTGAGGGAGTCTGTACACGCGGCACCTGCCAGGCAGACGTCCCAGAGAGGAAGGCAGCCTCCGAGGGGCGCACGGGAGAGCGTCAGCGCCGCCGCTGCCCTGCACCCCCCGGCTCGCCCTGTGTGTGCCCGCTCCGGCCCTGCCACCACCTGGTGCAGACGCTCCCCGGCAGCTCCAGCGGCTGCACTGGCCCTGGCCGTCCCCTCGGGCCATGCTCGGCCCCGCCTGTCTTGGGGCTGGTAGGCCCTCACCTTGAATCTTGCCCCTGGTGAGCGGAGGCTGAGGCCGGGGACCGGGCAGAGGGGTGAACCCACGCCCATGCCTGCTGCCTTCCCCACAGAACCCGCCCCTGTGGGCCCAGACGCCGAGCGGGTGTCCCCCATCCTGGGTGGCCTGGTGCCCCTGCGCGCCCCCTTCCCAGCTGCGCCCCGAGTGGGTTGTGGGAGCGCCGGAGCAGCTGCTCTGGGCGCCCTTTGTCTCGGAGGCTCTGAGGGTGCCGTTCCATTGTGGTTGTGTCTGAGCTCAGGCCCAGTCCCGCAGGCGAGTGCTGTGTCAGTAAATCAATCAGTGAGGATTGTTTGCAAAGAGCCCCACGGCCAGATGGTGCCCTGGGGACTCCTGTGCGGTGGTGCAGGGGCTGGGCTTCTCCTCCTGACGCACCAGCCCCTGCGCCCCTGCTGGAGCCTTCAGAGCGGAGGCCTGGGGGCGGGTGGAGGGTCCCTCGCTGGTCCAGCAGTCTGTGGGAGGAGCGAGGGAAGTCCTCGGTCACAGAAGGAGGCAGGGACACAATGCCTGTGGGGCCACACTGTCAGACAGCCTCCCGGGACCCCTAAGACTCGGCCGGCCGGGTCGCCTTCCCAGGGGATGGTCTGTGAACCACTGAGGCTGCTTCCCTGCACCTGCTCTCTGGGGGGTCTCACGCGGAGGCTCAGTGTAGGCTCCTCCTGACGTGTGTGATTAGGGTGCATAGATGACAGTGGGTCCAAAGAACTGCCTCCCGGGCTCCCCAAGCTCGGCTGTGATGTGCTGCAGTGACAGGACGCAGTCAGGGAGGGAGGGCGTTTGGGGACATGTCCACAGGAGACCAGGCTCAGCTTCGGAATCCCCTTCCGGAGTCACCTGGAGGCGCTGTTTCCGGGCAGTGTGTTGTAAACGCACAGAACCCTGCCCACCAGGGAGGCCCCACCTGGCCCGACCCAAACTCCAGACCCCGGAGGTGGGGGTCAGCACCCCCACACTGTCCACGCAGATGGCTGGGCACAGGCTGCCCCTTAGCAGTCGGCTGGGAGCACTCGCATACCCCGGGCTGGACGCCTGCCCAGGGCAGCCTGCACGCGCCCCCCCCCCCCCACCCCAGCGCCCAGCTCGGCAGTCAGCCTGCAGGCGAGCCCTAGCAGCCTCCTGCCCTCGAGGTCCAGCCCCTGCTTCTGCCCGGCTCCAGGACAAGGCCGTGGCGGAGCCGGTGAGCCGGCTGCTGGAGAGCACGCTCAGGAGCAGCCACCTGCCCAGCAGGATCGGGGCCCTGCACGGCGCCCTCTACGTGCTCGAGTGCGACCTGCTGGACGACACGGCCAAGCAGCTCATCCCCGTCATCAGCGACTACCTCCTCTCCAACCTGCGCGGCAGCGCCCAGTGAGTGCGGTGGAGGCGGGGGGGCGGGCCGGGCACAGCAGAGCCCGCGCACCGGGCCCCTCTCCTGGGCCGGGGTGCCCGCGTGACTGACCCGCTGCCCCCGGTTGCAGCTGCGTGAACCTGCACAGCCAGCAGCACGTGCTGGTGATGTGTGCTACCGCCTTCTACCTGGTCGAGAACTACCCTCCGGACGTGGGCCCGGACTTCTCCGCGTCCATCATACAGGTGACAGGCCTGGCGCCTCCCGTGGGGGACCCTGCGGGACGGACGGGAGCCAAGGCGGCCCTGACTCAGACCCCCTCTCTCAGATGTGCGGGGTGATGCTGTCGGGAAGCGAGGAGGCCACGCCGTCCACCGTGTACCACTGCGTCCTGCGCGGCCTGGAGCGCCTCCTGCTGTCCGAGCAGCTGTCGCGGCTGGACGCCGAGTCCCTGGTCAAGCTCAGCGTGGACAGGGTGAACGTGCACAGCCCGCACCGGGCCATGGCGGCCCTGGGCCTGATGCTCACCTGCATGTACACAGGTGAAGGGACGCGCCCCCGCCTCCCCCCCCCCCCCCCCCCCCCGTGTCTCCTGTCGCCGCTCCACGGGCCGTGGACCAGGTCCCCGAGGTTCTGGAGGGCAGTCCAGAGCCACGACCCCTGTCGTGTTGCCGCGCGGGGGTCACACCCTGGAGCCCAGGGCTCCCTCCTGTTCAGGCCGTCTCGGGCTCGCTGACCGCTGTGTGGCCTTGCGCCTCTGCGGACCCGGCAGCCTTTCAGGCCCTAGCAGTGCTGCCCTCGTTTCAGGGAAGGAGAAAGCCAGTCCCGGCAGAACCTCCGAGCCCGGCCCTGCCACGCCCGACAGCGAGTCTGTGATCGTGGCCATGGAGCGCGTGTCAGTTCTTTTCGACAGGTGAGCAGGGAAGCCCGCTTTCGTCCTCGTGGCCGCTACTCCGGAGAGGGCAGTGTTGGCCCTGGCACCGATGCGCCTCCCCTGAAGGCGGGCACACGGCAGTGGGGCCAGCGGGCACATGGAGGTGTGAGGAGGGCTGTGCAGTGACGGGACCTCCGCCAGCACCTGCTGCCTTTTGGGGAAGGCGTGGTCCCAGCAGGCTCACGCAGTGCCCGCAGGAAGGGAGGGTGTGTGGGCCCAGCATTGGCGTGGGTGGCAAGCAGGCAGGTCCTGAGAGAATTGGCTGCCTCTCCACACTGCGCCAGCTGGGTCCCTCGCTTGCCAGCTCTAGGGAACAGGCTCAGGACCGCATCGGACTTTGTCTAGTAGGGGTGTCGAACTCAATCAGAGAAGGGGCCAAAATCTAAAATCCAGCCTAAATCGTGGGCCGAATGGTTTACTGAACAGTCATAAACTGACAATGTCATAAACTGACAGCGGAGTGCAGTGATGACAGCGCGGTGCGGGCCACATTGCAAGGCCTGGCGGGCTGGATTTGGCCCGCGGGCCTTGTGTTTGACACATGTGGAGGGGCATGATGTGTATGGCCTTGGAGAGGCTGGTTCTGTCCCCGCGGCTGTCACATGGTCAGCTTGCCTGTCATAGTGTCAGCCTGGCCATCACGGGGTCAGCCTGCATGTCATGGGGTCAGCTTGCCTGTCATAGGGTCAGCCCGGCCATCACAGGGTCAGCTCGGCCATCACGGGGTCAGCTTGCCTATCACGGGGTCATCTTGCTCATCACAGGGTCATCTTGCCTGTCATGGGATCAGCCTGGCTGTCACATGGTCAGCCTGGCCCTCACAGGGTCAGCTTGCCCGTCACAGGGTTGGCCCGGCCATTACATGGTCAGCCAGTTGTCACATGGTCAGCAGGGCCCTCACGAGGTCATCCTTCCGATCATGGTGTCAGCCCACTTGTCACGTGGTCAGCACGGGGACACTGGCGGGCGGGAGGGATGGCCGGAGGGTGCTGCTATCTATGGGCGGCTGGTCGTTGGCACACCTGGCAGGAGGCACGGCCCGCAGCTTACACGGCGCCCGCTGGTGTGCACCTGAGGGTGAGCAGATGGCTCTCCCAGCGCCCAGAACGGTACCCCTTGAGGGCAGGTTCCGGGCCCACAGGGGGGTACCGGCAGGATGCGGATGGGTCCAGGTGAGGAGAGGAGGTCCCCGCGGACTGCAGGGCCACAGGTGAGGACGGGCGGAGAGGCCACAGAGGGGCAGTGCGTTCATCACGCGTCAGGTCTCCACTGCAGCACCACTGCCCGCCCCCCGACACCGCATGGCCTCACGCCCCTTCTGGAGCGTGTGGCCTTGCGTGGGGGGTGCCCCAAGCCTGGGCGCTTGTCTGCGGGTCACTCGTGAGGTCCTCAGTTAACATTCTAGGTGCCCGGAGACCCGCCTGGAGAGGCTCTGAAGGTCCCAGCGGGGCGTGGGGGGGGGGGGGCAGGCTGACGAAGCCCCTCCTTTCAGGATCAGGAAGGGCTTTCCCTGTGAAGCCCGCGTGGTGGCGCGGATCCTCCCTCAGTTTTTAGACGACTTCTTCCCTCCGCAAGACGTCATGAACAAAGTCATCGGGGAGTTCCTGTCCAGCCAGCAGCCCTACCCGCAGTTCATGGCCAGCGTGGTGTACAAGGTGAGGGCGGCGCCGGGGAGGGCGCACAGGCCCCAGCGGGGGACCTGGCTCAGAAGCCTGGGCGTCCCCTGCCGCCTGACATGCTGGCCAGTGGGTTTCCAGCGGCCTGCCTCTGCCCTTGAAGCCAGCACAGTGCCTGTTGAAGGGGTGCCCCTCCTGCGCCCCCTGACGCTCCGCCTCCCTCCGCAGGTTTTCCAGACCCTGCACAGCACGGGGCAGTCATCCATGGTCCGGGACTGGGTCATGCTGTCCCTCTCCAACTTCACACAGAGGACCCCCGTGGCCATGGCCGTGTGGAGCCTGTCCTGCTTCTTCGTCAGCGCGTCCACCAGCCCGTGGGTCTCTGCCATGTATCCTCCTGGGTCCTGGGCTGGGCGGACAGCCCTGCCTCCCGCCGCCCCCTCTCCTGTCCGGTCTGGGCTGCTGTCTGTGACTTCCACAGCCTCGCCTCTGCCAGACCCAGGTGTCAGGGTGCCATGACCGTGAGCTCCTGGAGAGCGAGACATGGACAGGCCCCAGAAAGCATGCTGACCACGGGCAGGAGAGGCAGGCCCTGCCCCTCGCCTGCACCGGTCTGTGCTGGTTCTCATTATCCTGTCGCTGTGCCCGTGTCCCTGGGGGAGGCTCAGTGGAGCTCCGGACCCACCCCCAAGTGCTGACTGCCAAGGGGGCGTTCCCGGAGCCTCTGCAGGGAGCGGGAGGGCTGGGCAGGGCGGCCTGGCGCTCCGCACTCTGAGGGAGCAGGGCTAGCAGGAGGCGCTCGCCGGCCGCATGGGGAGCCAGGCCAGGTAAGTGCTCGGAGGAGAGCGCCCCATTGCGCTGCCGGCCCCCTCTGCTGGGCAGAGCTGCTTCCCGGCCAGAGGAGGCAGCAGAGGGGAGGCCCGCTGGGAGCTGTCGGAGGTGGGAGGTGGCTGTGGGTGTGGCCCGGTCCACGGTCCTGCCCTGGCCTTGGGCTCCGGACCCTCTGGGCAGCTGAGACCCGCATGGGTTGGCGTCATGCTTGCACCAGGCTCCTTAACTCGCCGGCAGCCTGCCCCACGTCATCAGCAGGATGGGCAAGCTGGAGCATGTGGACGTGAGCCTCTTCTGCCTGGTGGCCGCCGACTTCTACCGACACCAGGTGGAGGAGGAGCTGGACCGCCGGGCCTTCCAGTCCGTGTTCGAGGTGGTGGCGGCGCCAGGAAACCCCTACCAGCGGCTGCTGGCTTGTTTGCGGAACGTTCACAAGCTCACCGCGAGCTGAGCGCGGGGCTCGGCGGCGGGTTCGGCGGGCTGTGCCCAGGAGGAGCTGGGCCGATGCGGGCGGAGCCTGCGCCCTGGCGGAGAGCGGGCGTGGCCGCGTGGCCGGCCTGCGTGGAGCTATAGTGCCGGATCGGGTGTGCACCTTCCTCCCCGGCCTCGCCGCGGTCAGGCGGCCAGGCTGCTGTCGCTCACGTCTGACGGCCGGCGGCAGCACGGGCGGGGCTGGGCCGTGTCCTGCTCCCGCGGGCGCGGGCGGTGGGCGGCGGAGCACGCTGGCCGGCGCCACGCTTCCCTTTCTCATTTTCTTCTCAGGACCTAAAAGTTTAATCTATCAGTAAAGAGATTAATTTTAAGGTGCCTTTCCACGCCGTGTGGTCTGCGCCGCTCGCCACAGCCCCTGGGCGCGCAGGCCTGTCCCCTCCCGCCACTGTCCGGCCGCTGCCGGCACCTGCCCCTCAGCACGTGGCGCCTTCAGGGCAACCTTCCCTCCCCCCGTTTCCACGCAGCTACGTCAGCTAGAGTGTGTGAGGGTCCGGTCAGACGCTGTCCGGGTCCCCGTCTCCCATGGAGGGCTCAGCTCGCCCCCTCCCGCTGGGCCTGTGCTCACCAGGCAGGCTCCGGAGGCTGGGCCCCTGGGTACCGGCTGCAGCATTGACGCCCTCTGGGTCGGGAGCGAAGCTTGGTGCCTTGGCAGGTGTTAGAGACCCAGCCCCTCCTCACGCCTGTGCGCGCCTCCTGGGGGGTGGGCTCTGCCTGGAGGGGCAGGGTGAGGCGGGGCCGGCAGTCACTGACCAGTGTGGCCCTCAGACGGCCGCCTCTACCCAGGCCCAGGCCCCTGGGCCAGCTTACTGTTCCAGCCCAGCGTGACCAGAACATCAGTGCAGATGGGACTGGAGAGCTGGGGCCTTGCCCAAGGAGCCTCAAGTGCGTGGGGGACTCTGCTTGCTGTCCTTCCAAACCGCCCCCCCCCAGGAACTCTGCCACCTCAGTCCCCGGAGGTGGACTGGCTGTTTGCTCCTCAGCTCAAGTGCAGTCAGGGTTCGAGGCGTTTCGCGTGGTAAGGGGAGGTCGCTTTGAAGCTTTCAGATGAGGACACAGGAGGCGCCTGGTTAGTGACCCTCCCCTGTGCACAGGCCGCGGGGGGCGGGAGGGCAGCGGGGCCAGGGTTTGCCCGTGGCCCACACGGGGGCTGTGGGCGTTCCGGCAGCCCCAGCGGCCCCGCGAGGCTCGGCCGAGTTTTGACGAAAGGTGAGAGCCACCCTCCTCCCTCGCTCACCTGGGCTCCATCTCTCATCCCGGCGGCTCCCCTAAGCGCCAGCTGGGGTGTGCGGTGGGTGGGAGAGAACGGGGTGCCTGTGGGGTTGGGACCGTTCCCCCAGGGCCACACCCTGGGCCACCGGGCGTGGCGCGCCTCAGGCACAGCCGGTCTGGGCAGCCGCTCCTGGCAGGAGCAGCGCTGGCCCAGTGCGTGTCCTCGCTGCGCGGTGAGCGTGTGCACACGCCTGTACTCACGTGTGTACGTCACGGCGCTCAGGCGCAAGGCCTCCGGAAGCCGCCCTCCAGCTCTCCGTAGAGCGGCCTGCCTCCCGGTCCCTGCGCTGCGCGGTGGAGCTGAGGCGGCCTCGCTCACCGGGCCCTGAGAGCCCCTTGGCTGTGCCGGACGACGGCGTTTAGTCTGCGCAGTCACACGAGAGCGGGCACCGGCGGGGGGTGGGGTGGTGCCTGCGAGGAGCATCAGGAAACGACGAGACCAGGTGGGCTGTGTGCGCGGCCCTGCAGCATGTCCACCGCCCCCCCCCCCCCCCACACACACACACCTGACCCCACCAAGTGCCTCCACTGAGTGCATCCACGCTGCCGCTGCCACTGCGCTTCTCCTGGCAGCGGGACCCGGAGGCCGCCGCAGCCCCACCCTGGCCTTCAGCGCCCGCTGCCCGGCTGGCTTTTGTGCTCCCGGGCCGCACTCTGAGCTGCAGGAGCAGCAGCGTGGCGCGAGGGGTCGGTGTGGAGCTCCGGATTCTGGGGGTGTGGCACCGGCTTCCTCTGCACGCCTACTTCCTTCCTCCAAGTGTCCTCACGGGGCTTTGTCCCTCCCTCGGTGGTGAGGGCCCCAACCAGAACCGAGGCCGCCGGCCTGGGCCGTGTTCTGTCCCGGAGGCAGGGGTGCTGGCTCAGCGGGACCAGGAGCACCGCACTGTCCGGCGGCCTCCCACGAGGCCTGTGCACCCTCAGCACGGAGGGAGGGGCCTGCTCAGATGGCGGTGGCAAGGGAAGGTGGCAAGGGAAGGTGGCCTGGACAGTCCGGGCCTTGCTCCCTGCCAGCCTGTCGCTTCCTAATGAGCAGAAGGTACCTCCTTACCCCAAGTGCTGCTGGGAGCAGCCTGCCCTGGCCAGCCACTGCAGTCCCGCTGTGGCCCCAGCCATCCCCAGCACCCGCCGCGGCCCTGGCCCCCGCTGCAGCCACCCTCCACTGCTCCCCGCCCCCCGTCCACCTCCAGACCCCGCTGCAGCCCCAGCCACTCCCAGCCCCCGCTACGGGCCCGCCCCCCCCGGCCCCCGCTGCAGCCACCCACCACCACCCCCCGGCCCCCGCCCACCCCCAGCCCTTGCTGGCCATCACAGGGGTGTGGCTGGAGCTCGGTGGGCTGCAGCACAGTGGCCATTGGTGGTTCAAGCCAGCACCGGGGTCAGCAGGGCAGTGATGGGCGCATCCTGGAGCCTGCCCGGACCTATCTGCTTCTGGAAGGGGAGGAGAGGGGGAGGGAGAGGCATCTTGTGTTTGAAACGGCTGCAGACCTGCATGTATGAATTAAAGGAGGTCAAACTGAGCTGTGTGCGGCCTTTGCTCCTGGAATCCTGGACTGCTGAGGGGCCGAGGTGCACTGAGTGCTGCTGGAGCAGCCCCGGGGGAGCACGTGGCCCGCGGACCGCAGGCGCCGCTCAGGGGTGTAAAGCAGTCACACGGGCCGTGGGTTTCGGCACAGAGTCTGCTTCCACGTTGGCCTGGGGGGCGGAAGGGGCGGAGGGCCCGGCTTTCCAGCTCTTCAGCCCGGCTGGCCCCTCCGCCTGGTTGGCTGTCGGCACCCGTGCGCTGGGCTGTGGCGTCCCCAGGACCGCGGCCTTGAAGTCTGTTCGGTGCCTGGGCCCGTGTGTGCTCGCCAACCTGCACAGAGAGCCGGGCTGTGAGCTGAAGGCCCGTGGCCACACCAGGCTCCGGCCACCCCAGTGGCTCTGAACCTCTGCGTCTGTGTCCCCTGGGCCCGTGGCCTCGCCCTTCAGAGCCGCCTAATCGGCCCTCCCCTGGCCAGGCCGGCCGGCCCCGCCTGGCACGCCGTTGTTCCGGGAAGCCAGGTCCGGGGGCAGCGGCGGCCGAGCCCCGTGAGCAGCCTGTCTGCTGGAAGCCACGCCACTGCGGCCGAGGGCAGCCCTGCTCTCAGAGGAAGCCCCGCCTCAAACTGCGATCCGGGGGCCCCTGGTGTGGGAGGGAGGGAGCCTCAGGGCCTGGCCCACCCCGGCCCACCCGGTCCCTGGGCAGCCGTGGTGTGCCGCCAGGCCGGGGCACAAAGGGCACTGCTTGGTGGAGCCACCGAGGCTAGGGAAGCCAGGCGCAGCCCCCGGTGCCCACGGCCTTCCGGCTCTGCCGGCTCTGCCCTGGGCTCCCGGGGCAGCCCCTGTTGCTGAGCTCCGCACAGACCCCCCTTCTCCCGCAGGTGCAGCTGGACGCCTGGCCCCCGCCCTCTGCCTCCCCCTCCCGCAGAGTCTGAGGGTCCCAGCAGGCCATGCAGCTGTGCCCAGGTACGGAGGCCCCGGCAGAGGACAGGCCAGCTCCTGGTCTCTGGGGCTCGCTGTGTCCACTGACACCTGCAGAGGAACAGCCGGCTTCAGCCTCAACCCGAGCCCCGGACCCGCCCGCTGGAGTCCCCGGTGCCCCGGCCCTGAGCCAGGGAGTGACGCCTGTGGGTCCACTGCTGCCCGGAGGCATCGGGACCGGCAGCAGCCCTGGTGGTAACCCCGGCCAGGGACCCGGGGTGGCAGCACGTCCTGACAGCACCCGCCGGCCCCGGCCAGGCAGCCCCAGCCTCTGCTCTCCCGGGCCCCGCGCCCACGTGCTGAGGGCGAGGTGAGGCCGCCGCGGGCCGGGCCCGTTGGGAAAGGCGCTCCGGCGGCTGAGGCCAACCCAGGCCCACTGAGAAGTGCACATCCTTCGCCCGAGGGGTGGGACTTCCTGGAGGGAGTGGGCTTCTAGTCACTCACCACTCACTGCAACGCCCCTGAGCCGGTGCCCAGTGCCAAGGCCCAGGGGAGGGTGGCAGCCGGGAGCCATCTTGGGGGTGCGACAGGGCCAGGCGGTGGTTTCCCCATGACCCCAGTGACCCCCTGAGGCCCAGAGGGCGGGGCTCCTGCTGGGAGCTGGTGGCAGGACCAGGCCTGACCCAGGAGCCTGCTCTGAGGTCGCCCCCTGCCGCTGCCCTTCCAGCTGTGACTGAAGGGAGCGGGCACCCCAGCTGCTGCCCCGTCCCAGCACCTCCCTGACTCAGGCCACTGCCAGAGCCCTGCAGTGCCAGGCGGGGAGCTGGGTGGCATAGGGCTCCTCACGGCCAGCAGGGCCATGGCAGGGACCACGGCTTCTCCGCGCTGTCCTCACAGCTCCCTGCCCGTGGCCCATGGCTGCCCCGGGCACCTGAGCCAGCTCCTAAGTCCACCTTCCCGAGACACAGCCTCACCGCCTCACGGTGCCCTCCCCTGGAGGTCAGGGTCTGTCCCCTGGCCTCAACAGGCTAGCCCCTGTCACATCCTCACAGGCCTGAAGGAGGGGTGGGTCCCCCAGCCCTAGACCCAGCCAGCCAGCAGCCACCGGTCTGAGGCCGCCCAGGAGGCGGTGACGGAGCCTTGGCTGGGCCACAGCAGTTGGCATCGGCTGCTCCGTGGTGCAGAGGAGCCTGCCAGCCGGCGGGGGCCACACCCAGCCCGGCCCCTGCCTGCAGGTGACCTCACGTCTGTAAAGCCGGTGTTAACAGAGCTGGTCTCCCTCACACACGTGTGGAGGGTCCACGCAGAAGGCACACGGGACAGCGTGTAGGACGGAGCCCGCACCCGGGTGCTCAGTGCTCCTCAGCGTTGTCTCGTGGGGTCTGACCGGGGCCACGCAGCTGGAGGGAGGAGACCAAGCAGCTGGCTCATTGGCTCCGTCCCAGGAGGGGGAGGGGAGAAGGACCACAGTGCAGTGGGAGCACTTCCGAGAGGAGATGGGGTCAGAGCAGGTTTGAAGGATGAGGAGGAGTTCGCCAGTGAGAGCAAAGGCGAGTCTAGGCTACTGGGGCGGGGTGGGTCCGATCATCCGTTCACCACCTTTCTCAGGAGCCTTGCCGGCCCTTCCTGTGGGTCTGGGGATGCAGGAGGAAGGCTGGGCTGGTGCCAGCTCAGTGTGGCCGGGGCCATAGTGGAGCTGCCCAGGGCAGAGGGTCCCCCACACCGGCTCCCAGCTCCTCTCCGGCCCCAAGAGCGGTCCTGGTGCCTCAGCCCACCCGTCACCCTGGCCGGGCAGCAGCCCCTGCAGGAGGGAGACGGCCTGGGGTGCCATGTGCATTCCCCACTGTAAGGCGTGAGCGTGTGGTCCGGGCCGCTGTGTGTGGGGAGGGGGCGGCCTTGGGAGAGGAGCCGAGGCATGTCCCTGAGGGTGTCTGCTCCTTGTCCCCTCCCCCTTCATGCCCGTCTCTGCCCGCCTCTCCACCTGTCTCCTCAGTCTCCATCCCCCTCTCCGCCTGCCCCGTCTCCGGTCTTGTCCCACCCCCATCCTGGGCTCTCTGGGCTGCGGCCTGCGTGGGCCTGCGTGGGCCAGGGCTGCAGCCCAGCTCCCACCTCTCGGGAGTAGGTGGCCTGTGTGGCCGTGGCCATGGAGGCCTGGCGGCTGGCTGGGCCGGGCGGGGCGGAGGCAGGGCCGGGACCTGGGCCGCGGTGTCGGCCCGGCCCGCCCGCTGCAGTATTGATGGCCCGTCACGGCGGCCCCGATTCCTGCGCTTTCAGTTAAAAGGTTTCTGTTGTTGTAGCTGATGCAGTTGCTCTGTTGCTATGGAAACGTGACATCAAAATGACGTTTCCCGTTTAAAAGCTTTTAACTAAATTCCTGCCTGTCAGATGTAGGCCCCATTTTGAGCACGGAGCTGCCTTCCCAGAGCCGGGCTCGTCCGCGGCGCCGGCCGGCCCCTGAGCGCCCGCTCCCCGCAGGCGCCGCCGGCATGGCCGCGGCCGAGGTGCCCGGCTACCTGGTATCCCCGCAGGCGGAGAAGCACCGGCGCGCCCGCAACTGGACCGACGCCGAGATGCGCGGCCTCATGCTGGTCTGGGAGGAGTTCTTCGAGGAGCTGAAGCAGACCAAGCGCAACGCCAAGGTGTACGAGAAGATGGCCTGCAAGCTGCTGGCCATGACGGGCGAGCGCCGGCTGGGCGAGGAGATCAAGATCAAGATCACCAACATGACCTTCCAGTACAGGTAGGCTCCGGCCGCCTGCCCTCGGCCCCACCGGCCCGGCCGGAGCCTGCTGGCCCGGCGCAGGCTGGCACCACGGCAGGTGTTGGGGTGCTGCTAACGGGGAAACTGAGGCCGAGGAAGAAGGAGGCTCGGCTCCGGGCCTGTGAGTCCCGCCCGGTCCTGACGCTCAGTCGTTGGCAGTGTCCACTGCGGCCACTGTGACCTCAGGGTCAGGGAGCCCTGAGCTCGGGGGGGGGGGGGGCGCTCGTGGGAGGGGCCTCGTTGTGGGAGGAAGAGGTGGAGCCAGCTCCAGGTGGCCCTGCCCCGGCAGCCTGGGGGGAACGGCACGGTGGGTCAGGGCACAGACAGGGTCTGAGGGGGTGGGGGGGCAGAGGCATTGTCCAGGGAGGGAGCCAAGCGTGGCCCACGGGCCCAGCACCTTGGGGTCATGCTGCCCAGGCCTGTCTGCAAGGGGCACAGTGTGGAAAGGGTCATGGTCAGGGTGAAGGTCACCGGCTGATGGAAGGTCGCAGACCGGCCCGGGTCTTGCTGACGAAAGTTAAGCAGGAGCTGGGAGCCATGGGGGCAGCGCCATGTGCCTGGAGTCCTGTGGGCACCTGTGCAGGGCTGGGCCTGGCTGCCCCCGAGCCTGGCAGTGCCCAGGACGTGAGGGGCTGTCCTGGGTGGGCCCGCTGGTCCCGGCCCTGCGGCCTCCTGGGCCTGGTGGCCGCTGGGCAGGGAGCAGCGGGGTGGCCAGGCCGTGCAGACTGGCCCTGCAGGGTGGCCCCAGGCACCGTGAGCCGCACTTAGGGGGGTCCACCCCCCTATAGGCGGGAGGTTGGAGGTGTGCGCGGGCTCCTCGGGCCCTGGCCCGCGAAAGGCTGTTTCCACTGCATTAGCTGAGCGTTCTGTGGCCCAGTCAAAAGGCCCTTTCCGACCCCAGGCAGGCCCCGCCAGGGCGAGCCGAGGTCAGAGGCAGGGAGTCACTTAGTGAAGGGTTGATGGCGGCGCTCGGGCTCCCATGGGGTCTGGGTGATCCGTTATCTACCAGGAAAGCCTCGGTCCCAGGGGAGGGATTCGGTTCGATCCTGGAGGTGGAGGGCATGTCAGGCAGCCGCAGGGAGGTGCAGCTGAGCAGGCACCTGGGGCCGGCGGGCACGGAGGCTGGGGTGTGCACAGGCTGCACGGGTTGTGCCGCATCCTCCATGCGGTGCCTCTCAGCTCCTGTCGCCAGGGAGAAACTGAGGCCAGAGCAGGCGAGAGCCCGGGCTGCACGGCCCTGAGCGGGGACCAGGTGGCTCATTCTCTACCCCCTCCCAGAGGCTGCCCTTATTTGCTCGCAGTCGCTCTTTGCATATTGAGGCTCAGGCTAAGGTCGCCTGGGGGGCTTCCACGCAGTATGGTTTGCTCAGCGTTCAGGGGCCTCCCGTGCTGGGGGCAGCCTTTCCTTTTTCCTCCAAGGAGCGGGCTGGCTTGAGGGGGTCTCGGGCTAGAGGGGCGCCTGGGTGAAGGCTGGGTTTGGGTCTGCCCGACCTCCAGGGAATGGAGGGGGTCCCGTGGCTGGGAAGACAGCAGCCATGCTCTGCCACACGTGATCTGTCCATGGCGTCTGGCGGGGCAGTGTTCTGCTGAGACAGCCTCTGCTCACCTCCCTGAGCCACGGCCCCTCATTGTCTGGTTGTGCTGTGGACGGGGGCGGCTCGCTCAGATGGCCAGGCCATTTCCAGCAGCCAAGAGCCACACCCCGGTGGGGAGCCCCTGGGGGAGATGGGAGCCCCCCACAGGGCACTCCAACAGCAAGGTCTCCCGCGCCAGAGCAGCGTGGGCGGGCCTGGGGCACAGGCCGAGGCAGGGCCAGGGAGCTGTGGAGCGCAGGAAGCACAGAGTCCCCTGCCCACCCACTGGGGCTTCTTTCTGGCTTGGCCTTGGCTGCCAGCTCTCCGGGGGGCCCACCTCCCTGGCCCTGAGCTCCGGGGCTGGCCTAGGCCAGGGCCTGTCTGCAGGGCGGGCAGGACGCTGGGCTGTGGGGGCTCGGGCCCGTGGTGGGCGGAGCTGGGCTGTGTAGCCTCTTGGCCTGAGGTCTGAATGGAGATGAGAGATGTCGGGCAGTGTGAGCAGGGGCCTGCCTGGCCCAGCCCAGCTGCCTCCTGGCACCTTCTGCCAACATGGTACCTGGACGGCCCGCTGTTCGCCGGGCATCGGGCATCGTCCCACTAAGCCTTCCTACAGCCATGTGAGGAGCTCGCGGTGATCACCCCCATTTTACTGATGTGAACATGGAGGCTCAGAGAGGTCAATGCACCTGCCCAAGGTCACACAGCAAGGTGGCAGCTCGAGACACAGACTCAGATCAGCCGGACGCCGAGGCCTGTGCCCTTAGCGCCTGTGGGTCCCGCTCAGCATCGAAGGGCCCCGAGATGCCCCTTCGCGCCCCGAGGCGGCCTCTCCAGAAGCACACGGCGTCCTGTTGCGCCCGGTGTCGGTGTGGCACGTGTCCCATTCCTCGGGTGTGCCCGGCTTGTACTGCATGGCGGTGTTTACCGCGCTGACCCGCCGGCAGTGCTCGCTCAGCAGGGAGCTTAGACCCGCAGCAGGCGAGCGGGACGATGGCGATGCTTCGACCGCGCCGCCCTGCGGCTTTTAGCGTCCGAGGCCGCGTAGGTCCCGTGTTCGACTTCTTCCCGAGCCCAGTGCACCCGGCCCTGCGGCCGGTCTTCCTGGGGAGGCCTGTCGGCCCAGGAGCGCCGCCGCCCGCGCCACGGGCCCGGCCCCGGAGCCGCGCTGCCTGCCAGGGGCCGGCGGCCGGGCGGGGCAGGCTGTCTCTCACACTCCGCTCTTGTGTGTCTCGTTGCAGGAAATTAAAATGCATGACAGATAGCGAGTCCGTCCCGCCCGACTGGCCCTATTACCTAGCCATTGATAGGATTCTGGCCAAGGCCCCCGAGTCCTGTGATGGCAAACTGCCGGACGGCCAGCAGCCGGGGCCCTCCACGTCCCAGACCGAGGAGTCCCTGTCGCCGTCGGCTAAGTCCACCCCTCTGTACTTACCGTATAACCAGTGCTCCTACGAAGGCCGCTTCCAGGACGACGGCTCCGACAGCTCCTCCAGCTTACTGTCCCTTAAGTTCAGGTAGTGTGCGCCCTTCTCCTGCCCCGCAGGAGGGCTGAGAGCGGCCAGGGGGCACAGGGGGGCGGGTTTTGAAGGGTGCATAGGAGTTGGCCAGTTGAGATGGGGAACAGGAAGTGTTCTCGTGCTGGCGGGCTACAGAGGGCGGCCCTGCAGGGAGGCACACAGACCCTGCGCGGCGGTCCTGACACAGGCGGCTGTGTCTCCGGCTGCGTCGCTGTTGAGCTGTGTGGGAAGGTCATAACCTCTCTGGGCCTCCGTCTCCCTCGGTAAACGGGAAAGTCCGTGGCTTCTCTGCAGGCATCTGGGAGTGTCAGAGGAGAGGGCACACGCAGGCCAGGGCCTGGCACATGGAGGAGCGCCAGGTGCGCCCGCCCTGCCTGCCCCGCTGCCTCTGCTTCCGGCCCCCTGGGCCCCAAGCGGGCCCCGCCCGGAGTCCCCTTCCCATCAGGAGAGGTGCGGGCTGAGCCTCCAGGGTCCTCTAACCTGGCTGCTGTGGGTACGCCCCTCGCCTCTGCTGTCTGTCACATGCTTCCTGCCACGTGACTTGGCCACGGGGATGTCACCGACAGCCACGAGGAGACTCAGCCTGTGGTGTGGGGCTGGGAGAGCCAGAGGAGGGGACCTGGGGGTGGGTTTCCGAGGGTGAGTAGGAGTTGGCCAGTTGGAAAGGAGAACAGGAAGTCTGGATCTGAGCCATGGCCCTGGCCCTCCCAGCTCCAGAGTTCAAGTCTGCCATGGTGGGGGGCAGAGGGGGTATCGGGGGCCTTCAGTGCTAACACCGGTGGGAGAGCGCCCGTTCCATTCGTCCGGTGCCCCTTGCTGGCGGGATTTCTCCACAAAGACCCCGGGCAGAAGCGCCTTTGCCGACAGCCAGGCCTCGGCAGCAGGCAGCCTGAGTCCGGCCCGCCGTTCCCGGACCGAGCCCTGTTCCCAGACACCGCTGCTCCGGGATGGGGGCGGGCCCTGCGCTCTGCGCTCGCCCTGAGGCTGGCGGTCGCTGTTCCACTCAGGAGCTGGGGGCAGGGCAGGGCCCGAGGGTACGGTGAGATTGGGCAGCTCCCTGCCCACAGTGGAGGTCGGTTCCACCAGGGGTGCCCCACCCCTCAGCAGAGAGCCCGCCTGTGGGATTCCTCCGTGCCCTCTCCCAGGCGCCTGCCCTCCTGCCTCCCACCCCAGGCCCAGGTGGCTGGGGCATGACGGGGCCCAGGCCCCAGGCCCTCTCTCCCTCGGCCTCAGTTTCCCCATCTGCCCAAGGCCAGCAGGACTGGTGGTCTCTGGCTTCACAGGGGAGCCACACCGCCCAGCACCCCTCCCACCCAGCCTTCCTCCTCTCTCCCTGGGCGGCCTCCACCCCGAGCCCCCCAGCCCCCAGCTCAGTGCATTTGGGGGTGTCCTCTGGCAGGGTGTCCCCGCCCTCCCAGGCTCAGGGGACTTGGGGGTCCTGTGATCGAGCTGCTGGGTCCCTGTGGACGGCCGGGCCCGTGGCCCCATGGCCCTTTCACTGTCCCGGACGCTGAGCGCTGAGCGGTGGCCGAGCTCCCTGGGCCTCGGTCTGCCCGGCCCGGTGGGTCCCCGGAGGGTCGGGCCATGCCGGCTCCAGGGCCCGGCTCACCGCTCGCTGTGCCCGCAGGTCCGAGGAGCGGCCGGTGAAGAAGCGCAAGGCGCCGGGCGCGTTCCGCAAGCGGAAGCTGCGGCTGCTGGGGGCGATGCTGGAGGAGCAGCGGCGGCTGAGCCGTGCCGTGGAGGACACCTGCCGCGAGGTGCGCCGCGTGCTGGACCAGCAGCACCTGCTCCAGGTGCAGGGCCTGCAGCTGCAGGAGCGCATGATGAGCCTGCTGGAGAAGATCCTCGCCAAGCCCAGCGGCTAGCCGGCCCGCCCGGCCTGCGCCCCCGCCGTGGACCGGAGGCACCGGCCAGGGCCCCCGCGAGAACGTGTGCCCGCACGCTCCACCGCGTCCCCGCCGACCACACCTGGAACTCGGATCTACGCGTGTGTCTCTCCCCGAGGGAGCACAGCCCGCCGTCCTGGACAGGCGCAGCCCAGGCTGGGCTGGTCCAGAGCCCGCAACGCGGACAGCGGCTCTCCTCACCCTCCCCTGCCTGCCCTGAATGCCCGCGGACACTGAGGGGGACCCCCTGCCCTGAATGCCCGCGGACACTGAGGGCCCCCCTACCCTGAACGCCCCCGGACACTGAGGGGGACCCCCTGCCCTGAATGCCCCGGACACTGAGGGGGACCCCCTGCCCTGAACGCCCCGGACACTGAGGGGGACCCCCTGCCCTGAATGCCCCGGACACTGAGGGGGACCCCCTGCCCTGAACGCCCCGGACACTGAGGGGGACCCCCTGCCCTAAATGCCCCGGACACTGAGGGGCACGGGCCAGCCCGGGGCGTGGGGCTGGGCCGCCCCCTCGGTGGGAATAATAAAGGAACCCTCCGGCCACGGTCCCTCCCGTTCACTCTGGGCAGACGAGGCCGACACAGGCCTGTCCTCATGGGGCTGGGGTCAGAGCAAACAGATGTGACTGAGGAATAAACACGTGGGATGTGATCGTGGGCAGGGCGGTCGGTGGCCCATGAGAGAGGCTGGACTCAGCTGGGAGGCGGCAGGGGAGTGGGGGGCAGGGGGCAGAGGAGGGACTGGCGGGGAGCTGCCTCAGAGCCTCCGTTCCAGCCAGTGGCGGCCTTTCTAGAAGCTCCTCGACTCCTTGGGCTCCGGGCTCTGGTTGCAAAGGAGGCTGGGTACTGAGTGCCTCCTGCCTGGGCACTGGCACGCTGCTGCCCAGGCCACAAGTTCTGAGTGACATGGAGGGGGCTAGTGGCGGGCACCCTGGTGTGACTTCTGGTCTGGAGAGTCCCTCTGGCTGCGTTGGGTCATCTGCTGGGGGCGGGGAGGGGGCCAGGAGCTGCCGTGGACACCGGGGCCCGAGCCAGTCAGGCGGTCATCCAGGCTACGGAGGTCACTCAGCCTGGCAGAGGTCACCAGGGGTGCGGAGGTCACTTAGCCAGGCAAAGGTCACCTCCCTGGCCCAGCCACTCCTCCTTCCATGGCCCAGCTTGTCACACTGTGGGTGCCCTCAGATGACAAGGTGGAGGTCACTAGGGGTGCGGAGGTCACCGGGGGTGCAGAGGTCACCAGCTGGGTGGCAGGACCCCTCCCCAGCCCCGCGCACGGGCACAAACCCTGCTGTGGCTGGGCCCTGGCCTGGGAACTCTCTGTCTCCAGGGCGTGCCCGTCCCCACCAAGGCCAGTCCGGCCGCCACGTGAGGTCGCTGTGCCGTGGCCGGGAAGGGACGCCTGTGCCCCGGCACGGCTGTGACTGGCTCGGGCCCTCCCGCCTCCACAGGTCACCGTGTGACCGACACGGCCCCGCTGGCCGGCCAGGCGTGTGCGTGGCCCACCGGGGGTCAGTCCTCCCCCGAAACGCCCATGTGGCCTAGCGCCGTGGCCGTGGCCGGGCCTGCTCCTCACGCCTCCCTGTGCTCAGCGGCAGCGGCTGAGGTGGGGGGCCGCGGCGGGAGGGCTGCGGTTGGGGTGGGTGGGGAGCAGCAGGGAACATGGAGGCCCAGTGGGTCTGGGTCGCTGGTGCTGTGAGCGCGGCCTCACGCTGGGGTGCTGAGGGCACAGCCGGTCCTCGTCTGTCTCTGATGGTGCCGCCCAGGGGCTCAGGACCAGACGGTACCGGACGATCCTCCCTCCTGGCACCGCGGGGCCCTGCCGTCTGGGAGCCGTGGCGCGCAGAGGGCGGGACTGGCTCACCTGAGGGGGACCTGGGCACCCATCCCCCTCACCCGCCTCCCTGGCCCCGCCACTCCTCCTCCCACGGCCAGCGTGCCACACTGTGTCCTCCGTCCGCACGAAGGTGCCTCCCTCCTCGCCCAGGCCTGCACCCCCCCTCGCTTCCCGCCTCCTGTGAGCGACCCGCACGTTCTGCCGGAGCAGCGCAGCTCGGGCACAGCTGGCATCGCCCGCAATTATCCTTAAATTACAGGGACCATTTTAATTCCCGATAATTTGAAATATCAACTGCAGCTCGAGCTTTGAAACGAATGGAATTCTAATGGGCAGCTGCTTAGCTTACAGCCAAGAAAAGGAATGCTGCGGAGCCGCCGCTGAGCCCACCCCGCGCAGGGCAAGTGGGTTTGGGGCGATGGGCCTCGCCCCTTAGGTGGGGTTGGACCTGCATCCCAGACTTGGGGCCCCACGGCCGGCGTATCTTCCTGATCGTGCAGCCTGGCCCGGGCCCGCTGGCCCTCAGTCTCCCTCGGGTCCGAGCCTGGGCCCACGAGAGGTGCCTCCTGGGGGCCTGCAGACCCGAGTCCCCACTGCCACTCCGGCCGCTCTGGGCCAGGTCTCGCTTCAGGACGGCAGGCAGGCGCCAGCATCGGCGTGCCGCGGTCGTGCGGCCGTCAGGTGGGGAGGAGGGCGGTGAGTTCGTTCAGCCTGGGACACGCCGTGTGGGCGGGGGAGCTAATGGTGTCTGTGGGTAGGCAGACTTTGCTTTTGAGAAAATGAAAATGATCAAATTTATTTTTCTCTGTGGCGAGAGCTCTCTGGCCCTGAAAGCCTTCAGACTTCCCCGTGTTGTGTTCGGAAGCTGTGACCGTGCTTGGGTCATGGATCCTCCTCAGGTCAATCCCTGGATGTGTGCGAGTTAGACCCCGTTCAGGTCCCCGTGTCCCAGCGCCGGGTTAAAGTCTCCCTTTCCGCTGGCGTTGGCGTTCGCTTTTGTCAAAATCGATTCTCTGAGCAACAGCGGGTCAGCTTCACTCAGTCCCCGGGTCTGCATGCACCTTCTCGATTACTGTAGTTCACAGCGTCTTTTTTTTTTTTTTTTTAATAGATGTTTATTGATGTCAGAGAAGAAAGGAGAGGGAGAGAGAGAAACATCAGTGATGGGAGGGAATCATGGATCAGCTGCCCCCTGCACAACCCACACTGGGGATGGAACCTGCAACACGGGCGTGTGACCTCCTGGTTCACAGGTGGCTGCTCGGCCACGGAACCACGCTGGCCGGCCTATAATGTATCTATTTCCCTGGCTGCTGCAAAGATTTCAGTTCTTGTTTTCAAAAATGGGTGCCTCAGTGGTTTTCTGGTGGAATCTATGGATTGATTTTTTAAAAAAATCCAATCTTAGAAGTTTTTAGCCACTATTTCTGCACATACATCTCCCGTGTTATGTTCCTGAGACTTTACACGCGGCACGGCGCGGGGTGTTGTCCACGGTCACGCGTGTTTCTCCGGGTCAGTGTGACGGCTCACACCGGCGTGTGAGCTCCGAGCCCCGCCCTTCCGGGTCTGGCAGCTGGGCCGGCACACTTCTCATTCCCGATACCGTGATGGTATGGCTCTCGGCGTTTTCATTTCTTCGGAGGTTTTTAGAGTTCCCGTTTCTCTTCCAGAACACCTCGTTTCCCTCTGTTACTCCTTTCACCTCGTCCGCGCACCCTCCCACTGCAGTGTTGGCTCATTCCGGTGACTGGGTCACGTGGGGTCCACATCGTTAGATGGTTTTTATCACAGGCTACATTTTCCCACTTCTTCCCGTGTCTTGTCATTTCTGTCCCATTCCAAACATCGTGTGCACATGCCGGGCACGCCTGGTGCAGGCGTGATGTCGGTCCCTCTGTCCGGGAGCTGCAGGGGGGGTGCGGGGTGTGGGGCTTCAGACAGATGTGAGCCGACCTCCTTCGAGTGACAGGAATGACACGTATGTGTGAGCGTGACAGGTGTGCGGGAGGGCTCCTGGCCGCCTGGGTGGGGCGGGGGAGGAGACACCTGAGCTGGCCTGGCAGGTGAGGCGGAGCCGGCAGGTGTGGGAGCAGGTGGCTCTCAACAGGCCCCGAGGGCAGGGGCAGGCGGGCACCAGCTCGAGAGAGGAGCACTGGCTTCACCCCTCGGACCCGCCTCACTCCGGCTGGCGCTGAGGGTGCCTGGCTGCCCCGTCCCCGTCCCTGTCCCCGTCCCCGCAGCTGGCGGAGGCAGAGGGGCTCCGTGGAGGCCTGGGGGCCTCGGGAGGTGGCGGGATTTCTTTGTGCGATGGCGGCCACGGGGCATTCGGGGCGGATGAGGTGCTGGGGGCGGGCGGTGGCGCTGTCCGGCGCTGGGAGTCCAGTCCCAGCTCTGCCGCCCAGGGGGGCCACTCAGGCCCTGCTCGGCCTCAACCTTCATCTGTGAAGTGGGCTGACACCAGCTCACGACCACGGTGCAGCCCCCGCGAGGAGCACTGTGGGGACCAGGCCGTGGCTCCACAGCGGCCAGGGAGGCGGTGACCGGGCTGGTGGCCGGCTGTGGTGGGTTCGGGGCGGGGTGCGCAGGCGGCAGCCAAGGCAGTGTGGGTGTCTTGCGGGTGGGGGGGAGGCAGGGGACATCCATGTGGCAGAAGGAGTGAACTACAGAAGTATGTTCCTGTCCTGGCCGGTTTGGCTCAGTGGATAGAGGGTCGGACTGTGGACTGAAGAGTCCTGGGTTCGATTCCGGTCAAGGGCGCCTACCTCAGGTGCAGGCTCCATCCCCGCCCTGCTCAGGACGCATGCCGGAGGCAACCAATCGATGTGTCTTTCTAACATCGGTGTCTCTCTCTCTCTCTGTCTCTCCCCGTCTCTTCCACTCTCTCTAAAAATCAATGGAACAGCCGAGACCGGTTTGGCTCAGTGGGTGGAGCATCGGCCTACGGACTGAAGGATCCCGGGTTCGATTCCGGTCAGGGGCATGTACCTTGGTTGCAGGCGCATCCCCAGTGGGGGGTGTGCAGAGGCAGCTGACCGATGATTCTCATTGATGTTTCTGGCTCCCTATCCCTCTCTCTTCCTCTCTGTAAAAAAAATCAATAAAATATATTAAAATAATAAATAAATAAATAAAAAATAGAGGCCCAAGCCCATGAAAAAAATAAAATAAAATAAAAATCAATGGAACAGTATCGTTGGGTGAGGATTAACAAAAGAGAGAGACCCCCCCCCCCTTCTCTGGGTTCCCTAACCTCGGGGCTGCCCCCCCTCGGCCCTAGCAGTGGTGCTGGTCCCGTCCTGCTGTCCGTCCCCTGGGGCCTGCAGATGGGGCTCCGCTGGACTCCTCAAGTTTCCCTCTGGGGAAGCCATGTGTTTCCTCCTGGGACGCAGTAATGACAAAGGACCTGAGGACGAAGAGCTGCCAAAGGGAGGGGGAGGGGAGGGAAGGGGAGGAGGAGGAGGGAGGAGATGGGGAGGGGCTGCTCCTCGAAGTCGAACAAAGCAGATGGCACTCCGAAGAGGAGGAAGACGGGAGGGGGCGCACGGAGCCCCAGGGGGCGCAGTTTGGAGGGTCCGGCTGCCTGGCGGCCTGCACCCTGTGCAGCAGGTGGACGTGGTGCCTGTCTCAGCCCGTCCTGCTGCTGTAACAAACACCCCGGGTGCGGGTGGGGCACGATCAGGTCCCCGCAGAGGAGCCCAGGTCCCGGCTCGTGGCCGGCTCCCCTCACTGTCACCTCACGGGGGGCAGGGACAGGGTGCTCTGGGGTCTCATAAAGGCGCTAATCCATCCAAGGGGGCTCTACCCTCCTGGCCTGCTCACCTCCCTGGGGCCTCACCTCCTAGCCCATCTCACAGGGGTTAGGCTGCACAGGCCGTGTGGGGGACACATTAGGCCACACAGTCCTGTGGTGGAGACAATGGCCCAGAGTCCGGGAGTCCCCGCTTCCTGTCCGCCCGAGCGCTCATCTTCGGCACTCCACGCCCCACGGCACCGCGGGGGTGTTCTATTTGCAAACGAGGGTGGAGGCACTCTGACACCGTGCCGGGCAGTGGGAAGACGGCCCAAGCACCGCGAGGGCACGGGAAAGCATAACCTAGGTGCTCTGACCGTCCGGGCCATTGGCGGCGGCAGTGTGATGGCGGGGGACTGTCAGATGGCTGAGCAGACAGCCCAGGAGCTTCAGCCAGGCGTGGGTGCCGGCTGTGTCCATGAGCGCGCCAGGAGTCCTGGACTTGCTCCCCGCCCCCGCCCTGGGACCGCACAGTAACCCGGGGCCCTCTCCTGGAAGTCCTGGCAGGCAGGCCGGTGACAGGAGGGGGCGTCACTGCCCCAGAAACTGACCGCGGAGGAAGAAGACAGCTAGGGGTGGGAGCGACCCCAGGAAGGTCCAGGGGCAGAGGTGGCTGCGGGCGGTGGTGGGAAGTGGGGTTGGGGGCAGGCCCATCAGCCATGCTGGGCTCTGCAGGCCTGGCCTCCCACCCGCGGGAGGCGAGTCACTCTCCTCCTTTTTAAAAAAAATATATTTTATTGATTTTTTACAGAGAGAGAGAGAGAGAGAGGGATAGAGAGTTAGAAACATCGATGAGAGAGAATCATCGGTCAGCTGCCTTTTGCACACCCCCCACTGGGGATGTGCCCGCAACCAAGGTACATGCCCTTGATCGGAATCGAACCTGGGACCTTTCAGTCCGCAGATTGACGATATGTTTCGGCCACTCTCCTCCTTTAAAAGGATTTCCCGTGAATGCAATCTCTGCGATCATCAAAGTCCGGAAGCAGTCGGAAGAGGGGGCGCCGAGGGGGACCTGGTGGCGGCCCGGAGGGGACTGAAGCGGGGGGCGTGGGGCTTCCACGGTTGAGCGGGATCCGCTGTCACGGCTCAGGCAGCGGAAGTCCCGCCCCCTGCCTGGGAGGCCCGCCTCCCATCAAGGCCCCGCCCCTATTTCTTCCTACTTGTCCCCGGGATGCCCCGCCCCTAGCGGCCTGGCCGCGCGTCCGGTTTCGCGCCCCGTGCAGGCCCCGCCCCCTGGAGGCTCCGACCCGCCCATAAACTGGCTCTGCTGCCTCCTGAGACACGCCCACACCCGCTGAGGCCACACCCCATCTCGCCCCGAGGCCACGCCCAAGAACGACCACGCCCCCGGGAGCACCACCCGCCGACCCTCAAAGGCCCCGCCCACCAGGCCCTGGGCACGCCCCTGTCCCGGGCCCCGCCCCTTATCCCAGACGGCGGCGGCGGCCGCTGAGGAGACCGTTGGGCGCGCGGGCGGCGGACGCGGGCGGCGGAGGAGCGGGTAGGTTGCGGCGGGCGCAGGGCCGCCCCGCCCGCTTTCTTTCTTCTCCGGCGCGAGCGAGCGCACTCGCCGCCGGCCCCGCCCCGCGCGACGTGGGGTGCCGGGCGCCGGCGGTCCCGCTCTCAGGCCGCCGCCTCCTCAGACTCTCCCCGGCCCGGCCGCCGGCCGCCGCCTTTTGTTCCCGGCCCGGCGCGGGGCGCTCGCCCGGGCCCGTGCGGGGGTCGCTGCGAGGCCGCGGAGCTGCGGGACGGGCGGCCGGGCTGGGGCGGGCGGGGGCGGGCGGCGTCGGGGCGGACCGGCCCCTGCGCCCCCCGCCCGCCCCCCGCCCCGTGTCCCCCGCCCCGCGGGTCCTGGTTTCCTGGCCGGACGGACCCAACAGGCGCCGCTTTGTTGGGCGGAGGCGTCTCCTGGGACCCCGACTCAGCAAATTAACTGCGGGGCCTGTCCCCTCCTCCCCCCTCCTCCTCCAGGCTCCGGGTGCCCAGCGGTCGGGCAGACAGGCCCCGCGTGGCCCGGTGTGCGCCTCCGTCTCCCCTCGGTGGTGCGGTTGGCTGGGACTGGGGCCGTCTTGGGGTCCGCAGGGCACCTGTGACCCCAGGGCAGGGCAGGGCCACCGCTTCCCCAGGAGCGAGGCCCGGCCCGCGGGTGGCCCAGAGGGGCAGTGGGTCCGAGATCAGCCTGGGCGGCAGTGGGGGCGGGCGACAGCGGGAGAGCCGGCTTTCACTGTGGAAATGCAGCTGTCGGAAGCGTGAAGTTTCCTGAAAGTGTCTCCCTGCCCCGTGGTTTTGAGGACATGAGGCGCCCACGTAGGACCTCGGCCGGGGATGCTCCTCGGCCGGTGGGCACATGGAGGAGGCGCCCCGCCAGGCCCTGGGGGCTGATGATGGGGGACACCTCTGGTCGGGCCTGCGGAGGGTCCCCAAGAGGAGGGCTGTGGAGGGGAGGCGGGGGCAGGTGCCAGAGGGTCAGGGTGGCACCGAGCAGCCTGTGGGCAAAGAGGAGGGGCCCAGGGCCCTTGTTGGGGTGACCGTCTGGAGGCAGGGCCCGGGTCAGGCAGAGGAGCAGGGCGGCGGGGTGAGGGCTGAGGGCCCAGCTGGGGCCCCAGGCTCAGGGTGAGGCGGCCGGGCTGTGCAGTCTGCAGACGGGCAGCAGGCTCGCTTGTTTCTGATTTTATTGCCTTTGGACGCTGTCTGAGATGGACCAGACCACACGGTCAGGTGCAGCAGAAGAGCAGTTGTGACGCACGCACTGGTGGAAGCACGCAGCCGAGCCAGGTGTTGCCTGTGGACTTGGCATTCCAGTCAGCGCTGCACTCTCTCATTGGCACTTGTAGGACTTTCCCGCACCCACCGCCTCCGGGCTTGGCCACCGGCAGTCCCCGGGGCCTCCCTGGCTGAGGCCTCGGGCAGCCTCGGGGGCGCGGGCCGGGAGAGCCTGCCTGCCACCCCGTGCCCACCCCCTTGCTTCCCTGGTGGCACCCGCCTTCCTCCCTCCCGTAAGGACCCTTGTCCTTCTGTTCTTGGCCCCCGCCTACACCAGGACCCCAAGTGAATCACACCCGCCAAGTCCTGTTCCCCTCAAGGTGACACGGTGCCAGGACCTGGGGTCTGGGGACGACCCTGGAGCCCTCCCCAGTGCTCCTGCCTTGACTGCTGGAAGGACTGCTGAGAGCCATCTCCTGCCCCTGGTCCGCCGGCCGCGGGTGCTAACCCCGGCTGCTGCCGCTGGTGTCCGGAGGGCCTTGTGGGTGCCCTGCCCGGCCCTGCCCGGAGGGAGGAGGGAGCCACCTGGAGAAGGTGCCCAGGGAAGAAGATGACCTGGCTTCGGGCTCAGGGCTGGGAGAGCGGCTGGTCTTTACTTTTGGGAGCTGATGGCCACTCACCCTTCGGCCAGCTCTCTCCAGAAGCAGACACACGTCTCCAGTTTCCACCTGGTGCTTCTATATAGCTTCTGTCTGCTGAGATATGCCATCGGTTTATTGTGGCCGTATTTCCCGTTACAGCCTTGGCACGCTTTATGGGCTGCTTTTAGCTCTGATTGGCTAATGTCAGCCCCCGGTTATCTCAGGATCTGTTTCTGTTGACCTTTCTCTTGACTGCGGTCACACTGTGTCTTTGAACATCTGTGTACTAGACATCGTGGATGTCCATTCAGTGATTCTTTTCAAGTAAGAGCGCTGTGTTTTGTTCTGGAAGTTACTTGGGACTCGAACTGAAATCTCTGTAATGGCCACTCGGTGCCCTTGCCTGCCAGCCGCCTCCTGCCGCTCCGTGGACTCACCTGCATGGCGGCTCCGCGCTGGCCAGGACCGGGCTTAGTGTATGACAGATTCCAGGGCTTCCTCTCCCCAGCGCCTCCTTTCTGAGCTCCCGGGATGTCCCCCTCTCTTCCCAGGCACCCCCACGCCCACACTCCATTCCCTGCTCGGAGCTGGGAGGAGTGCGCCGACGCCCAGCTGACCATCTTACCCTTGCAGCCCCCTTTGGGGGACAGCTCCCCAGGTCCTGCCTGCCCCTCAGGGCTCCCAGTGCTTCACTTCCTTGCTCTCTCTATGTCGAACCTGCTTGCAACTTGACTGAGCAGCAGGTAGCCTGACAGCACTGATGGCCTGTGGGGACAGTCTGTTGAGTGGTGTCTCTTCTGGAGAACCAAGTAATGGGGAGTGAGCTTTCCCTCACCAGCCCGGAGGGCGAGGCGAAGTCACACGGGTCTCCCTGCGTCCGCCGGAGCAGCGCCCGCTTCGGGCGGGGGTTGATGAGCATGCGCAGGAGAGGTGTAATTCTTCCTCTGATGGGAGTCACTGGGGGGAAGGCCGGCTTCTTTGGCCTCCCAGCGGCGGCTGCTCTGGGCCCACTGCGCGCTCACCAGGCCGGGCTCCGGCTGAGGGCTGAGCAAAGGTGCGGGTTTTTGCCTTTCGGTACCACGTTCTTGACCTCGTCTGGTACCTGGTTTGACCAGGGCAAACTACTCTTCCATGCCACAGTTTCTGACTATGAAACAGGTTAATAGCAAGGCTGGTGTGAGGATACGTCAGCCTCCTTGGTGCTAATTCAACACCAACAGGAATCCCCATTGGGGTGCAGTGGAGAAGGAAACAGGCAGTGCAAACCGTCAGTTGTGGCCCAGCACTGCTGTGGAGGCAGCATGGCTGTGAGCAACCTGGACCAGGCCCCTTCCAGCAGGCAGCTCTGCCCCACTCCGCTCCTGGCTGCTCTGCTCTGCTCTGCGCCCGTCTGCTCCAGTGAAGCCAGGGAAAGGGAAAGTGGGCTCTCAGGCCCTGAGGGAAACTGACTTATAGACAGAAGTCCCTGTTCCTGGTCCCTGATTGGTCTGTCCTCATGCAAATGAGGGATCCAGATCCTCACAGTTTGATTGGTCCACAAGGCACTGTCCTGATTGGTGGGTGAAGAAGCTGTGGGGTATAGCTGTGTGCTTCTCTTGGGTGGGGAAAGCCTCAGTCCTATTGGTTGAAACAGGGTTCCAGGAACTCCTGGCTCAGCCTGCAGGAACACGGTGCACGAGGCAGTTCAGTGGTGTGGTGGGCAGCTCAGTGCAGCTTTTATTTTTTTAATTTAAGCCCAGTTAAGCCACCAGGACCCCTAATTTACTAGACCTCTTCTTTCTCAGGGTCCACAGATAACCTGTGTAAAATGGTGGGGAACTATGTCTGGCAAGCAGGACGTGCTCAGCACCTGTTAGCGATGGTGCGCATTAGGTCATGTCAGGCTGTAGTGTCACTGCTGTGACTCGGTTTGTGCCCAGGAGGCAGCTCAGGTCTTCATGTAGCACATCTGTGCCAACCCCTACTCTGTGCCCGGCTGTGACTCCTCCTGAGTGCAGGCCAGAGGAGCTGGGGGCACTTGGGCAGAGTGAGGTGCCCCTCATTTCCTGGAGTCCAGCCCAGAGGACGGTTCTGTGGGGTTAAGCGCTTAGCAGCCGGTCAGCTCCTCACTGCCAGGGTCGGGCAGTGGGGTCCCAGGAGGAGGAGGGTTCCCTGGGCCTGCCCCTGGGTTCCTTTCCTGTGGCTGTTGTAACCAAGTACCACAAAGTGGGTGGCTTAAAGCCCAGACATTTATTCACTCCCCGTCGTGAGGCCAGAAGTCTAGGTGTGGCAGGCTGTGCTGCTCCTGGAGGCGCTGGACAATCCTTCCTGCCTCCCAGCCCCGGTGGTCCAGCCGCCCTGGGCTCGGGGCCACATCACTCCCGCCTCTGTCCTGCCTTCACATGGCATCTCCCAGTGTCGCTCTCCCCTCTTCCCAATGCCTCCCTCTTTAAGGCCACTTGTGATCCTTCAGGGCCCACCTGGTTGGCGGGTGAAGAAGCTGTGGGGATACAGCTGTGCGCTTCTCTTAAATGGGGGTAATTCAGGTCATCTCCCCATCTCAGAGCTTCTGATTCCAGTTGCAAAGATCCATTTTCCAAATAAGGTCACATTTCCCGGTTCTGGGGACTAGGACCTTATGTCTTTGGGTCTGCCATTCAGCCCATTATCCACCGGCCTGGACCTGGAAGCTGAGGAGCCATGTGGGGTCAGGAGGGGGACAGGGCTTCCCCTGGCCATTCCTCCCTCCTTGCATCTAAAAGTGACCTGCCGCCCTAGCTGGTGTGGCTCAGAGGATAGAGCGTCAGTCTGCGGACTGGAGGGTCCCAGGTTCGATTCCAGCCAAGGGCACATGCCCAGGTTGCAGGCTCAATTCCCGGTGTGTGTGTGTGTGTGTGTGTGTGTGTATGTATGTGTGCGCGCACACAGGAGGCAGCCAGTCAATGTTTTTTTTTGTTTTTTTTTTAAATGACTTTTTTAAAAATATATTTTATTGATTTTGTACAGAGAGGAAGGGAGAGAGATAGAAAGCTAGAAACATCGATGAGAGAGAGTCATCGATCAGCTGCCTCTTGCACACCCCCTGCTGGGGATATGCCCACAACCAAGGTACATGCCCTTGACTGGAATCGAACCCGGGTCCTTCAGTCCCCAAGCCGACGCTCTATCCATTGAGCCAAACCGGTCTCGGCCAATGTTTCTCTCTCATCATTGATGTTTTTATCTCTCACTCTCCTTTCCTCTCTGAAATCAATTAAAAAATTTTTTTAAATAGTGTTAATAGTGGTCTGTCCCCAGCACCCTGTGTCGGACTGGGCTCGCATGTGCACGTGCAGGTTGCCTTGTCTTCCTGTGAGTGACGGAGACACGCGAGCAGAACGATCCCCTGCGGCCCCCATGAACACACACACACACACACACACACACACACACACGGCAGGCCAGCAGTCGCCGCTTTTCCGTGGGCCACGTAGGGCGAGCCCACATTTGTATGTGGGGGAAGTCACCGAGGAGGCCTGTCCTTCCTGGTCGCTCGTTTGGGGGTGAGGTCGGGTGATGGCCACGCTGTGCGGGTGGACACGGCTTGGCCTACCGCCGTCGGCCCTGCCTGGGAAGTGGCTGGGTGGGGTAGGGGGGTGGGGGGATGTCCAGGTGGCATCATGGAAGCCAGGCTCCGCAAGGAGGAGCCCAGGGCCATCTGGGTGCCACCTCGCCCGTCCCTGCACGGACGGGCCAGATACAGCCTGCTGTGCAGCGTGGGGACATACTTCTACTAAACGCCATTCGTCTTGTGTCTGAAATTCACATCTAGGTGGCCTGTATTTGACTCACTAAATCCAGCAACTCTGTTTATTGGCTCACGTTGCCCGGTTTAAAAACCACAAACAAATATTAAGTAGAGATGAAAAGGGAAGGAGAAATTGACACGGTTAAGATTATTGAACAAGAATTTGTTTCTGGAATTATTATAGAAATAGCCCCGCACTCCCCTCGCTGTAGATCTTGAGAGGATGTTGCTGGGCTGGTCTTGTTTACTTTTCCTGAAACTCCGGCACCGCCAGGCTGGGCCAGAGCTCTTGGGCGGAAGCGGCCCACTGGCTGGGGCGGTCAGCCCCGCTCTTGGAGCCCCTTGGGCTCAGTCCTGGTTGGGGGCTGGGGGAGCCGATGGGGCTCCCTGCCTGCCTGAGCTGATGGTGCCTCCACACAATCAGGATTCCTGCAGTGCACGCCTGGGCCTCGTGTGGCCCAGCCCCTGGCAGGGGGGCCCCGCTGCCAGTTCTCCAGCTTCTCATGACTGCCCAGCGCCACTTCCGTTTGAGACACGGCTTCCCCCCAAGCCTGTCCCTTGTTCTGACGCCTGCTGTGTCCCCACAGCCTGGGTGTGCCCTCCGTGTGTGCCGAGGCCGGAGCCCACAGCTCTGCCTCAGAGAGCTACGGAGGCTGCACAGGGATGCCCGATGGACAGCAGGCACTGCCCAGTCGTGGGGCCAGTGCTGAGCAGGGCAGTTGGGGCGAGTGAGGATTGGAGGAGTTAGTGGGGCCTCGGGGGACGTGGGATCCGAGCTGAGCCAAAGGGGCAGCTGAGGAGGAGGGTGTGTTCAGGGGAGAGTAACTTCTCAGATGGAGTCAGGGCCGTGGGCCTTCCTGTGTGAGCCCCTACCTGTGTGGACATATCGGCCTGCTGAGCTGTCTTGTCCCCAGGGGCAGGGCCCAGGAGATCAGGGCCATCTCTGGTCACCTGTTCATAACGTCTACCTGGTGCTGCTGTAGAAGCCCCTCGGCAGTCATTGAATGGACACTCGAACGGACGAATGAATGAATGAATGAAGGAGTGGGCAGGAGAATCCTGGGGCTGTGAGGATGGACCTGCCCGAGGTGGTGTTGAGCTTTGGGTAGGGGCCTGGTGAGGGCGGCCTCGGAAGGCAGGCTGGGGTAAGGCTGGGTCCCTCAAGGAGCGTCATGGGTGTGAGCAGGGTGGTGCTGGTTAGGAAGGTGAGCCAGAAGGAGGTGGGGCAGGGGTAGGTGGGCAAGATGGCACCAGAGAAGAGGCCGAATGCTGGACCGCTGGCCTGCATGGGAGGCCGGTGACTGGGAGCCCCTACCAGCTCCCCCTGCCCTGGCTCCTGCCCTCTCTGCTGTGCCGCCCTCGCCACCACATGTCTGCTTTCTGCCTTCTGCCGAGCTGCTTCCCTCCCCGAGACCTTTTGTCCCTGTGCGCACAGGGCATCCAGTAGGATGTGAATAAAAGAAGTTCCTCCGAGTGCTAAGCCCACACTTGTAGGGAGCTATGGGAAGTGACAGGAGAGCCCCGCGTCACCCTGCGTCAGTTTCCCGGACGTGGTGCCTTTCTGTCCTCGGAGGCTGAGGTGTCTGCCGTGCTCAGAGCCTGGCTGAGCCCAGCCAGTATGGACTAGCACAGTTTCCTCGCCATGGAGGGCATACATTTTACCTCAGCAGGAGCTTGTGCACACTTGTTCCTCTTCATTCGCAATCCTGTGGATCTTGCTTGAGGTAAACCACGTTACAGAGGATTAGAATCGATATGTAGAACAGGTGACTCTTGGACAACGTGGGCTTGAGCTGTGCAGGTCCACTTACACATGGGTTTTTCAATAAATATACAGGCAGCCCTCAGTATTCTCAAGTTTCGCATCCTGGGATCAGCCAACCATAGATTGAAAACAGTATTTTTGATCCATGGTTGGGAGTCCTCGGATGTGAAGGGCTGACTGTGCATAGCTTCACGCGATACTGTGTCTGCAGGGATCCTGGAACCCGTTCCCCACAGATACCACGGGATTGGAGTTAAGTTTGGGGGAAGTCAAAACTTATACATGCGTTTCCGGTGCTGCTAACCCCCGCACCGTTCAAGGGTCAGTTATCTATTTTCTATTTATATAAAAGCCTAAGCGACCGGATGACCGGCCGGGAGCTATAATGCACACCGACCACCAGGGCATGTGCTCGATGCAGGCACTGCCCCCTGGTGGTCAGTGCACTCCCACAGCTAACCTCCTATGGCCAGCCAACCTTCCACAGTACCTCCCACCAGCCGGCCGGCCCTGATCGGCCCCAATTAGGACTGGGTGAGACAGCCCCAATTGCCAGCCAGGCCGAGGGACCCCACTTGTGTATGAATTCATACACCAGGCCTCTAGTGTGTGTGTGTGTGTGTGTGTGTGTGTGTGTGTGTGTTTACATATATATATATATATATATATATATATATATATATATATAAAACTCTAAGTGACTGTTAAACCGAACAATCAGAACAATCGGAATGACCGGTTGACTAGTTGCTATGATGGGCACTGACCACCAGGGGACAGGTGCTCAATGCAGGAGCTGCCCCCTGGTGGTCAGTGTGCTCCCACAGTCAATCTCTTGTGGCCCCTCTGTCCTTGACCAGCCCCAATGGGGGGCTGGCTGGCCAGTCTCCCAGGGTCCCTCCCTCTGGCTGGCAAGCCCCCCAATAGGCCTTGATCGCCAGCTAGGCCAAGGGACCCCACCTGTGCACCAGGTCTCTAGTATATACATAAAAGTCTAAGCATCCAGATGATCGGATGACCAGCCGGTAGCTATGATGTGCACTGAACTCCAGGGGGCAGATGCTCAATGTAGGAGCTGCCCCCTGGTGGTTAGTGCCTCCCACAGCTGGAGCGCCGCTCAGCTGACAGATGGGTGCTAGATGCCGGGCTCACTGCTGGCCAGTGTTGCTGCAGCAGCGGTGCGAACCTTTCCCTCGGACACACCCCCTGCGCGCCTGAGCCGTGGTGGTGGTGGCGGCGGCGGCAGGCGCAGCGGGGCGGGTGGAGCAGGATTGACACGGGCAGCGGGCTGGAGCCGGATGAGCTGGCGGGTAAGGCTGGGCTGTGACAGTGCGGAGGTCCCCTCAGCCCCACAGGCCAGGCCGAGGGACCCCACCGGTGCATGAATCCGTGCACCGGCCTCTAGTATGTCAATCTTTTTGAAACAGTAAAATGGGTCTTTGTAAGTTAAAATAGTATAATTCTCTGCTAAGTCTAGATTTTCTTCTCCACACGTTAAAAAAGGAAAAGTTCTGAGTTAGAGATGCTGCTTGGTGTGAGGCCTTCTGTAGCAGAGACACTAGGAACCAGTGATGAAATATTCAGGCAGCTGCACAGGGATCCTGTTCCCGGCCTTCCTTCTGCCCAGAGGCTTGGGTGCCCCCTCCCTTGGGGGCTGCCTCCTCTTCCTCGCAGCCTGTGTGTGGGGGGGAGGGGGATTGTTTAAGGGTAGTGTTTAAAACTTTATGTGGTGCAGATGACACTAGCCTAACTGTTTCTCCAGCTTCAGATTGCTTTTGGAATTCCATTTCATTGTAACATTATTAACTGTAAACAAACCTCTGTTCAAAGAAATGAAATGTCCTTAGATTTGCCAGTCTTTAATTTCTTCTCTCCCTTACTGCCTCTCCTCACTCCCAGTTGTTGATCTCTGTGTACTTCCCAGTTCCAAGAGCTGCTTTTCTGTTTGTGAAGTCTTGTTTGGCTGCTTAGCAATGAAATAAGTGGGAAGGCGGGCTGTGCTCCTGGAGACCAGAACGGGGGCGCCCGCCACGCGCCCCTGCAGCTTGGCCTTTGGTTTCTTGGGGCTTGAAGTGGTAAAACCTCAAGAATTCACATTAAAACAAACAAGCATGTGAAAACTTGCATAATAACAAACTGCTGAATGGGAGCATTTTGAACAGAGCATACGCTTGTGCTCAGTCTATTGTGGACTACTCAGCGACATGCATACTGACAGTGCTGGTGCTGACCACCCACTTCCTAAACTGCATTCGTGCTCAGATTGGGGGTAAAGCTACCAAGGACTTGATGGACTCTTTGAGGCCAGATCAGTAATTGTTGCCAGCAGAAACACTTCAAGGAGGCCAGTTCCCGCACAGGCATGTATGGTGAAGCGGGAGGCGGCGGTGGCGAAGAGCCCGCCGAATGGCCCTGTGTGAGCCCAGCCCGCACCGCAGCCGCAGCAGGTGCCGCCCGCGCCTTGTCTGCTAGGACCTTCAGCTGCGGGATTGTGACTGCGCAGGCAGCTAGGGTTTCTGCTCCGTCCGGAGCACACGCTTTGGACCGCCTGTTAGTGCTGACCCCCGGTGCTGTTTTCGGAGTTTTCCCGGGCGTTAGGGTGGCCTCTGTGGGGTGGACTGAGGTGTTTGAGACGGATGTTTTCCCCACTCGGTACTGCATTCGCATGCATTAATAGGGGGGGTGGGGGACACGGACTATGAGACATCAGCAGATGCCTTCGGGGGGAACCTTCCTAGTGATCACGCACGGAGTGAGACCCCGAGTCTGTAGCCAGTGCCGCGTTTCAGTCCGACTCTGCCCTGGGTTCAAATGGCCCTCAGACGCCTGTGTCTGCAGGGAGCCCCTGGCGGTGGCGGGGCTTCGGGCCACACTGGGAGTGTGAGGGTCTCCAGGTCCCTTCTCTTCTGTCCGGATCGGGGGGTGGACAGTGCCAGGAAGGGGGTGCTGCAGAGTCCTGAGGGAGCCTCGCAGGAGGGGTCAGGGTTGAGGGGACCCACTTTGGAAGGACATTCCTAGCCTAAGATTTACTGCCTCTCCTCCACCGACATTGAGGGTAACTGGAGACTCCCGGTGCTGGGTTTGCTATGAGATACCTCTCCGAGCCCAGGTAACGCCAGGAAGCAGCGGAGCCTGGGCTCCTTAATGACAGCTGTTGTTTTCCTCCCCAGGGCAGCCTTTCTGGAAAAGGATGGCGGCTGCAAGCGTGCTCTGAGCTGTGGCCCCCGGGAGCTATGCTCCTGTCCCGGGAGGCGCGCTGAGATGTACAGAGCAGGGGACACGGTGGAGCGCCCGCCACCGGGGACGGCACCCCCCCGCCTGAGGAGTGTGGAGGTCGCCCGAGGGAGAGCAGGCTACGGGTTCACCCTCTCCGGCCAGGCGCCCTGTGTGCTCAGCTGTGTCATGAGAGGGAGCCCTGCCGATTTTGTGGGCCTCCGAGCCGGAGACCAGATCCTCGCCATCAATGACATCAACGTGAGGAAGGCGTCCCACGAGGACGTGGTCAAGCTCATCGGGAAGTGCTCCGGGGTCCTGCACATGGTGGTGGGCGAAGGCCTCGGTCACCTGGAGTCCTGCTCCAGCGACGAGGAGGTGGGCTTCTATGACGGGAGGGGCTGGCGGAAGCCCAGACTGGACTCCAAGGCGCTAGGCATCAACAGGGCCGAGAGAGTCGTCGAGGACATGCAGTCGGGTGGGATTTTCAGCATGATCTTCGAGAACCCCCGTCTGCACGCCAGCAGCTCAGAGCCCTCCAAGCTAAAGCAGAGGTCTCTCTCAGAGTCGGCGGCTGCGCCACTCGACCTTGGGCAGGAAGGTGTAGGCGAGCCGCAGCCCGGCCTGCTTTCCAAGGAGATCTCCCACGCTGTCAATGACGACTCGGTGTTCAGTCTTGGCCTGGAGAATCAGGAAGAGTTCGGATTAGACGCAAGTATTTTAAACGTCGCCATGGTCGTGGGCTATTTGGGTTCCATCGAACTTCCTTCCACGAGCTGCAGCCTGGAGGCTGACAGCTTCCAGGCCATTCGCGGCTGCCTGCGGCGCCTGCGGGCCGAGCAGAAGATCCACTCCCTGGTGACCATGAAGATCATGCACGACGGCGTGCAGCTGTGCACCGACAAGGCCGCCGTGCTGGCCGAGTACCCCGCCGAGAAGCTGGCCTTCAGCGCCGTGTGCCCCGACGACCGGCGCTTCTTCGGGCTGGTGACCATGCAGAGCAGCGACGACGGCAGCCTGGCGCGGGAGGGCGAGGGCGTCCTGCGGACCTCCTGCCACGTGTTCATGGTGGACCCGGACCTGTTCAGCCACAAGGTCCACCAAGGCATCGCCCGGCGGTTCGGGTTCGAGTGCACAGCCGACCCTGACACCAACGGCTGCCTGGAGTTCCCGGCGTCCTCCCTGCCGGTCCTCCAGTTCATCTCGGTGCTGTACCGGGACATGGGCGAGCTGATCGAGGGGGTGCGCGCCCGGGCCTTCGCGGACGGGGACGCCGACGCCCACCAGAACACCAGCACCAGCAGCAACAGCGACAGCGGCATTGGGAACTTCAACCAGGAGGAGAGGAGCAGCCGGGTGCTTGTGGTCGACCTGGGCGCCAGCTCCAGCAGACACGGCCCCAGCAGCAGCACCTGGGAGGGGGCGGCCGGGAGGGGATCCCAGCCTTGGGGCACCCCCTGGAACGGGGCCTTCAACCACGACCCCGAGGCAGGGCCCCCATTTGAAGCCGCTCCACAGGCTGACAGGGGCTGGGACTTCAGTAAGCATTTGGGGCCCACCTCTCACGTGGAGGCCCCCCCGGCCCCCTTGCGGAGCTCGGTCCCTCCTTCCAAGAGAGGCGCTGTGGGCCCTGGCGGTGGGTTTGGCCAGCGGTGGCTTCCGGTTCACGTCCTGCAGGAGTGGCAGTGCGGACATGCCAGTGACCAGGAGTCTTACACGGACTCCACTGATGGGTGGTCCAGCATCAACTGTGGCACTCTGCCCCCTCCCATGAACAAGATTCCCGCTGACCGCTACCGGCTGGAGGGAAGCCTGGCGCAGCCCCTGCTGAGCACCCAGAAGAGGGACTGGTCCAGGAAGGCGTTTGGGATGCAGAACATTTTTGGTCCCCATCGAAACGCTAGGAAGACCAAGGAAGACAAAAAGGTGAGCCTGTGAGTTGGGTTAGTGAACGTGGACTGGACTGGCTGAGTCAGTGACTGGTGCAATGACCGCACCCCAGCTGCCCAGGCTCGCGCTGCTTCCCCTCGCGGGGCCTCTGTCGGCTGCCACAGGTGCCTGCGGGGATCGTGTGCTGAGGCGCCGTCCCGCCCGGAGCCTCCCTCGAGTGCTGTCATCCCAGCAGGCCCTCGCTCTGGCGGGACAGGCGGGGTGGAGGGATGGTGACTTCTCACAGCCCAGGTGAGGGTCTCCCCTCCTGCCTACCCTTTCCCACTGCTGGCGCCTGCGGGGCCCTGTCCCTGCGCCTCTTGGGAGTCCATGGGGTTTCTGGCTGAGTCTTCATCCTAGTGGCTGAGGCAGCACACCCTTTTGTTGTTAACCCTCCCCTGGGGCATTTTCCCCATTGATTTATTATGATTTTATTGAGGGAGGGAGGGAGGGATGGAGCAGGGGAGAGAGAGAGAGAAACATCCACGTGACAGAGCCATCCTTGAGAGAGGGCGGTGTTCCGCACTGTCACCGGTGAACGGGCTTGAGAGGAGTCGTGTGGCCCGTGCTGGGAGGTAAGCCCTGAGTTCCCGCTCCTGGGCCAGGCCTCCTTTGGGACCTGGGGTTGTGGGAGCTCCTCAGGCTGTGCCTTCCCTTTCACTGCCGGTCCGTGGCCAGGGAGCGCTCCTCCTGCAGTTCCCTTGCAATGACAGGTGGCACCCGGCTGTCTGCGCTGTGTTTATTGGTCCCTCTGTAATCCCTTGGAACTCATTGGTTGTTTGTACTTTGCTAAATGGGTTCCCCTGCGTTATTAGCTCAGCCGCCTCAGCTGGAGTGCAGAAGCTCCCAGAGTGGCGAGGAGGGTCCCTGTGTCCCTCCTGGCCTGGCCTGAGCTGGCTGAGGTGTGTCAGGGTGAGTCGGCGACAGGCCGGAAAGGGGAGAAGGACGTGCTATCAGTGAGCAGAGGGCGAGGCCTTGGGAACGGAAAGGAGCCAGGTGCCAGAGGCCTGCGTGCCGCATGGCTGAGTCCTGTCACTGCTCCGAGGCGGCAGTGGCGGGGCTCAACGCCTCCCTTGCCCAGTGGGACTGTAACAGGTAGGGTCCGGCCAGGAGATGGAGAACGCAGCAGGCCTGGCACAGGAACCGAGCGGTAGGGGCAGCACTGAGGAGTGGCACCGCGAGGCCTGGCCTCGGAAGCCTTGCCGAGTCCCAGTGGCACAGCTCAGCTCTCGGGCAGGCCAGGAGGGCCGCATTCAACACGTTTTTCTAGCACAGGGGTCAGCAAACTCCTCAGTCAACAGAGCCAAAGATCAACAGCACAACAATTGAAATGTCTTTTGAGAAGCCACTAAAGCGTTTAAACTTCGTCTAATGCTACTTCTTCAAAATAGACTGGCCCAGGCCGAGCTATTTTGTGGAAGAGCCACACTCAAGGGCCAAAGAGCCATGGTTTGCCAACCACTGTGCTAGCACAATGACAGGAAGTTTTAAAATAGATTGTAAACGTTTCTGGAGAACAGGCCCGGCTTTGATCCTGACCCTGTGCAAACAATGCCCAGGGTGACATTACATCACTGCCCCATCCCAAGGAAGGGAGGACACAGGAGCAGCCTCTGCTGAGAGCCTGGTCGCTGGTATCACTCCAGCGCGGGAGAGGGCGCTCCGAGGTCTGAGCTGCCCGGGCTGGAGCACTGGGCACAGATTCCTCTGACCGTGCGTGCTCACTGCCCTCGGTGGGGGCTCACGCTATGGGGGCAGCTGCCACCAAGGCTGCTCCAGGCTCCAGGGGAGCAGTGACAGGACTCCCTTCGGACGGCCTCTCTCAGGGAGACATTCCCAGCCTCCTCGGGGTCTGGCCCAGTCCAGATGGCTCCCCCTCCTGCCCAGGGCCTGGCTTTCCCTCTGCACTCCCCTGCCTGCCCTCCCTGAGGGCACTTAGGGCTCGAGTCCCCAGGAAATCAGATATTTTCAGCTGCCATGCTTTTATTTGAAAGATGTGGTGACTTATTTGCTGGAACCACAATCACATTCAGAGAAGTGTCTAGCATAATAACAGTGAATTAATTGTAGTAATTTCCCGGAGAAAGAACAAGATGTTTCACTGGCCAGTTATTTCCGGCACCTGAGTCGGTTTGGGCTTCAGACGCCAGCTGAATGTCGGGATTCTTTAGTTTCCCCGACGCTCATGAAATCCAGCCACAGTGCGGCCTTGTGAACCCAGCCTTGGTTAATCACCATTGTTCTCTCACTGCACGTTCCCGCGTGCTGTTTATCTGCTCTGGGGACAGATCCTGTGCCTGGCGGTGAGGCGGGGTCATTCCTGGAGGGGGCAGGGGGGCAGAGCAAGCCCCTGGAGGCCTGGGCAGCCTTGGCTTTGGCTCTGCTTTTATTGAGGTGGTGTCCACAGGTCATGCCATTTCCTCGGGGGGGGGTGGGGCCGGGGGCACAGTCTGGTTTTCTGGACCCTCTCTTCTCTGCAAGGTGGTGCCTCAGGCCAAGCTAGCACCTCTCCCCTGGAGGTAACTCAGTTTACCTTTTCTTTGTGTTTAGGGCTCAAAATTTGGGCGGGGCCTCGGTCTCGCTCAGACTTCTCAGCGCGCCTCTGCGCGGAGATCGTTTGGAAGATCCAAGAGATTCAGTGTCACCCGCTCCCTTGATGACCTCGAGGTAAGCCTTTCAGTTCCTTTCTATCCTCCAGGCTGTTAGAAGCTCACAGATGCCCTGACTCCTTTGCGTTCCACCCGGATCCTGCTCCGCCCCCTCTGAGTCACCCTTCTCCTCACACGGCGGTCACTGTGCGGCCCCAGCCGTGTCCCCAGGCCCAGAGCGTGTCAGTGCTGTAGTCCGTGTGCCTGTGAGGAGGGAGGGGCCCAGCGGTACCCTTAAAGGTGCGATGCTGAGGTCAGATACAGAGACTGCCTTTTGGTGTGGTTTTTCTTTTTATCCATTTTTCTTAAAAATTGAATCGGCTTTACTATTAGAGCAGCTTTAGGTTTGCTCCCTCTCACTTCTTCTCTAAAAAATATATAATTTGCTCCCTCTCACTTCTTCTCTAAAAAATATATAATTCAGTATCCATTCATGGTTAGAAAACTCCCACAAAAGTTAAAATAGGAATTAAAGGGAATTCCCTTAATCTGATAAGGGCATCAAATCCCCTAGAACAGGTATCACACTCAAGCTTTCCCTTTGAGATCGGGAAAGGCGGCATTGCTGGTGCCATTTCTGTCTTGATTTTCATTGCACGTCCTTGTCACTGTGCCATGAAAGTAAAATAGTAGAAGCTAAAGGCTTGGAAAGAAAAATGTAATGTTATTCTCACAAGATACTATTGTAACAAAATCTATAAGAAGCTATAGGTTATTAAAATCAATAAGTGAGTTTAGCAAGGTTGCTGGATCTATGGTCAATATACAAAGATTAATTTTAGATATAATTAGAAAATTACCTACAGATTCAGTGCACTTTTTAAATATATTATTGATTTTAGAGAGGAAGGGAGAGGGAGAGAGATAGAAACTTCAATGATCAGAATAATTGATTGGCTGCCTCCTGTGCACCCCCTACTGGGGATCAAGCACACAACCCAGGCATGTGCCCTTGACCAGAATTGAACCAAGGACCCTTCAGTCCACAGGCCAACGCTCTAGCCACTTAGCCAAACTGGCTAGGGCTAGCCAAGGTATTCTTAGAGGAAGTTCTCCTATCTTATTTTACTAACTTCCTCTATCAGCTATCAAAACGATGAAGTGTAAGAGCAATTTAAGACTGTAAATGTTGGCTCAGGATAGACAGACAGACATGCAGTAGAAGATAGCACTTGGGCTGTGTGTCCAGGGCAGGGTGAGTTTGTGGGTTTTTTTAGTGGTGCTGGGAAAAGTGGAGAAAAAACAAAGGAAGAAATAAACTGAATTCCCACGTCATACAGACAGGATGGGGCCCAGCTGTGCAGGTCTGACTGCAGAGCAGGGGTCACTGAGGGTCACAGACAGCTCCATGGAGGTGGGGGGCAGACACAGAGCGCTGACCATCAAGGCTGGGAGCTGACTGGGACTCCAGGAAGCTTGGTGACTGCAGCATCCAAACGCCCATTTTAAAGGCCCATTTGTGCTGGGAGCACCTCCGGAGCAGAGTGGGCCGGACGCTTAACAGGCATTTGATGAAAGAAGATATCCCAATAGCAAAGCCACATCTGAAGGTTTCCAACCACGTTAGTCACCGGGAGGCGCAAGTTACAGCCACAGGGAGGCTTGTCCACCAGTGTGGCCCAGTGACCAGAGGCAGATGTGTGTGTGGACATGAAGCAGCCGCACTCTGATAAGCCCCTGGGGGCGTGCTTGACGCACCGGCCGTGTTTGAAGGTACAGTGCCCTGTGGCTCGGCAGTTCCACTGCACCCAGAATGTCCTTCCCGAGTACCAGGCGACATGCACGAGGCCTCACGGCGTGGTCGACTCTGAGCCAGAGCAGCCTAATGCCCAGCCGCAGGGAGCAGCACAGGGGTGCTCTGTGGCTGCCTGGACACACGTCCAGAGAGAGGGCAGACACGCAGTGCGTGTGTAGGACTCCAGTTAAAGAAGCTAAAACAGGCCAGACTAAGCCGTGGCTTTTGGTTGTGTGTTCAGAGTAGGACTATTAAGAACTAGAGCCTGGCCATTGTGGCTCCGGGGTTGAGCATCGACCTATGAACCAGGAGGTCATGGTTCAATTCCCGGTCAGGGCACATGCCTGGGTTGCAGGTTCCATCCCTGGTAGGGGCATGCAGGAGGCAGCCGATGAATGATTCGCTCTCATCACTGATTTTTCCCTCTCCCTTCCTCTCTGGAAAAAACAAAAACAAAACAAAACAAAAACACAAAAATATATATACTATATAATAAAAACCTAATATGCTAAGTGTCCAGTCATCTGGCCATCCATTCAACCAATCAAAGAGTAATATGCGAATGATATGCCAAGGCCACTCAACTGCTCGCTATGACGGTAACTGACCACCAGGAGACAAACGCTCTAACTGGTAGGTTAGCTTGTTGCTGGGGTCTGGCCGATGAGGACTGAGCAAAACAGGCTGGACATGCCCTGGAGCCCTCCCGTGGTTCCCCCCCAGCTGGCCAACCTTCTGCATCCCTGCCCAGCCCCGATCATGTACGGGTGGGTCCCTTGGCCTGACCTGCGCCCTCTCGCAATCTGGGACCCCTTGGGGGGTGTCAGAGAGCCCATTTTGGCCTGATCCCACAGGCCAGGCCAAGGGATCCCACTGGTGCACGAATTCATACACTGGGCCTCTAGTACATCACTATGCTTTCGTTATTACCTGAATGATGCTACGCAGGCTTCACTTTGGGATAAATCACAGAAGCGTGTATTTCCCATTTGTGCTCTTTTCTGAATTTGCTGTGAAAATGATCGGCATGGGGTGTGTCTCTCCCAGGCCTGCTCAGATGCTGGAGTCGGCAGCAATGGCCGCTAGGGTTAGGGTTTTACAGATGAGCCTGAGAGAGGAAGATGGAACCCAGGAGCTGAGGCGTGTGGAGGGAGTGTGAAGGAGAGGACAGGAGCTAGTGACAGATTGTGGGGAAGGGGCTCTTGAGACAGAAGGTGGAGGGGGAATGAGACCTTTGCTATGGAATGGCAGAGGGGACGTCTGGGAGAGGACCTGGTACCTGCCCCACAGGGCTTGCAGGGACCGTGGGCGCAGAGTGAGGACACAGCATGCAGGAGCCAGGCCCACACCTGCTGGGAGGCTGGCACTCCCAGACTCCTCTTGGTCTCATTGTGACTCAGTGTCCCATTCTGTCCGCCGGCACCTTGGGTGGACAGGAACCCGGGTGTCCGCGTGTCCGCCACACGTGGTTCAAAGGCTGTAACTGTGTAGGGAGTGCTGAGCCCTGGGAGGTCCCTATTCCCGCTGTCGCCCTCAGACACCACTCTGCCGCTCCCAGGGTCTCCGTGGCTCATGACATCCATGTAACGTGGTGAGGACCGCAGTGTCCCCACTCCTTGAGGGCAGATCCCCCTTCCAGGGCCCCATGCAAGGGGGGGTCACCAGGCCGTGCCCTGATGGGCCACACGAGGCCAATGGCCCTGCCTGTGTCTATGACCTGCCCCGTCACTGGACACACTGACCGCTGGGCCGCAGGAACTATCACTGTTTCTGCTTTACTGAGCGGGAAACTGAGGCAAGGTGCCAGTGCCAGGGAATAAAGGATTGTCCAAGCCCGCGGAGCCCTTCCCCCGGCGGGCGGGCTTAGAGCCTCGCTCCTGCACCGGCTCCCCAGCTGCCTCTCCCAGGACACCGAGCCCCGGCAGCCTGGTCTGCGCGGCTGCCCCGAGGAGCTGTGGCTCGTCCTGCCCCAGGGCATGCTCTAAGGCAGGGGTCCTCAAACTTTTTAAAGTGGGGGCCAGATCACGGTCCCTCAGAGAGCTGGAGGTCCGGACTATATGAACTACTAATTCCTACTGTAACACCTCGGCTGCGCTCACTGCACAAAAAACCTGGCGGGCCGGATCAGACTCCTCTGCGGGCCGCATGTGGCCCGCGGGCCGTAGTTTGAAGACCCCTGCTCTAAGGTGAGAGCACAGCCGACAGGTGCTCAAAAGGGAGACGTCAGGCGGGCGACTCGGTGACTTCGGCGGCGGTGGGGGGGGGGCAAGGCCAGGTGTGGGGAGAGATGGGGCGCCCTGCATGCCCTGGCCTGGTGGCTGCTCTGGGAGGGACTGTCCACGCCAAGCCCTCGATGCTAAGAGGGGCCAGGTCTTGGGACAGGGCACAGCCAGTGTGTCCCGGGATAGAAGGGGTGGGACGGCTGAGTCCACGAAGCCTGCAGGAGCCCAGTGAGAGCGCCGCCGGCCCTGAGTTCCGCCCTGCTCTGGGCACCCCTCCGGTAGGGCCAGGCGTCTGTTTGGAAGGCCCCTCGGGCAGCATGGAGGCAGCAGGGGCTGAGACTCTCCATGGGGCAGTGCAGGCCACTGGGGCCAGACAGCCACCCTCCCAAGCAAAGCTCTCGTTTCCAAAGACAAGGCAGGGGGGCGGGGCATGCTTTGGACTAGAGCACATGTGTCAAACACAAGGCCCGCGGGCCAAATCCAGCCCGCCAGGCCTTGCAATGTGGCCCGCACCGCACTGTCATCACTGCACTCCGCTGGCAGTTTATGACATTGTCAGTTTATGACTGTTCAGTAAACCATTCGGCCCTCGATTTAGGCTGGATTTTAGATTTTGGCCCCTTCTCTGATTGAGTTCGACACCCCTAGACTAGAGAGTCGGGGGAGCTGGCTGGGCAGAGTCTGGCGAGTACAGTGTTGTTGGCATGTGAATACAGCGTTGTTGGCACATCAGGCAGAGCTGAGTGGTAGTGTATGGCCTGCAAAGCGGGGGGCGTCCTGTGAGGCCAGTGGCCAGCTTGCTCCCAGCCCTGCTCTAGGCTGTTCTCTAGGCTGGGGGAGGGGTCCTTCATCCCTCCCCATCGCCCGAGTCTCCTCCCTTTTCCTGACCACTGCTGACAAGTGCCAGGCCCTGTCCTGCTGCCCTGGACTCCCTGGCTGGCTAGCTGTGGCCTGGTCCCAGCCCAGCTCACTGGAGCACCCCATCCCTATCACGGCTCCTCCTGCCGCTCACAGCGCCCCAGCCCTTTCTCTGCATCACCAGAGCAAGCATGTCAAACTCATGGCCGCAGGCCACATGTACCCACAACGAATATTTTTGCAGCCCACCAGTATGACAGTATGTAAGAAACGTTTTAATAAACATCTCATAATTTAATTTTTACAGTATCCTGTTATACGTAATTATTAATTATGAACTGCAATGTTCTTTAATGACTGATTATTATCATCGAGTTGCATTCATTTCCCTTACACCTTATGCACAGGCGCACCATTTCTCTCCACTAGCACCAGCTATTTTAGCAGTATTTTAGCAGCTGATTGCACATCGTTAGTCTTGGACTGACTTATTTGGTGTGTGCAACAGGAAATATTTCACTTTCAGACAGCAAGAAAAATACGTTTATTTGCTTGACGCTTGTTAATTTGTGCATTTGTTCAGTGTCTAGTAAGTTAATGTTCAAGAAAAATGTTAATTTTTATTAAAATGTTCTATTTTATGTTAACGATGACTCATTTAATTCAGCCCTTTGAATTCATCATGTCTCTATAGAAATGAACTTGCGTTTCTATGAAAATTGAAGCTTTTGTTTTTTTGCGGCCACCTGGTTTATTGAGCCCGCCTTGGCCTTTGAGTTTGACATGCTTGGTCTGAGTATTTGCTAGAGGAACCCCCCATTTCTGGTGTTGATGACAGGAACTGGCCATGCGTCTTGGACAGCAGGGGGCGCCCGTGTCCAGACTTCTCCACCTGGGGAGGGGAGAGGGCGGGTGGCTCTGAGGCTGCCCGCTCAGTGGCCAGACTCTGTGCGTGTGTTTGCACGCCAGGTGCTTGCTGTCAGGCTGGCCTCGCCCGGGCAGGCAGACCTGCAGAGCCCGGACTCAGGCCCCCATTGCCTTCTTTGGTCGTTTGCCTTCTTCAGCCTCTTGGCCGGTTTGCTACATTCCTCCCGGCGCTGCTCACCTCCGACGCACTGCAGCCCGGAGCTCACGTGATCCAGGGTGCACTGTACAGGCACTTCACAATGAGCTTTAAAAAAACCCTTTTTAAGCTTGCTGTTTTTATCTCTCGGAGAAATTAACTCCCAAGTTTTTGCTTGTTTTGGTCCTTCATGTACTCATCTAACCTTTAGGTTGTTTACATAGGAAATGATCGTAATTCTCTTTAAAACCCTATTCACTTGGGACGCATTCTAGGACACCGGTCGCCAACCGGTGGTCTGTGAGGTCCGGAAGGTTGGCAACCGCTGTTCTAGGATGTCCTGGTGAGTGGTCCTCAAACACCCGCTACGTGCATTTCTGCTCAAGGGCCAGCAGGGAACAGCTAGCAGCCCTGTCCTCATTGGGCTGGCCCTGGCCAGCACCAGCACTGAGCAGTGGGTGTGCCGGGAGTGCCCCCAGCGGGTAGGCGCTGGACAGGGCACCGCCGAGCTGAGGGCGCGAGCAGTGGGCACTGGGAAGGAAGGGCAGCTAGAATTACAGGCCGTGTGGTCCACACCAGGGCCGGGACTGGGTCAGGAGACAACTGAAGGTCAGACACCTTACCTGAGGCCAGGGATGTCGTGGTGCCACCGCCTCCTCCTTCTCCTCCTTGTCCTCCTCCTCGTCCTCTTCCTCTACCTCCTCCTCCTCCATCTCTTCTTTCTCTACCTCCTCCTCTTCCTCCTTTTCTACCTCCTCCTCCTCCATCTCTTCTTTCTCTACCTCTTCCCTCTCCTCCTCCTTCTATTCCTCCTCCTCCCTCCTCCTCCATTACCACTACCACCACCTCCTCCTCCTCTTTCTACTCACCCAGTCCTTTCCGCTCACCCCACCCCCACCCCAGCATGTGCTGGGCCCAGGCTGGGCAGTTTCTGCGCTCAGCGGCGGCGGTTAGGTGATGATGAGGCCTCTGACCCCCCTGCCCCTCTCTTTCATACCTTTTCTGTACTGAGTGCAGGTCTCTTGAGCAAAGCTGTTTAAGGGAGCTTGAGCCGAGGCTGCTTCTGTCTGTAATGTCCACTCCCAGGCAGGTGCACGTTTCTGTGACAGACAGAGCTGTGTCGTGAGTGCCCACTGGGAGCTCGGGGTCCTCCGGGGAAGAGCAAAGGCAGGCGGGCTCAGTGCCCTCCCAGCAGGTGTCCACATGGGCGCTGTGTTTGGCGCCCCCCCCCCCAAGACACTCCCTGAGGTCTGCCCTCTGCCCTTCCAGGAGCCCAGCCAGCGAGGCCCCGACGTCCCTGCCGCCACATGGACGGTTTGGGGCACTTGGCGTGAGCTCAGGACCCTCCCAGGGCGTCCCAGGGACACAGGTTCTAAACTCATCTCTGCTTCCCCCTTTCCTAACCAGCACCTGTCGTGCTGCCCCCCTTTCAGGGGTGTGGGGTGTGGGGAGGCAGGCCCGGCAGGTCCTGGGAGCGGCCCCGGGAAGGGGTGAGGGCGCGGAGCCGCGGCTGCCCCGCACCGCACACGTGGGGAGGCTAATAATAGAGCTGTCATTAGGCGGGGACGCGCGGAGCCGCTCTGCGTTCTCTCAGCTCCTCGGCAGCTGCTGGGCGGCTGGGAGACCGCCCCGGTCGGCTGCACGTTATCCTCCTGATTTGGGGGAGGAAATACTTTACAAGTGACCTCACAGCGTGATTTACGTAAACGGCTTTCTTCGCTGCACGAGACAGTCCAGTCTGAGTCCCTGGCCGGCCACAGCTTCCTGCAGTGTCCTGTTGCCACGGGTTACGAGGCGAGCAGAATGGAACTTCATCTGCGGCGTCTTTAAACTTTCCTTCCGCGCACAGGCGTGCCGCGGGTGCAGGTCGCTCTCCCGCTGCCTGCCTGCCTGCCGAGGTGCGGGCGTTCGCGGTCCTGATGGATGTGGGAGAAGGGGCGTCCAAGGAGACGCAGGCTCCAGACGATCAGCAGGTGAGTCCTTCTGGCCGCGGGCTATTTAAATAGTCGTGAGCGAAGGCTCGGCGTCTCCAGTGCCGCTCTGCTCAGCTGCTGGTGGCAGCCTGTTAGCGGAACACTGAGCCGCTGTCTCCCGTCTGCCGCCCGGAGCTGGTGAGAGTCCCTGGTGATGGTGCCGCTCTGGGACCACAGACCTGCCTCTCCGGACCCCCTGCCGGTGCCCCCGCCGGCCTCCTCCTTGTCCTCCCCACAGTGATGCCGGAGGCTGAGCGCTAGTGAACTAGCTGTGTTGGGATGGCACAGTTCAGAACCTGCCCTGCTCTTTAGCACTGCGCTGTCTTATGTTCTAAATGTCACGGGCGATCCTGTTGCATGTACAGACCTAGGGAACTGCGGCCTCTAATGACGGGCTATGACCTCAGCTTAGAAAGTTGAACTTACTGTAAACGTTTTTTAAAGGCTTGAGACGGTCTGAAAAGAATGCTTTTATTTTCCTCTGTGGCTCTTGCTGTGCTGAAAGAAGGCAGAAGTGAGTTGAAGTTATTTATAGGAGATTGTCACTAATTACAGGGCCGGTTTACAGGTCATGCTTTCTGAGAGCTGTCTCACCTGCTTGTTGTCCTAATCCCTCGTTAGGGCCAGTGCAGAGGCCGGAGGGGGACACTCAGAGGTGGCGGCTGGAGGGCGGGGTGGGAACATGAGCGACGCCCTTCCTTCCACTCGGCGGCTGGACGGGCCAGGGCTGTGCTGATGAAACGCGTGCGGTTTCATGTACTTGGGAGGGCTGGGCGTGCTCGGAGCCCTGGCACAGCGTGGGCTGCGGGCTGCGGAGAGTGGGCGGCGCTGCCCCGGCCTGGGAGCGGCTAGCGTCCCACTTCCCTCGGCTGCGCAGGTCAGTTCCGGCCGGTCATGTCCGCGGTGGGCCAGGAACATCATTCCTACCCTGTGGGGCTGCGCTTCCATTTCAATAGGACCTCATGGCATGTTGTTGAAAACGTGGCTTTGGTTCGCTTTTAGAAAAGGAGACGGAGTGGTCACTGTGAGATGTGGGCAGTGCACACGCCGGCGGGCCAGCTGGTCCCTGAGGGCGTGTCTCTTAAGCAACAAAAACAGCGGCTCTCTCGTGGAGCTGGCGGTGGCAGTGGGGTCGGTGCCGTAGCCACCAGGGCCCAGGTTAGCCCTCGCAGCCAGCCCTGCATGGTGCCAGGTCACACGGGCAGGGGTGAGGCCGGAGGGCCGGTGGAAGGGTGCTCCTCCCTGAGCCTCAGCTTGTTCGGCTGGAGAATGGGGCGGGGGTGGAGTGCTGGGCTCCCACCCACAGGGCGTGCGCGCTGTAAAAGCCGTGCTTTGTGACAGGGCTGGTAAAGCTGTGCTCCTCCGGGCTGCTTTCATGTGAAGTGGAGGATCGTAAGCCTGTATAGGTGCTGCTTCCCATGATCCTCAGGCGCCAGGAGAGGCGCTGGGAGCCGCCAGCGTGCCGGCCCAGGACGAGCCAGGCCTCCGGCCAAGTGCTCACACCGGCTTCCCGTCTTTACGAGCGAGATGCAGCCTGGCTGCCAGTGTCCACGCCTTTGCCAAGCAGAGCGTCATCGTCCTTAAACCACATCCCGGCGGTGGTCACAGCCCAGATGCCATAAGACACTGGTTGTGGAGACACGGAAGCCCACAGCCTGAAAGAAACGTGACGTGTCAGGGGAGAAGCTTTAACAAGCTTCCTGTGCCCCCTTAGACTGCTCCCCCCTGCTGTGTCTGACGGAGCCTCGCTTCACGGTCCCTGTGCCGCAGGAGGCCGTGACAGCATCCCCGGGGCCGCTGGGCCGGGTCTTGCGGGGCCTGGCTGGCTTGAGGCTTCCTAGGCCAGAGGCAGGGCAGGAGCAGAGGGCATTCCCTGCAGTCGCGGCGTCGCACACGGGCCGTCCTTCCCATCCTCTGAGCAGCAGGAGCAAGTCCCACTCAGGCCCCGGGCATGGAGACCTGCTGCCTCGCCCTGCTCCTCCCTGCTCCGTCCGGGGCGTGTGCTGCCATGCTCCGTGCATCCTCCCTCATGTCCGCTCAGGTGGCAGGGCTGCACGGGCTGCCACTGCTGCGGTCTGTCCTCCCTTCCCTTCCTGCCGCACACCCAGCAGAGGCGTGTGTCTCGGGTTGGGGGCTGTGGCAGGTTAGCTGTGACTTTGGTCTGCCTGGCAGGTGCCTGGGCTGCAAGGGGCTGAGGGCAGGAGCTTTCCCGAGCCCGGGGCTTTGCTCTGCACCGGGCTTTGCAGGACCAGAGGTAACCAGGCCAGTCATGGAAGTCAGGGCCGGCCTCTCCCAGGCGCTCAGAGGGCAGAGGGCCCGGGGCTGGGCGGGGGCTGGAGGAGGCCAACCTGGGGTGGAGCGGAGGCTGCACATTTGCACGGGGAAGTGTGAGCAGCACGAGAAAGACAGCACGTGCTCCGAGGAGTCAGGGCTGCCGTGATGCGAGGGGCTCTCTGGCGTCAGAGCCAGCCGTCGTCCCTGCGCCACTGGCCAGGACTCTGCCTGCTCCTCTCCGGCCACCGGGCAGGCCGCCCGGGCAGGAAGGTGTCCCCTCCACACAGCCTGGGTCCCGGAGGGGCAGGGCCGCCCGCAGGGGCGTGGGTGCCCGGGAGCCGTGGCGAGGCTGCTGGAGGCCCTGGTGTGAGCGCGTCAGGCGTGCCCTTCTGTGGGCTGGTGTGCTGGCGGCGCTCCGCCCGAGCCTCAGGAGGAGCTCACGCTGGCCGCGTCCTGCGGATTCGGTGCCCTTTTCCATGTGCCGGCCACCTCCTCTCCCAGATGGCCCCGCAGAGGCCTGGCTAGGCAGCCCTCCGCCACCTCCTCGGCCCACACCTCTGGGGACCTACAGCCACCTGTTGGGGCGGCTCCTTGCCCCTCAGGGTCAGCTTTGCTCACTGTTATCTGAGTAAGAAGGCGGATGAGGGAAGCGCTGCTCCAGGCTGCCCCGCAGCTTCCCCTTTTCACGCAGACGCAGGCCCCGTGCATGAGCCTTCCTGCCGTCCCCTCCGCCCGGGCCTGCGGGCAGCATGCGAGCACATCCCGCTGTGCTCTCTCTCCACCCGCAACTGAGCTGGCCTGACCCCTCTGAGAGCAGCTGCGTCTCCCAGCGTCTGGGTGGCTGTCCTCGGGCCTCCCTCTTCCCTCCTGCCCAGGTCCTCTGCGCTGTCACTTAGAGACCACCCCAGCCCCAACCCCACAGCCCGTTCCCTCCCTCCCCTGGATGCGCATGTGCCCACGTCGGACTTGGACCCCTACACACCCTACGTCTGCTCGCCCCTCAGAGCCCTGCCCTTCTCAAAGGCCCGCCCAGGCTGCCCCCTGGGGCTGGGGCTGGATTCATCTCCAGCCCCAGCACAGGAGCCGGGAGGGGGGGCGCTGAGCAGGGGAGCTGGGGGCCCTCTGGCCGCATTCCCAGGCCCGCACCTAGGTCTCTGCCCCAGGCTCTGCGGCTGGGACCGCGGGGGGGGGGGGGGGGGGAGCAGCAGGAGCAGCCTGGGGCACGCGGGGCTCCAGCTCGAGGCTGACTGGTCGGAGAATTCATAAGCCTCGGCTGTTAGGAGAAAACCCTGAGGTTGGGGTTCAAGTTCAGGCAAGAGGGGCCTCCGGCTCGTCCCCAGTGCGGGAAGGCGCTGTGTGCTTGGAGGAGCTCGTGGGACAGGGTCCACCCGGGAAGTGTGCCGGTGCCACGTCCCCGAGGCCTCCGCCACACCAGTGCTCACGCCGACGGCGCTGCGGCTCAGCGCTGTCCTGTGGGATGCCACCTCCTCAGTGGCATCTGGACCCACCCCATCTCTGTTTGGGGTCTCTGTGAGCTTGGGCCGGAGGTTGGGGCTCTGTGTAAGGTCCAATGTGCACATTAAATCCCAACGTGGGCTGCCTCGTCAGGCATGGCTGCAACGCTCCCATGGTGACAGTCCTGTCGCTGGGCTCGCCTGGCTTGGCTCCTGATCTTACTGAAACCAAAGAGCTCTCTGGGACACACACACTCGCATGTGCATGCACATGCGTGTACGCACACACTTTGCAGACAGGTTCACAGGCGCTCTGACCCTCGATCGCCCAGCCTGCCTCCCTCAGGCTTCATAAGCTGCGCTGTGCTGTGATGGCTGCACTTCCTCGTCCACATCCCTCGCCCGTGTCCAGCTGTCCTGTCTGTCGCCGTGCGGCACTGAGCCCACCCACCGCGCCTCCTCCCGTCTCACAGAAACTTCCTTGTGAGCATCATGGATGGAACCTAGAAAAGGACCTCCTCCTCGCCTGCTGGGCCTCTGTCCGGGTCCTGTGGCACTGCTGGGAAGGATAGTGTGCGTGCGTGTGTGCGCGTGGAGAACATGGGTGGCGGGAGGAGCAGCTGCAGAACCCTCGTGTGGGGTGGGCATGGAGCCCAGCCCCTGTGCTCAGGCCCTGCCTGGCTGCCAGAGGTCACTCATGTCCCATTCCCCCGGGACTGGGGCTGCCCTTCAAGGACAGTCACCATGGCTGCGGGGAGCCTGCCTCTGGCCTGGCAAGGAAGGCTCCTGAGGCGGGAGCTTCAGCCCACATGCGCGGGCTCACAGCTGAGGCTGCAGCTGAGAGCTGGGTGCCACCGGCTGAGGGCACGAGGGGCTGGTTCCCTGACAGCAGCTCTGAGAGTCCTGGGAGTCACGCCAGGACTCGCACACACATGTGGTGCGTGCTCACACGCACACAGCTCTGAAGCCGGGTCTAGGACAGCATAACCCTGGGTGCACTTGGTGTTCCTCTCCCGTCCTCCCATCTCATCCTTGTTTCTTTGTTAACAAGTGCTACTCACGCCCATTGAAGTGACTTGACAGTTCCCTAGAGTGGTGGTCGGCAAACTGCGGCTCAGAGCCACATGCGGCTCTTTGGCCCCTTGAGTTTTTAGCCAAGACCAGCTTAGGAGTACCCTAATTAAGTTAATAACAATGTACCTTCCTATATAGTTTAAGTTTTAAAAATGTGGCTCTCAAAAAAGTTTCAATCATTGTACTGTTGATATTTGGCTCTGTTGACTAATGAGTTCGCCCACCACTGCCCTAGAGCAAGCATGAGTTTGACATGCTTGCCTGGAGGGTCCTGGCTGGGTGTGCAGGCCCCGGGGCAAGGAGCAGAGGGCAGGCGGTGAGAGGGCACGAGCGGGGTGGGGTGCAGTCATGGTTCCCACCAGTGGGCGGGGACCTGGGGGCCACCATGCTCTTGGGTCTTCAGCCGCAGGTCCCGCCTCTCTCCCTGGTCTTCCCTGCCCCACGTGGACCTGCTCACTGCTGCTCCAGGGCCAGCCAGGAGTTGCCTTAAAGCTTAAATGATCAAGTTTTTAAAGTGAAATCTAAGGCGCAAATTGGATTGTTACATTAAGGCTTACAGCGTTTGTCTTATTCATATTTTTCTCGTTGTATTAAAAATATTGGATAAGGCCGAAACCGGTTTGGCTCAGCGGTAGAGCGTCGGTCTACGGACTGAAAGGTCCCAGGTTCGATTCCGGTGAAGGGCATGTACATTGGTTGCGGGCACATCCCCGGTAGGGGGTGTACAAGAGGCAACTGGTCAATGTTTCTCTCTCATCGACGTTTCTAACTCTCTATCTCTCTCCTTTCCTCTCTGTAAAAAAAAATCAATGAAACATATTTAAAAAAAAACAAAGAAAACCATTGGATATGTTTGGGCAGCTTGCAGACCTCTGGTTCCTATTTCAGAGTCCTATGTGGTTATTGATGTTTTTATGTCCCAGGGAGGAAATTTGCCAGTGCCTCAAAACTGAAAACTTAAATGACTGTATATTACTGCATACCAAAGGAACGTGGAAATGATGCGTTCTCCTAATCGCACTGTCTGATGTTACTAACAGAATCAGCCTTCCTAAAGGCTGGATTCATCATAAACCACTTTTCATAGAAGTCATCTCAACTTTCTAAACATTAACTCAAAATAAAACTTCCACGAACGTGTGTGGGCGGAATTCCTGCCAAGAATAAACCCCGGTCAGCTCCCACTGGACTGCGGGGTCCGCAGCCGCCGCCCTCGAGGCAGCACTCGGCGGGCTGAGCCTGCAGTAAGTCCCTCCGCAGACGCACACGAGCCCCTTTAGCTCCGGTGTCTGCGCCAGGGGGCGTCCAGCCGGGGGCGTCGCCTCGACCTTGGGAAGCTGCCTCCTTCTGTGCCTGTTTAACGCGCCAGCACCCTGCCAGCTCACCGGGACCTTTGCCCTGGCAGCTGCTTTGTGGCTGTGCTCTTGTAAGTGTAGCACGTGGATTTAGGAGGAACCCAGAACGTGCAGAAAATGCAAACACGTTAGTAAAGCACATGGTACCGGTACCAGTGGAGGAATGTTGGGTCTGACTTCATAAAAATGTTCCTGTGGCCTAGCTGAGGCCAAGGGCCTGGCAATGCCGAACTTTCAGTCACCGGAGCTGCGGTGCAGTGCCTCCGTGGCTGCTCTGGAGTGATCTCGGGGCTTCCGTTGTGAACTGCATCGCCGGTCAGCCAGGATGTGCTCACGGCATGCAAACCAGGCTTCCGAGGGCAGCTGGTCGGAGTTGGGCCTGCGGTCCGTCCCAAGGCAGAATGACATGATTTGGGTCACCTGCCTTTCCCACACACCCCAGGTTGTGGGTTGTCTGCCTGCACCTCCACCCCACACCAAGCAATGGCCACCAGGACAGCACGCTGTGTCCCCCACTCCCCATAGGGCACTCCCGCCCTCCTCTCCCCTGCCAGCCCTTCCCCATGGCACTGCCTGCTCCACCCCTGTATGCCCGCCGAGCCCGGCCACGCGCTCCTCCGCTGCTTTGCATCCTGGTGCTCCCGCGCAGGAGGAGCTGGGCCGGGCTCTGCCACGCCCAGGTGCACCTGCGCATCCGCACGTGTTGGCAGCGGAGGGGGCTGTGGTAACTGCACCTTAGTCGTGTGCAGGTGAAGAAGCCCGTCTCTCTCATGTGGTCTGGATGGAGGACGGTGGTTTTGTGTCCGGTGGCAGGAACTGTCTCTGGGCTCTCCTTTAGGGTCACGTCTAGTTGGGCTGTGACAGGAGGGGAGACCGTGATAAAGGGCTGGGCTGGTCCCGCTGGCACTCTTCACCCGGCCTGTGTTAGGAGCACTCCCAGGTGAACTTACCTTTCATCCAGGCTTTCTGGACGGAGCTCGCTGCCTGGTGCGCATGGCAGCCAACACGATGCCAGCTTTTGGAAAAGCAAAAAGCTTTAGTTTGTGAGCAGATCAGCCCAAACAGGGGGATGGCTCAACCCTGCGGGGCCTGGGGCTTCAGCACTGCACAGTCCTGGACAGCGGGCCCTTGATGCTGAGAGGCCGTGACCAGTCCCCCCCTCTGGTTCCACGGTGGCGCCGCGAAGGGTGCACAGGTGTCCCTCGTGAGCGTGCGTCCCAGGTTGGAACTGCGATTCTGGGCCTCGTGGGAACCGGACAGGACCGGTCCGAGCTGGTTCTGCAGTTACAAGCAGATGTGGGCTGGGCAGGGGACATCCGTGACCTCTGAGTCCTCATTGGCCCTCCAGGAGAACCCTGCGTACACAGAGGCCACCCAGATGCCTAGAACTTTCTTAGAGTCTGGTCTTGGGAGTGCTCTTGGCACAGCGACCCAGACTCGGGGAAGGGAAGGAGGTAGAGTGAGGCTGTGGCTCGGGATTTTGAGTCCTTCCTGGACGGTGCTGGCCCCGAGGCCTCTAGAACCTGGCGCCTTCCTGGTGGGCACCTTGAGCAGCGCCTGCTGGGACGGCGCGGGATGAGCGCCTTCAGGGCTTCCCACGTGCTCGCCACCGCGCTGTGCACCCTGTTCTCGTCTCTGTGCCTCGTTCTTCCCGAGTCTGCCTCCCAGTTCCCACACCTCTCCAGCCTTCCAATGTACGCAGCCTCTCTGCTGAGCGTTTAATTCCAGCGGTTGTAGCTTTCCTTGTCAGGCATCCATCCTACGGGGTGAGCTTCAAACTGCCACTCCTCCTCATTGTGCAGCTCTCCTTCTCTCACTCCGTAGTTCTCTGACATCCGGGTTAGGAGGACTCCCCAGTGTCTCATCCATTGTTGTCCACTCTGCTGGCTCTTTCTCATGGAGGGCTTTTCTTGTTTTTAGGGATTTTTGAACGGTGAGCTCATATTCGCGCGGCTGCTTTCTCCCCAGGCCTGTGTGTGGCCGCCTGCCTGCAATCTGAGTGGCCCGCTCTGCTGACCCCAGCCGGCCCCGGCAGTGACCGCTCTCCATCCCAGGGACTCCCCGGCTTCTTGGGGAGCAGCACTTCGTTAAAAAGCCTGTTGTCCCTGTGCTGTCAGTTTTCCACAATTCTAAAGCCCGTGCACTGCCAGCAGCACATCTGTGGCCCTTGCCCCGGTCCGCGTGCTTGGCACCGAAGGCCCACAGGCTGGAGCGTAGCCTCCCCCCGAGCCCTCCCTGCTTGCCGCGTCCACGTGGCCCCCTCCCTGCCCCTCAGGCATCCACTCAGCCGTCACCTTCTTTGTCTCTGGCTGCAGCGACCCCCACCACCCTCCACTTCATCTCAGGGCCCTGGGGCCCGTGTGGAGGGTTTGCATGCCTGTCTGGTCTGCCCCAGCCCCGGCATTGCCTGCGCCCTGAGGTGGCCCGGCCTCGCGTTCCTGCGGCTGCACCTGATGACTGGTTTCTCAGAGGCTGCTGCTGGACACGCAGTTTGTGGTGTGTGTGCTCGCAGACTTCCCTCTCCTGGTCTCTGACCTTCAGCTTGGCTGGGTGATCGGTGGTGAGTGTGGGAGAGGGACAGCGTCATGGCCTCTGTCCCCGGGAAGGAGACCTGCCTGCTTCTGCGATGGAGGCCGGTAGCCGGGGGCGGGGGGCGAGATGACAGTTAAAAACCGGACGCACAGCCGCCATGTTTCACCCGGGAAGTCACGGGTAAGGTGCAAGCGGCAGTTTCGGAGATTCTGACCCAGACAGGACTCAGGACGGTTTGAAGAGTGGCAGGCCCCTCCTGGGGGGAGGGGTCACTTAGCTGGCTCCTGGGCTGCAGGTGCCCGTCCTGCAGGTAAGGGGCTGCGACAGGGTCTGCTCGGCATGGGAGAGGCCCCGTCCCTCTTCCGTGCAGGCTGAGTGCGAGGTTCGGGGGCATCCATTGGGCACGGACCAGCAGGCAGAAGCACAGAGTGCCAGCTAACAGAGCTGTTTCACCCTCAGACACTCGGGCAGGCCGGGTGGTGCCCCCATCGTAATGGGTCTTCATGGGTGCCTGGCACCCGGCACCTCTGGGCTGCGCCTGTTGGCATTTGGGCCTGAGGGGTCTTACCATGACTTCCGCTGGTTGGGGGCGCAGGATCTGGAAAGGGTGTGGTGTGTGGCCTCCAAGGCACAAGTCGACGCTCTTCTCTCTGTATCCTCTGTGACCGCGTCTTCGGCAAAGCCTGCCCACACCCTGCCTCCCGACTCCCTCCCTCTGCAGATGGGGGACCCATTTCCAGGCTGGAGCCTGGGTCTGCAGCCACTGAGAAGGGGGGTCTACTTCCCTTTCTGAGCCGGGAGGCTTCCGTGCACCCACCCCCTGACTGCAGTGCGACAGGAGGGGCCGCTGCTTGGGGCTGGGGCTGGGCCTGCGCGCTGTCCCCGCTGTGGCTGTGCTGGGGCTGGGACATCTCAACAGGGAGCAAGTCACCCTGCACTGAGCCTGCTCCCCTCCAAGCGCCCCACCGGCTCTCACCCTTCCCCGCCTCCCCGATTCTCCTCCCTCCACACGTCCCGGTGGAAGTGGCCTTCCCACAAGGCAGCCCGAGCTGTCTGCTGCGAGCGCATTCCCATGGCCCTCAGCCTCTGCCGCCGGCCAAGCCGTGTTTGTTGCTGAGTGTCTGTCATTCCAGGCCTCCCTCCACCGCCGCCTCCTTCCAGTCCGGCTGCAACACGTGGCCCTGTCCCCGTGGGGGCCAACCTCCTCTCCCCCAGCCTCGCCTCTGCCGGGCCCTCCTTGGAAACCTGCCCCGCTGCCTGCTGCGCCCCTCCTCCCACACCTGGCGTGGCTGCGCCCTGAGGTGGCCTGGCCTCGCCTGGTGGTGTGCCGTCCGGGTGTGCCCTGGGCAGTGGGAGGGGTACCAGGTACCGAGCGGGGTGTGTTGTGCCCAGGGCAGCGCTGGCACGTTGGGCACAGCCACTTGCACGCCAGAGGCACTGAAGGGATGGGTGGCAGGTCGCCTGCCCCCTTGAGATCGTGCCCCGCCGCAGCCTCTCTGGTCAGGTGACCATGTAGCGAGCTCTCCCCGAGGCTCGCTGAGGCTGAGGCTGAGGCCGACGTGCTGGGATCTGTTCTTTCCCAAAAAAGTGACGGGGACTTCCGCCCGCCCGGCCTGGCGCGGCCGGCTCACCCACGGCTGGGCGGAGTCCGCTCAGGAAGTGGCGCGCACTTGACTCACCGAGGTGTCTGGTTAGCTGGGCACCTGCGGGGAGGGAGCCGCGGGCCGCGGCGTGTTCCTCGGACGGCTGCTGTCTCCACTTTGCCATGAGGCCCAATTAACTCATGTCTCTCTCTCTTTTCTTTCAGTCTGCAACTGTGTCTGACGGCGGTAAGTCACTTTCTGATGTCTATTTTATTATTTTTAGTGACGTTTTCAAATTGTGGGAGTGTATTTGCCATTAACTCACCCACACTAGGTGTTTTCTTTCCGTTTCCACGGGGGGCGGGTGTAAGGCTAGCGGGGGGCTTCCCCTCACTCCGGTGCCCGCGACATGCTCCGGAAGCCGTTCCGAACCCGCAGACGCATGGTGAACCTGAATTTCAGCGAAGGCAGCGGGTGGCGAGCCCACACCCTGGCTGACAAGCCCGAGCCTGCGCTGGGAGGGCCCGCTCGGCGCCCGGGCCAGCTCGGAGCTCTGCGGGCTGAGCCGCTCTGGAAACTCAGGGCGCTCTCCGCTGCTAACGTTCCCGCTCCCAGGAGAGGGTCCCCGGGGTCAGAGAGGGGGAGGGACAGAGGCTCTGTCTGGAGTCATTGTGCGCGTGGGGCCCTGGATGGAATGGCCCAAAGGGGCGGCCGAGGCCTCTGACTTCCCTGCTCACTCGGTTCCTTTTCAACACCAAGGCGACTGGGAGCGTGCCTTCCAGAGTGCTTGATTCTTCCAATACTCTCTAAAGCCTTTATGTTCACTGGTGGTTTTTACAGGATCTTAATTAATCCACTTCTCTGTCCTCTGGGAGGTGAACTTTATGATTTACCAGAACGTGCTAGCACTTCCTTCTCACACGGGTGCTGCTGTGGGTCTGAGTCCTGGCCACAGCCTAGCGCCCGAGCAGGGGCAGCGGACTGAGGCGCCTCTTGTCACTAGAGAGAAGCCCAGGGTTGTTTTCTCGGCGCTTCGTGCTGCCCCGTAGCCGCTGCCTTCCCCCTGGGCCTGGGAGCGGGCTGCTTGCCCAGGAGGGGCCCTGACGGCCAGCCCAAGCAGGGTGAGGGCGTCCACCCGCAGCCACAGGCGAGGTCACCCCTGGAGCTGAGCCTGCACAGGCCAGAAGTTCGTGTTTGGGGATTTAGTTCTTTAATAAAGGGGATTGTGTTACCCACTTTCTGTGCAGGGACAGCCAGGCCACTTGATCCGGCCTAAGCCAGGAGTGGGAATACTTCCTTAAAAGCCGTCGGACCTGTCCCCGAACCCAGGGTAAAGCAAGTGGCTGTGGAGCTGTGTCCGTGTCCCGCCTCGCTTCTGGTGGAAGACGCATCTCTGCAGGAAACGCGTCCCTTCGAGCGTTCATTCGCTGTGTTCAGTCCAGTCAGGGGTTAGGCTTTGGTTGTCTCTGAAGCTTTCTTCCGTCCGCGCGATAGACGCAAGCGCTAAGTCCGCTGTCTGCCTTTGAAAAGCTGAACTTCCAGGGGGAAGCCCCTGCTCCTAGTCCGTGTCCTTCCTAAGGAAGTGGTGTCCTGGCTGGTGGCGGTGGTTCCCCTCCGTGGGGGCTTTCCACCCCCGCCCTACCTTCCCTTCCCCCTCAGACCTGCTGCTCCGGGCGGGCTGGCCCCTGGGCCCTCGTCCCTAGGGGCCCTCGTGGCCGAGGAGGAGGAGGAGGAGGCGCTGTTCCGTGATTACGCTCTGCTTTCCGGAACCCGCCAGGCGGCTGAGAGGTTTCACTCAGTCTGCCATGTTTTTATTCTTTCTCCTTCCGGTTCTTTACCGATCATACGTGAGGGGAAAAGGGCCTCTCGTTTAATTTGCACGTTCGGTCTAGGACGTATGGCTTACATTCTGCCGACTTCCCCGGCGCAGACACTGGGCGATGGCTCAGTGCCGCCGAGAGAGCGGGGAAGTGGCTGCTGAGCCAGAGCCGCTGTGCGCCCTCGGCTCCCTCCCCTCGCCCAGAGCCCCTGCAGGCCCTGACCCCACTTCCTGGGCCCTGGGGAAGGAGGAGCCCCTAGCCTGGCGCCTCCCGCGGGGGGAGGAGCTTGAGAGGAGCTGGCGGGAATCTCGGTGTTTCCACGCAGAGGTGTTTGTGTCCAGGGGGGCCGGCCGGGGGGCGGGGAGGGGGACACCTCGGGTGTTTTCTCGCAAAGCTGTTTGTGTCGGGTAGAGCAGGACGTCCTGGCTCCCCGGGGTCTGGGCTCCGGCAGTGGTTTCCTGGGTTTCTATGGGGAAGATGCTCGGGCCCTGGGAACGCGAGGCTGGCAGGGTGGCTGGGCTCCATCCGCCTCGCTGGGCCGCTGGGCCGAGAGCACGCCACTCCCTCCACAGCCTGGGTCCAGTCTTGTCAGGGCGGTGGTTTGGACGCGGTTAGCTCTGCTCCTCTCACAATGACACCTTTATTCGCTGCTCACTGTGGGCTCTGTGGCTTCGCTTTAAGGAAGTCGGACAATAATGCTTTTGGAGTCTTTGTCAACTCCAGGGTTCCCCTTCTCAGAGGGAAAGGGGCTCCCAACGCCAGCTCCCCAGGCCGCGCTGGGAGGGCGGGAGGTCAGTCCCTGGGGCTGAGCCAGGCCGGGCTGGGGGCCAGGGAGGCAAGTCCCGCCTCAGGAAGGGAAGAGCCTTCCGCATTAGAGAGAGGCCTGACCTGCCGCGTGGGAAACCGCTCTGACGTGTGCACACAGGACCCCTCGCGCCCGGCAGCACTGAGGTGCGCGTGGTTGGGAACAAGTAGGTGAGACCCTCCATGCTGACGGGACAGAGCCCCTGTCCCCCGCTCCCCGGCTCAGACCTTGCAGCTTTTAGTGAAACAAAGTTGGTTCTTATTTTATTTCTCTCTTTTTTTCACTCTGTACTAAGCAGCTTTGCCAGGACCCCCTCTCCCCCCATCCTCAAAGGTGGGGTGTTCTCTGCCATGTCTGGGTCTGACTTCTGCAGTGGAGAACTTGGGGTGCCCGATGCCCCCATCCACGGGCGCACATCAGGCCGTGAGCGTGGCAAAGTCCTCAAAGGACCTGCTCTGGTCCGGGTCTGTGACACATCCACGTGATGCCTCCTCGGTGGCCGCTTCACCAGCACTCCAGCTTACTTAGCTTGCCCACGCTCCTGCTGGCTTCCCCTCCACTGGGTCCGTGAGTCTCCCCAGGGGGTGGGCCTGGGTCCATGACCGTGTCTGTGACTTTCCTGTGACATCCCAGCCCTGGCACCGCTCTCCGCCCGCTCAGAGCTGCCTCGGGTTGTGTTAGTGCTTCTTCCTGCCTCAGCAGGCACCATCCCCCACCCTGGTCTCTCATGGCCGCTCAGGCGCGTGGGGTCTCTGCCCCCAGCATGCTGTCCCCGCCTGGGGCAGCCTCTCAGATGAGCCTGTGCGGCTGCCAGCCCTTATCCTGAGTATCAGCCGCTCCCCTGCATCACCCCCACGTGAGAGCAGGTGCAGCTCACAGAACGGCTCCCTGGGCCTGGGGTGTTGGCTGGCAGTGCCTGTGCCTATTGGTTCCACGCGCACCTCATCCTCACGGGGAGGTGGGGGGAGGCGGGGAAGGGACATGGCCAGGGAGGGGAGGTGTGGGTTCTGCTCCCGCTGCATAGCTCACAGGTCGACCTCCCACCTCTGAGGGCATCCCTCTCCCTCTGTGCCCTCCTCTCTGCTCCGGGCCTCCAGCATCTTCTCCGCCGTGTGCCAGGACGGCTTTGCATGGCAGGGTGGAAGCACCACATGGTGACCCAGCCCTCACTGCCAACCTCAGGCCCAGCAGGGTGAGGCTAAGCCAGGGCTAAACTGCACCCCATTTCAAATCTAAGGTGGTCACAGTCATAGCTCTGGCTAGTGACACCGGAGGAGAGGAGAGTGTGGGCTCTTGCACAGAACCACCTCATTGGCAGAGTGTGGGTGAATTCACATTTTCCTTCTCAGAAAAGCAGTGCAGCCTAATGCACATTTTTTTTTTTTAAACATATTTTATTTACTTTTTACAGAGAGGAAAGGAGAGGAATAGAGAGAAACACCGATGAGAGAGAAACATCGATCAGCTGCCTCCTGCATACCTCCCACTGGGGATGTGCCCACAACCAAGGTACATGCCCTTGACCGGAATCGAACCTGGGACCCTTCAGTCCGCAGGCCGATGCTCTACCCACTGAGCCACACCGGTCAGGGCCTAATGCACATTTTTCAAATATGTTTGCTCGGTGGTGGAGATGGAGGCGGCTGGGGAGGGGCCGTGGGGCGGTGGAACATGTGGTGGCTCTGGGATCAGCTGTCCAGGTTCAAACACAGCTCTGGACCAGCTGCCGGCCTCAGTTCTCCCACCTGCTAAGCGGGGCCCAGGACACCTGGCAGCGTGGCTGAGGGTCACCTGCTTAGCATCCGATGCACCTAGAGCAGCACCTCCCACCGGAGAGCGAGTGGGCGCTGCGTGTCGGTGTGACTGGTGCTCCTGGGAATGGCTAACATTGCCTGCAGGGACTGGCAGAGACGGAGCTGGGGGCAGGTCTGAGGCTGGTTACTGGTCCGGAGGAGAGGATGCCTCAGAGGAGGTAGACTCCACACTTACACGGCTAAAAGTTCAGGTTCAAGCTCCGGCCAGCTTGGCTCAGTGGATAGAGGATCTGCCTGTGCACTCAAGGGTCCTGGGTTTGATTCCGGTCAAGGGCACTTCGCTGAGCACTGGCTCCAGCCCCATCCTGGCGGGAAGGTGCCCTCAGGGTCTCCATGCAGGCCCATGCGGGGTGCCCTCCCGGCTTGGGGGAGCTTCAGCACCATTTGAGTCTTCCTCCTGGAGCTCGCGTTTGGGGACTCGGGCTTGTGCACAGGCACAGGCACGGCTGGGCCCACACTGCACGGTGGCTCTTGGCACAGATAAAGGAAGTCTTCCTGCCTGGCCGGTGGCTCCGTAGGTTGGAGCGTCATCCCGTACACCAAAAGGTGCGGTCAGTCCTCAGTCAGCATGCATGCAGGAGGTGACCGATCCTTGATATTCTCTCTCACATAGTTTCTCTCTCCCTCTCTAAAATCAATAGAAATGAACTCTTCATAAAGCATACGTATTTGTTGAGATAAATGACAATAATTCCACACAGAAATTACTTGGGAAGTGGGTAATGTAAACTTTTTCATTGCAATCCACATGATGGGGGTAGGGGAATTGGTGACCAGGGCTTGGAAAATGCCCTGTCTCCTGGCGAGTCCAGAGGCTTCTGTGGTGTGGTGGAATCGGGAGCTCTGAGCCTGGAGTCCTGGACATCAGTGTGACAGGCGACAGGACTCACACATGTCCGTCTCTCCCACCTCCCACACGAACCCTTTGCAGTTGCCGCCCTGCCCACTCGCGGGCTGTGAGCGCCCCGTTTCCCATCTGCCTGGCATTTCGCGCTCCAGAAGCCGCGTCCTGTCAGGCAGGAGGCGGGCTGGGCTCTGCCTCGGACAGGCTCTCCCCTCCAAGCTGACTCGGAGGCTCGGGTTCCGGCCCCGCCCGCACCTCCTCGGGCCTCAGTGGCCTGCAGGCAGCCCGAGACCCTCACCCCCTCTCCGGGCTGGGAAATTGCCTGGGGGCCAGACTGGTGAGCCCATGACCTGTGACGCCCTGCCACTGATCACTCTCAGGCAGACCATCGGTCTTCAGACCTCCACCACTTCGTCTGTAAACTGGGCTGATTGGATTAGCTCACTAGTTTCTAGGCTCCATTCCGAGGAGGGGCTGTGGGGCCCAATTGTCAGGAGGGCCCAAGACTGCGCTGGGTGAAGGTCCGTCCCATCTGTCCTTGTCTGAATCCTGGGGGTGGTCATCTGGGCTTGAGGTGGGGGGTGATAGATCACGTGGGCTTGGATATCCTCGTGTCTGGGTTTTCTCATCGGGACAAACTAACATTTGCAGGGACTGGGGCAAGAAAAAAGGCTTTTAAAGAGACATGACCATTAAGCGACCCTGAATTCGACCCTGGACTGGCAGGAAGTGGCTGGAAAGGACATTATGGATGGGCTTGGAGAATGGACGGTGTTGTGTTCCCAGCTTTGGTAGCTGTGCTGTGGGCATGGAAGAGAGAGTCTGTGCACTTAGGAAGTACACACGGAAGAGTCTAGGGGCAAAAGGTTTGCTGTCTCCAAAGTAATTCAGATATTTTGGAGAAAGGTGTGTGTGTGTGTGTGTGTGTGTGTGTGTGTATGCATGTTTGTGTTGTAAGTGTGCATGAGTGTGTGCACATGTGTGTGAGAGTGTGCATGTGTGCATGTGTGAATGTGCGTATGTGTGTGTTTAAAGAGTATGAATATGCCTGAGTATCATTGTGAGAGTGTGTGTAAACGCATGAGTGTGTGCATGAGTGTGTGCTGCATGCATGCATTCGTGATTGAGTGTGTGCATGAGTGAGTGTGAGAGCATGTGAGTGTGTGTGTGAGTGTGAATGTTAGGGGAAAGGTATGGGAAGAAGGGAGTGAGGGGAGAGACGGAGCCTGATGGGGAAACGGCAATAGGCAGCGGTGAGTGGCTGCAAGGTGTGTGGGATTCCTCTGCTGTTCTCGGGAAGCTTTCTGAGTTTGAAATGACATCAATAAGAAGTTGTCCCAAACAGATGGCACGTGTGAAGGGCGATCCCAGTGCGAGGGAAGGCTTCCCCGGCATCGCCTGTCCCGGATCACTCACTCGCCAGGGGCTCTGTCTGCTAGTCCCGGAGGCATTCGTGTCTAAAATGCTCGGTCCTCACAACCATGAGGGACAGAGGCTGCGCCTGCAACTAGGGCAGAGCCTGGCGCTCTGCTGCTTCCGCTCCGCAGCCTCTCAGGGACTTGAGGTCAAAGGGCATTGAGACACATCCTAGAATCAGAGAAGAGGGAGCCCAGTTCTGGGGTGCATTGTCACCTGAGAACTTCCCTCTTGCAGTCTGGGAACCCTCGGGGGATGTCAGAGAGCCACTTTGGGCCCAATCCCCGCAGGCCAGGCTGACCAACCCCACCTGCTGTAGGGACCCCGCTCACTCCACAGACCCTAGGAGGTTGGCTCCAGTGCATGTCTGGCTTGTTTCGCCTAGTCCCTCCCCGCTGGCCACCTTCTAATTAATTTCCTTCAATGTGCACAAATCCGTGCACTGGGGCACTAGTACATGCTATAAAAAGCTACAAGTACTTTTCCTCCCACTAAGAGCCAGTTACCCAGGCAGAGCCGTGCACCAAGCCCAGCCACTTGTGGCTCCAGTGCGGCGTCTGCACCGTGCTGGCTGTAAATAATTCAGCCCCGCGCAGCGCAGGCTGGGCTCGTGAATTATGCATGTGCCCGCGCTGCTGGGAGCTTGGGCACTATTGCTCTCCCTCCGGAGCTGCAGGCAGGGAGTCGCCTTTGTCCTCCTGCCTTTGCGTCGCTGGAGAAAGCACACTAATTTCCTCCTTGGGAGCGAGCTAAGGAGCAATGTCTCTGTGTGTGGCCCGAGCCTTTGCCCGGGGCCCCGGGGGCTGTGCCGGCTGAGCCTGGTATGGATTCAGAGGGGTGGTTTGCAGTGAATGGTTGGAAGTATTTGGTTAAATGGCATCACAGTGGCTCTTATCAGCTCTACCCAGGTAAAGTCCGCGTGGTCTGTGCGCCTTGTGGTTGGCGGGGGCAGGCTGGCGTGTTCGGTCTCCAGGTATGTGTGTGGGGCTGAGTCGGCGGGCACAGGCGGCCGGCTCCGAGGCGCCCGGGGTCAGGAGGTAAACGTTGGCTGTGCTGGACTCGGGATGCGGGTCTGGGTGAGACAGCCGGGAGGGACAGGAGCGGGGAAAGCCTGGTTACAGGTCTCTGACATGAACACCTTGCAGTACTGCTTGCACCAGGCAGCCCACAGGTGTGTCCAGCCACTTAAAGGGGTGGCGTTTCCAGTTTCAGCAAATCTGAAACGGACTTTAGAAACCCAATCACCAGGAAAGCTTTCTTCTACTCAGCTGGCCAATTGCAAGAAAAAGGAACCACAACAGCGACACCGAAACCCAGGAAATGTCCCTAAAGTGGCCCTGCTGGGCGGCGGGTGGACTCTTCTGGGGGCGGCACCTGGTTTGCCACCCACCTGGTCCGAGAGGGCACAGGCAGCAGGGGCCCCTGGAGATGTCCTCTCCTGGCCTTGGAGGTGGGTGGGAATGCTGGCCTTGGAAGGAATTCCACTTCAGGTTCAAGGTCATCCTTCATAAACGTGCACCATTCTCCTTGTGTCAGGAGCAGGCCGAGAGTGCCCAAAGGGGTGTGCATAGGTCCAGCATTGGGGGTAGGGATCGAGGTGAGGGCCTTCCCTGTGAGGCGAGGACGCAGAGCATACTGGGCTTTTGTAACCCACGAGGGCAGCTCCCGCCTCCCCCGGCCCTGGGGCTCTCCACCATGGCGTGGCTCTCCCGCTCTGTATGGGCGTGCTCTGTGCACGGCCCGTCCCAGGAGCCCTGGCTGGTCAGCGGGGAGCGCTGGGGTGCGGCCTCAGGTGGTGTGCAGCCCGGCCTCCCGTCACGGTCTGCTGTCTTGTCTGTAGCACCCCTGGTTTTTGAGTTGGGGGCCAGGAAGCAGGCAGTGGGTGTTCAGTCAGAAACCAAACACTGGTGGGTGCATTTCCATAGGAGAGAACGGAGGCTGGAAGGAAGAAGCAGGAATGGTCTGACCCTATGGGGTCAGGGGACAGGGAGAACGAGGACCCCGGGGTAGGGACGGCAGAGTGGACGGCCTCTCTCCGTGGCCTGTGCGAGTCCTCCGGGCCAGTCTGCTTGCGGTGCTGTTGGATCCAAACACCTTTCATGGGAAATAACGGCTCCCACACCGCGCTGGCTCACGGCTCGGCTGCAGCTTGAGGTCTTCCTCCTGCCTCCCCAGCTCCGAGGCCCCTGCCCCGGCCCCGGCCCCTCACTGGCCTGCAGGCCAGAGCTCAGGGCTGCCCACCTCGTGTGCGTGGGAAGGAGCTTCTCTTCTTGGCCTTCTCTGTGTGTTACAGCCCCGGGGCACCAGGCACTGCTCCCGGGCGGCAGGCCTCTCCGGCCAGGGGCTTTGCCCGGCTCACCTGTCCTGGGGGCTTCCCCGCTTCCCCTCAGTCCTCATGCATCCTGCGTTGCCTCCAGGGAAAGCAGCTCGTGACAGATGTGCTGGTGCTCATAGTGCGAGTGTTGTAAAAAGAGCTCATTCATCTGTGAGGTCATCTTGTTTATCAGGTTAAAGACACAGGGCCCTCTGCTCAGGTCCTCTGAGGGCGTTGGCCGGCAGTAGGTGTCAAGTGGCCCCTCGTTAAACTCGTAGCTTGTGGGGGGGAGCTGCACACACTGCCACCAGGTTAGCAGCCACCGTAGCTCTTGCTGGTCACCGTCATACTCTTCTCCATGCTCCTCTGCTTTATGGAGTTTTTTCTCATTAACATGAAGGACTTTTAAACATAAAGAAAAAGTCCTTTGTGTGTATAATGGATTATATATATTCCCCTAAGGTTTCTTTTTTGTCTTTTGACTTAGCTTATGGTGTTTTTTACAGAGATTCTATCTTATTTATTTATTTTTTATTGAGACACTAGAGCCCAATGCACAAATTCGTGCATCAGCGGGGTTCCTCAGCCTGGCTTGCTGGATCAGACCAAACTGGCTCTCCAACATCCCCGAGGGGTCCCAGATTACAAGAGGACTCAGGCCAGGCCGAGGGACCCCACCTGTGCACGATCGGGGCAGGGGAGGGACATGGGAGGTTGGCCAGCCAGAGAGGGAATGCGGGAGGCTCCAAGGCATGTCCAGCCCATCTCACTTAGTCCCAATCAGTCAGAACCCAGCAGGAGGCTCACCTACCTGTCAGAGCATCTACCCCTGGTGGTCAGTGCACATCATAGTGAGCGGTAGAGCGGCCTTAGCATATCATTAGCACATTATGCTTTGATTGGTTGAACAAACGAACAGACACTTAGCATATTAGGCTTTTGTTATATAGGATAATTGATGTACAGTGTCAGGTTAGTGTACTATAATGATGTGATGTATATATGTTGTGAAGTGATCACCACAATAAGTCTAGTTAATGTCTATCACCTCACATGATTACAGAAACTTTTCTTGTGATGAGAACGTCTTTTTTTTTAATTTATTGATTTGAGAGAAACATCAATTCATTGTTCCACTTTTTTATGCATTCATTGGTTGCTTTGTGTGTTTTTTGTTAATCCTCACCTGGGATTATTTTTCCATTGATTTTTTGAGAAAGTGGAAGGTCTGGGGAGAGACACAGAGAGAAACATCAATGTAAGAGAGACACATCGATTGGTTGTCTCGATCTGGGTCAGGGGTTGCAGTCGAGGTATATCCCTTGACCAGAATCAAACCCACCACCCTTCAATCTGTGGGCTGACGTTCTATCCACTGAGCCAAACTGGCCAGGGCCATTGGTTGCTTCTTGTGTGTGCCCTGATCGGGCATTGAACCTGTAACCTTGGCGTATCCAGACGATGCTCCCACCAACTGGGATACTTGGCTAGGGCCATGAAGAGAAATCTTCAGATCTGTTCTCTGAGCAACTTTCAGACACACAGCACAGTGTTGCCAACTGCAGTCCCCTTACTGTCCATAAAGTTCGCAGCACGCGTCCCTTTTATATCTGGAAGTTTCCATCTTGCCCCTCCCCCATGCCACCACCCGCCACCTCCGGCGCCCACCGGCCTGTGCCGTCGAATCACTGTTGTCTCCTATGTTCCGGGCTTGTGCCGTGCGGCTCCTCATCAGATACTTGAAGATGGGACTCTGTTTTTTCCTCGTGCTTCTTAATTTCGTGGTTTCAGTGTCTTTGGCCAGTGGCATTGGCTTTAGTGTGTGGGAGGGATCGGAGGCCCGTTTCTCAGCAGCTATTGGCGGGGGGGTCTGCTCCGCTGACTGAGTGGCCCAGCTGCGTTCTGTCCAGTGATGGGTCTGATTCTGCCCCAGCCCAGGACCAGCGGCGACGTGGTTACTGGAGGGAGGCTGGCCCTGCTCACCCTTGTTTTTTGTTCTCCGTTGTTTCAGGCTTGGTTTTCCACACGAACCTCACACGCAGCTTGTCTAGTTCTCATCAACATCTGTTGGGAAGTGCGTTGGGCTGGATGCTAATTAGGGAGCATTAACGTCATGGTGTTGAGCCCCTCCGTGCTCCAGTTACTGGACAGACGTTAAACTCAGAGCTGGGCCCCAGCCAGAGAGAGAGAGAGAGAGGGAGAGAGAGAGACCGCGCACATGCATGTGTGAGTGTACATGGGAGTATTTCCTATATCCTGTCGATGCCCAAAACATCCAAACCTGTAGAGAATTTTTATGAGTTTATTTGAGCATATGCCTGGAGCAGATCCCAGATGCTCCGAGAATGAGCTGGCAGCTTGTTTGTGCGTTTGGAATCAGGAGGGGATGGAAGGAGATTACTGGAGGCGGGAGGGCAAGGGGGTCGGATTACAGCAGTTAGGATCCTGCGCTGCTAGCTCTTCCTTCCCCTTCCCGGTGTTACAGCTTCAAGGAGGCGGGTCACAGGTGTGTCCCTGGAGGCACAGATCCGGGCAGGGCTCCGGGCAGAGGAGCCTTTACCACAGAAGGCGGAGGCCTGGGCGGACCACCCACTGTGCCTGCCCCGTGTAGGACTTAGGACCAGACCCCCTGTGAGGTCACTTTCTGTAGGACCCCTCTGCACACCCGGCCTGCTGCTGAGCGTGCATGCGTGTGGCCAGGCTCCGTCAGCCTTCTTGAGGCCGCGTTTCATCACACACACACACACACACACACACACACACACACACACGGCACGCACAGCCTGAGGGCTGAGCGGCCTCAGGGAAGTCAGTGACCTCGGTCTCACGTAGCTTCTGAGTCTGACTTGGGTTTTCCTGGGCAGCACAGCGATCAGATGCCTCTGCCCTGTTCTCCTTTCCATGTGGGAATGCTTCCGGAGCCTTTAGGACAGAGGAGCTTCACGTGGGCACATGGATCCCAGGTGGCCAAACTCCTGGCCCCGCAGGCGCACCCTCCCCGGTGCGGGGGCTGGCCGGCCTCCCTGCAGCCTCCGGGCTCTGAGCTGCCCCTGGAGCTGTGGGCCTCATTGTCGGCACGTCTGCCGAGGGGCTCATCGAAAGGCGAGCGTCCCCACTGACCACTCGCCCTGCCCCTCACCAGCCTTCTCCCCGCCCCTGCCCTTGCCCCCACCCCTCGTCACTGCTAAGACGCCTCCTAAATGGTTGGCCTGGAGCTGGAGCCCATTAACTAGTGCGCTGGTCACCTCACCACGACCAGCCAGGCAGCGGCTGCGCACAGGCCCAGGGCGCAGACGGAGAGCCCCGGGGACACGGGAATGGGCCGTCTCACGGGGCAGCTTGCCCCTCAGTTGTGGACATGTCCCTCTTCCTGCCCGGCTGGCCTCCACCCCTTCCTCTCAGACCTCACTGCCAGGCCTGCCCACGCGGGGACTGGCATCGGGTGCTCACAGGAGGTGGTGAGGTGCCGTGGGGCGTTATTCGAGAGCTCACATGAAGACAATGGAGCCACGGCTTAGTTTCCGTTTGAATCTCACTGTGCCCTCTGTTCTTCCTGCGTTTAAAATACTTTTTAGTTTGCCCATCACAGTTGACACGCAATGTCCTGTTAGTGTCATGTGTGTGCACGTGCTTAGGCAGTCTCTAGTGCCCTTTTGCAGATGGCTCGGCAGCCAGCCTCCTGCGGCACAGGTGGCGCTTACCACATAGGGTAGCCTGTCCCCACCGGCAGGTGTGCCGAAACACCTCCTCTGGACTGCCTGGAGGCTGCGCTCGGCCCAGCCCACGGCAGGAGTGCACGAGTGTGAGTGGGCGGCTCCACAGGCCCGCCCCGCCCTCATGCGCCTCGTGGTTGTGGCCGCCGCCTCTGCCGAGTGTGCCGCCTGCAGCCGCCGGCCCGCGCTCTGTCCGCGGTGCCTGGAAGAGCCCAGGGCCGTCCTGGGCGCCCGGTGCGGTGCCGGGTGCGGTGCCAGAGGAGACACTGGTGAGAGCCCCCAGTCGCTGCTGCAGGCAGGAGTGGGGCCGCCCCTGCAGTGAGGTCTGTGCTGGTCCCACAGAGCTGAACGGCACTGACCTGAAGGACTGCGTGAGCAACCACAGCCTGAGCAGCAATGCCAGCCTCCCCAGCGTGCAGAGCTGCAGGCGCCTGCGCGAGCGGAGGGTCGCCAGCTGGGCCGTGTCCTTTGAGCGTCTCCTGCAGGACCCCCTGGGTGTGCGGTACTTCTCCGTGAGTAGGACGCCCGGGCTCAGCATCGGAGTCTCATAAGGCCGGAGGGCGGGTCCTGCTGCCCACAGGGTCTGGGCGCCGTGCCGGGGGCTACCGCATGGCTCCTTCCTGCAGGGCGGCTTTGGTATGTCCGCCTCGGCTACACTGTGGCCAGCCCAGCCCCCCTCTGAGAGGGAGAGGGAAGGTTGGGAGCAGCCCTCGGGGAGGCGGGCCCGGGAATACTGACCCAGTCCTCCGAGCCTGGGTGGAAGTTCATTGACCATGTTTTTCTAGGACTTTCTAAGGAAGGAATTCAGTGAAGAAAACATTCTATTCTGGCAGGCCTGTGAATACTTTAGTCATGTGCCCGCACACGACAAAAAAGAGGTACGCATGCTCCTTGGTGCCAGGAAGGGGGGCACGGGCAGGATTTCTGCGGACTGGGGCGGTGGAGAGGGTGTGAAAGCACCCTCACACGGTCCACACTCAGAGCGGCTTCTCGGGCGGCGGTGGCATTTCCTTGTGCTGAGCACAGCCTGCGAAATGCCTGCCAGCATCGCGCCCCCGCGCAGGGGGGAGGGCAGCACGAGGGCTTCCAGCCTGGTCCCCCCTCATCTAGTGAGGCCACTTGGCAGCACGTGACCTCGGGGCTGCACCAGCCCAGCCCCACTTCACAGAGACCAGCGCGCGCGCACTGGCACCTGGCGCTCCCGGTGGTGGTGGTGGCGGTGCCGCACGCTAGGAATCGCCATTGGGAAAGTTCTGTCTCATGCTGGCCTGTACTTTGTTTACTACTGCCCCAGGGCTGTCTCCAGCCAGGAGCTGGGGGCGCTGCGGTCTCACATGGCTCACACACGTGTTCTGGCAGCTCTCCTACAGGAGCTGGGGGCGCTGCGGTCTCACATGGCTCACACGCGTGTCCTGATAGCTCTCCTACAGGAGCTGGGGACGCTGTGGTCTCACATGGCTCACACGCGTGTTCTGGCAGCTCTCCTACAGGAGCTGGGGGCGCTGCGGTCTCACATGGCTCACACGCGTGTCCTGATAGCTCTCCTACAGGAGCTGGGGACGCTGCGGTCTCACATGGCTCACACGCGTGTCCTGATAGCTCTCCTACAGGAGCTGGGGGCGCTGCGGTCTCACATGGCTCACACGCGTGTCCTGATAGCTCTCCTACAGGAGCTGGGGACGCTGCGGTCTCACATGGCTCACACGCGTGTCCTGATAGCTCTCCTACAGGAGCTGGGGGCGCTGCGGTCTCACATGGCTCACACGCGTGTCCTGATAGCTCTCCTACAGGAGCTGGGGGCGCTGCGGTCTCACATGGCTCACACACGTGTTCTGGCAGCTCTCCTACAGGGCCCGGGAGATTTTCAGCACGTTCCTGTGCAGCAAAGCCACCACACCTGTCAACATCGACAGCCAGGCCCAGCTGGCAGACGACATCCTCAGCGCCCCGCACCCCGACATGTTCAAGGAGCAGCAGCTCCAGGTGAGCCCGCGCCCCCCACTGCCGCGTGTGCGCCCCCCGCAGCCTCTCAGTGCTGCTGGCGCAGAGCGGGGCAGAAGCCGGGTGGTTGTGAGCAGGAGAAGCGGTTTGTTCTGGTGCCCTTCTCTACTTGTGCGGAGTAAGCTCACTCTTGCCCAGCCGCTGGGTAAGCTTGGAGTTTCCCACTTCAGCGCGTCACTGTGGTGGTGAGTGTGCCGGGCCGGTGTTATGTAGCTGGTTGTAGAGCACGTCCCACGGGCTGGCCAGAGGCCTGCAGCGGAGCCCTGAGTCAGGGACGCAGAGGGGAGCGTGTCCCACGCAGGCCTTGCTCCCCCAGATGCCCATGAGTTTAGTCATTCTTTTTTTCTAAATATGTTTTTGCTTCAAAGAGGGAGGGAGGGGGAGAGAGAGAGAGAGAGAGAGAGAGAGAGAGAGAGAGAGAGAGAAACATCAGTGATCGGCTGCCTCCTGGATGCCCCCTCCTGGGGATGGAGCCTGCACCCGAGCATGTGCCCTGACCAGGAATTGAACCCTGACCTCCTGGTTCATACGTTGATGCTCAACCCCTGAGCCTCATGGCGGGACTGGTTTGGGGCCGTTCTTGACAAGTACAGCTCCCCAAGGTCGCACCTCGCGGTGCCGTCTCCTCGTGGGGCTGGCCCCATGGGGGTGCTGGGACTTGGTTGTGTCAAATGAAAGACTGCGTGTTACAGGAAAGGGTAGTCAGATGTAGAGGAACTCTGGGGCGAGGGGAGAAAACGGGCTAATGACATCCTTTCAGAACAGGCCAGAGGTGCCTGAGGTCCCAGCCCCGAGCCTGCAGGTGACTTCCTGTTCTCTTAACCAACGTCATTGCGTGGGCTCTGCAGATTTTCAACCTGATGAAGTTTGACAGCTACACACGCTTCCTCAAGTCCCCGCTGTACCAGGAGTGCATTCTGGCCGAGGTGGAGGGCCGCTCCCTCCCCGACTCGCAGCAGGTGCCCAGCAGCCCGGCCTCCAAGCACAGCGTCAGCTCGGACCACTCCAACGTGTCCACGCCAAAGAAGGTGCCGCCTGGCATCCCGGTGGGAGCTGCTCTGCGGGGGGACGCTGTGCCATGGGGGTTCCCTCACACCGGAGAGTGCAGGCCCCTCCTCGGACCCGCGGGCTGGGGCTGGGCGGGGGGCCGCTGGGGTCCAGCCGCCGTCTCCGGACGGGCCTGCGTCGCCTGCAGAGCAGCTCTCACTGCCTCGCTGCTCCTCCCCGCTGCCCAGTGCGCCATGCGTGTGGAAGCCACGCACTTGGTTTCTCACTGTTTTCCACTTGGCGACAGCTGACGGGGAAATCGCGATCAGGACGGTCCCTGAACGAAGACCTGGACGAGGACAGCGAACGGAAGCGGAAGGGCGTGTTTTTCTCCTGGTCCAGGACCAGGAGCACCGGGCGGTCCCAGAAGAAGAAGGGCCACGGGGACCACGCAAACGGTTTGTGGGGTGCGGTGGCGGGCCATGGCAGCGGGCGCGGGCGGCCACCAGGCAGACGGGGCTTTAGGTCTTCCGCCCTCTCCCGTGGCCTGTCCTCTCCAGTGCTCCTCTGGCTCCAGCAGGAATAGGCGCTGGAAACATTTGGAAAATACACCCAATTAGGAAAGACGACACCGGGGCCCGCGCTCCGGGCGGCTCTGTCCGGGCGGCTCTGGTCCGGTGCTCGGGGCTGCACCGCCCTCCTGTGGTTCAGAGTAGGCCATGGTGCGCCCACAAGTTTTGTCCAAATAGTCTTTTTATTGTAAATCTCAAAGGCTGTGCCAGGAGTTGGGTCATGCGCGCCTCGTGCAGTCTGTCCCCCAACAGGACCCGGAGGCTGGAGTCCCCAGTCTGGCGGCTCGTTAGAGAGCACTGCCCAGGAATCGGACTTGGTGATGTGGGAATCAGCTTTTGGAAGGTGGGCCAATGGTTCAGAAGGTCAGGGGCCCCGGTTCCCCTGTGCCCGTGCCCGCTGCCTCCAGGCTGGCACAGCAGGGACTGGGCAGCAGACCCCAGGTTGGAAAAGGCCCTTCCAGGTGGGTTTTCAGGGTTCCCAGCTCTGCCTGGGGTCACGTGAGTTCAGTCAGTGACCACAGTGTGCCCCAGCTAGGACTTGGTGGGAAGACGTGACATGAGCCACAGGTAAAGGTGTGGTGGCCGCTGGGTGTTCACCACTGTCCACAGGGGACAGTTTCTGTTCAGGCCCAGAAACCACCAGCTGGGTCAGAATCCAGTTAACGAAGGGAGGAGGGCTGCCCAGGAGCACTGCCCTGCGCTCTGACCTGCCCGGAGCCGCTGCGCCGGGGGCGGGACGGGGGGACGGGACGGACAGAGTGGAGCCTGTCTCTGCAGCTGTGGGGCTCCTGGGCTGCAGCAGCCCCGGGAGGGCACGTGGGGGAGGGCGGCAGAACCTCTGGAGGCCTGTTGGTCCTACCATCCGTCCTGCCTTCTGCCCTCGCCTGCTTGTGCTCAGCCTGGGGAGTGGGGTGGGGGCTGGGACCAGGGGTGGGTTTCTGTGTGGAGTGGGACACTAAGGCTGTGTGATCTGAGTCTCTGTGTTTCCCCTCAAGACGCCCCGCACGCCAACGGAGGCCTGGGCCGCCGGGAGTCGCAGGGCTCCGTGTCCTCTGCCGGGAGCCTAGACCTGGTGAGTCCCCGCCGCCCTCGGCCCACAGGCGCGCTGCCCACGGAGCCCACGGGGTGTCTGTCACCAAGCCCACACCCACGCCTGAGGGCTCCTGAGGCGGTGAGGAGCCTGGGAGACGGTGCTCCTCGGGACTGCGGCCAGCGTGGTTCTCATTCAGTCCCGCTGTCAGAGTCCCGCTGAGAACAGAAAACTATGAAGGCAGCTGCTTCGTCCTTGAACGTCCCACTGCCCCGGACATCATGTGTTTGGAGGTCCCCGGGGACCCCTCTGTCCTCACACCCGCTCTCTGGTTGTCTGGTTGCCTGGGGGCCCGCGCCTGGGTGGCGGCTGAGCGGGCCCAGCTGGGCAGCCTGACCGCTGTGGCGTCTGGTCACTGGGACCTGTCGGGCAGCAGCAGAACCTCATCTCCGCTGCCAGGGCTGACCGGCGTCACTCGCCACTGCTCCACGGGCCGCCTGGACACAGCGGAACTGAATGAGAACCACGCTGGCCGCGGTCCCGTGACCCACTGTCTGGGAAGGGGCTGCTGGGCCTATTGCCATCGGTCTGCCGCCTACAGAGCGGCTCTCTGAGTCCTTGGGGACTCACAGCATCCAGGGAACACGCCCGGAGTGACCAGCAGGCCAGCCCCACAAGAGGGCCTGTGCAGGGCGTTTCCGGTGAGGAAGCGAGTTGTGACTCAGGCCCAGGGGAGGGTCAGGAGAGACCCCCGCTGCCCTGGGCTGGCCTCACCCCCGTCCCGCCGCCCAGCAGTCCTGCCTCTGAGCACCGCTGGCTGGCGCAGGGGTCAGGTGCTGACGGGTAGTTTCCCGAGCTCTGGGCCTGGGAGAGCCCTGCAGGCAGCCCGGCCCTGCCCGGAGGCTGCTGTGGTGAGAGGCCCGCCCGCCCCGCAGTGTGTCCGCTGCTCTCAGGCCGGCTGGCAGGTGGATGCCTTCCTGCTCCGGAGGAGGCCGCTAGCTCTCCCTGGGCAGACGGCGGTCTGTCCCTCATGCTGACAGGGCAGCCCTGTGCCCCCAGCCCTGCCTGCCCCTCAGTGCCCCAGCCCCTGCCCTCAGCTTGCTCTCCCCTGGATCAGGCTGTTCCTTTCAGGGGGGCCTTGGAGCCTGGGCCGGGAGGTCGGGCGGAAAGATGACGGGAAATAGCAGAGGGGCCCCGGCTGGGCTGGTCCTCAGGCCCCGGGGTGTTCCAGCCGCCGTGTGGTCCCCCCGGACTGAGGTGGGCGAGGGCAGCTCAGCGTCACAGCGCGGCCTGCTCGGGGAGAGCCGGCTGCATGGGGCCCGGCAGCATTTGGGTCCGAGGCTGGGCAAGGCCTGGGCACAGCTGTCCCTGTGCTGGCGAGGCCCCCGCCCAAGTGCACAGCACAGGTGTCCCCGCGGGCCCACGTCTCTGGAGCTGGATGTGCCTCCCTAGGTGCTGCCAGCTCCCGTAGCTCTTCTTGGGGTGCCCGCAAGCTCCCTGTGACTGCGCCATCTCTTCCCCAGTCAGAGGCCTGCAGGACGCTGGCGCCAGAGAGGGACAAGGCCGCCAAGCACTGCCGCATCCAGCTGCCCGACGGGACGCCCTGCACGGCGCTGGTGCGGGCGGGGCTCCCCATCAAGGAGGTCCTGGCCGGGCTCTGCGAGCGGCATGGCATCAATGGGGCCGCCCTGGACCTCTTCCTGGTGGGCGGGGACAAGGTACTGGTGGGGCCCACCCGCTGCCCTCCTGGCCCTTGGTGTTAGGCCCTGGCGTTGACCTGCTCTGCGCTCCGTGTCTAAGGCGTTTGCTGGAGGCCGCGAAGGGCGGTCCTGCGGCTGGGCCCTGCATGCTGGGTGGGTCTGTGTCAGCGGCGCCTCTGCTGCCCCCAGAGGGCCCTGCACCAGGGCGTCTGCAGCACCAGGGCGCCCGCTCCCTCTGATAGCACCTCTTTTCCCTCCTGTCCCCAAGCCTCTGGTGCTGCATCAGGACAGCAGCATCTTGGCATCTAGGGACCTGCGCCTAGAAAAACGGACTTTATTTCGGTGAGAAAAATGAAGCTGCCGTTCCCGTGAACTCCCAGAGGCTGGGCCCGTCCTGAACGGGGTGGGCAGCGGGCCGCTCTCCTGTCCCATGACCACAGAGGGCCACACCCAGGGGTGGCCAAGCTGCATGGAGTTGGCCATCCTGTGAGGGAGGGGTTCTCTCTGCTGGTGTGACAGCCCCTCTCTCCTCCCAGAAACCCTTCCAGCAGCCCCCCGCTCGCTTCCTCAGCCAGAACCTGGGCTGGGTCAGGGGCCCGGCGCAGCGAAGTGGAGGCTGGGTGGGTGCTCGGATGTGCTCACGCTTCTCCCCCACAGGCTGGATCTGGTCCCCATTAACCGCTCCGTGGGGCTCAAGGCCAAGCCCACCAAGCCCGTCACGGAGGTGCTGCGACCCGTGGTGGCCAAGTACGGCCTGCACCTGAGCGAGCTGGTGGCCAGGCTGGTGAGTGACGTGGGGGCCTGTGGTGAGTCCCGAGCTGGCAAACGGGTGCCTGTCCGCAGGGCCTGTGCCTGAGGCCCCACCTGTAGCGCCGTGGCGCCACCAGGTGCACGAGCAGCTGCGACGCCCTAGCTCCGCCCCACGCTGGCCGGGCGGCAGGTGTCGCCTCCGTCCCCGCTGTCTCATCCTGTGGAGGGAAGCGCTGCTTTCTTTTGACTCAGCCATTCCCGGGGGCTGGGGCCAGGCTGGGATTTGAGAGGTGGTTTTGGTCCTGGGAAACCAAAATGAGAAACAGACCAGACCCCTGAGCTCTGCTGAGCAGGTGCAGGTCCCAGCAGACAGGCGCCTCCGCCTCGCGCACTCGGCAGCCCGGCCTCCCCGGGTGCATCTTCCCGTGAAATTTCCCGCCCTGGGGCCGCTTTGCCTCAGGGGGTAGAGTGTCAGCCACGGACTGAAGGGTTCCGGGTTCAACTCTGGTCAAGGCCAGAGGCCCCTCCCCTCAGCAGGGAGCACCACCCAGAGTCCGAGGTGCTGGCGGAGAGGACGGGCCAGGCTCCCCGGGCCCCTCTCTCTCTCAAGACCCCAAGCTACTGTGCGGCCGTCTAGCCTGTGTTCCTGTCTGTAAGTGGGTTAGTCAGGGCAGTGGTGGGGCTTGGGGCTGGCCGGTGGTCAGGGCTCTGGGTGTGGAGGCCATGACACGTGACACACCAGCTGCCCCTCCCTGAGTGTGTGCGTCCACTGGAACCGACACCATGAGAGGCAGGGCCAGCGTGGTGGCCGCCTCACGGGGCAAGCTCCGGCCCGGCCTCCTGCAGGCGGTGGTCTTGGGCACATCAGGGATTTAAGAAGCCGGCTCCACGTGCAGGCTTCTTTCTGAGCAGCAGCTGTGGGTCCTGAATGCTGGTGTCCCACCTCGGCCTGCTCCGCGCCTTGCCCACAAAGGCAGCTGTGTCCTGCCATGCCCTAACTGTGCCCACAGGAGTGGAGCGAGGCCCGTCCAGGCTGTGAGCAGGGTGAGACCTGGATGCCAACTCGATGCCATTGAAATAGGACGTTGGCGGGCTGAGAGGTTCGCAGCCTCACCGCGTGTCCTCACCCGGGCTTGGGTCTGGCACAGGGAGGCCACCAGCTGTCACTCGAGGTCCAGGCACCGGGCTTCGGGCTGGCACTCAGGACTGCCTTCAGGCAGCCCAGCCATGGTAGTGGCCCCCGGGGTCACCTGGCGTACCACTATGTCAAGGCTGGACCGGTCTTGCTGTTAGCAGCTGGACGACAGGCAGGTGTTCTGGAAAGTTCTGGTTCAGTGAGTCACGTGCACTACCTTGGTCTTTAGAGTGGCGAGAGGGAGCCCCTGGATCTCGGCGCCCCCATATCGAGCCTGGATGGACAGCGGGTCATCTTGGAGGAGAAGGACCCCTCCAGAGGGAAAGGTGAGTGACCTGAGGGCCCCTCTCACTGCCTCCCACCAGCCCTTCCTGAGCCCCCGGAGGCCCCACCCCGCAGAGCCGGGCTGTCCGCGGCCTGGGCAGAGGCACAGGACCAGGAGCATGAGGGCCTCACCTGGTGGCAGGCCGTGTGCCCAGACTGCCCGAGGTCAGCACGCCTGGTGCGGGGCGCTGACGAGACACAGACACAGCTTGGGCCTGTGAACGAGGGACGCCCCGGGGCCTGTGGAGGGCCCGCTGGGGCAGGACCACATGCCCGCGGGCTGGCTCAGTTCCGAGTGCCTGCCGCCTCCCCAGGGACCTGCGGCGGGCCTGGCAGTGGCTCCTCCCCTGTGGAAGCAGAGCGGGCCTGCCTGCCCCAGTCTTGGGGTGCCTGCACCCTGCTCCTCCGCCAGGTCCTGGGTGCAGGGGGGCTGCAGGCAGCCGCGGGCAGGTGCAGGGTCTGAGCAGCTGCGGGAGGCCCAGTGCCCTTCCTGCAGCCCAGCGGGGCCGGAGGAGTGGACTTGGGGCTCGGTTGGCCATTGAGGCCAGACCACAGCCCTGACTGGGGGCAGTGGTTGTATTTGAAAATATGTGACTATTTTTCTAGAGAATATTCCTACCAAATAGTCCACGAAACAACTTCTTTAGTCGTCTCACCTTCAAATATCCCAGTACGTGGAGTCCAGTCATCTGTGGCCCTCTATACACACACACACACACACACACACACTCACACACACACACAGAGACACAGACACACACACACACACACACACACACAGACACACACACTCACACACACACTCACACACACACACACACTCACACACACACACACAGACACACTCTCACATACACTCACACATACACACACACACTCACACTCACACAGACACACACACACACTCACACAGACACACACACTCACACACACTCACACACACTCACTCACACACACACACACACACTCACACACACACACACAGACACACTCTCACACACACTCACACATACACAGACACACACACACACACTCACACACACATACACAGACACACACACACACACACATACACACACTCACTCTCACACACTCACACACACAGAGCACATCCTGCCCTGGCCAAGGCGGAGGAGGTGTCCCGCCCCTGGTCCTGCCCCGGGCGTTCGGCCTTCATGTGCAGATTGGAAGGGACAGTCACTCCGTCGTCTCCCCGCTTTGCCTAAGAACACAGATCGCAGATGGGAAGCGAGGCCAGTGCACTGGCTAACGCTCCTCTCCGCCCTCACCCAGACAAACAGAGAGGAACGCCGCTCAAACAGACCGCCGCGGGCAGCTCCAGCTCCAGAAATTTCTCGGCTACGGTAATCCCCCGCCCGGCCCGCAGCGCCCCGCTCCCCGCATGCCGGTCACATGCTCCCCAGAGAGCCGTGTGCTGCCCGCCGGTGCCCACCACTCTCGGTCGGGCTGGCAGCCCCTCTCGGTGCCCTCTCGTCCCCCTGGGGCCGCCCCGGGCCTGAACCGCCAGCCCGCTGCCCCGTGGTGGGTCCCATTTCCAACCCCGCCCGTCATGACCTGTGCTGTCGTGTCTGAACTGTGAGTAGAACTTTGACTTTCCTTCTGATGCAGGGAGAGGAGAGAACACTAGGCAAGTCTAATTCTATTAAAATAAAAGGAGAAAATGGAAAAAATGCTAGGGATCCCCGGCTTTCAAAGAGAGAAGAATCTATTGCAAAGATTGGGAAAAAAAAATATCAGAAAATTAATTTGGACGAAGCAGAGGGTACGTGTACTTTTTAAACTTGACGTGTTTCAGTGAATTCAATGTCCGTTTCCAGTCCTCTCGTCAGCGCGTTCTCTGAGCGATTGACACTGGGGTGACTGTGGGTCCTGTCACATGGAGTATGTTCCCGTGTCAGTCTGGGGCTGAACCCCGGTTTGCAGATTGAGAGCCGGGCCCCTCAGTCAGGGCGGACCCCCGGGGGGCAGGGGCAGCGCGGTGGGCCTGGCAGGCTGGATGGAGGTTCGGAAGTGTCAGAGGGCCCTCACAGCAGGCGGCGCCAGGCAAGCAGGCCCGGGTCCCCCACCTCTGCCCTGAGCCGTCAGGGGGCCTGCAGGAGCCACCGCAGAGGTGGAGGGGTGGTCTCCCCTTTGGAAATATCTAACAGAAAAGCAGAATCAGGACTCATATTGTCACTGTGACTGGATTTTACCCGAGTTCCACCTGCTCAGCTGCCCAGCTCCCTGTGAAGTGCCCCTTACAGCCACAGCCCTACACCCCTCACACCCCTTACAGCCATAGCCCTACACCCCTCACACTCCTTACAGCCACAGCCCTACACACCTCACCCCCCTTACAGCCACAGCCCTACACCCCTCACCCCCCTTACAGCCATAGCCCTACACCCCTCACACCCCTTACAGCCATAGCCCTACACACCTCACCCCCCCTTACAGCCATAGCCCTACACCCCTCACCCCCCTTACAGCCACAGCCCTACACCCCTCACCCCCCTTACAGCCACAGCCCTACACCCCTCACCCCCCTTACAGCCACAGCCCTACACCCTCACCCCCCCTTACACCCATAGCCCTACACCCTTACCCCCCCTTACACCCATAGCCCTACACCCCGCACCCCCCTTACAGCCACAGCCCTACACCCCTCATTCAACCCCTTACAGCCATAGCCCTACACCCCTCACCCCCCTTACAGCCACAGCCCTACACCCCTCACCCCCCTTACAGCCACAGCCCTACACCCTCACCCCCCTTACAGCCACAGCTCTACACCCCTCATTCAACCCCTTACAGCCATAGCCCTACACCCTCACCCCCCGTTACACCCATAGCCATACACCCCTCACCCCCCCCTTACAGCCACAGCCCTACACCCCTCACCCCCCCTTACAGCCACAGCCCTACACCCCTCACCCCCCTTACAGCCACAGCCCTACACCCTCACCCCCCCTTACACCCATAGCCCTACACCCTTACCCCCCCTTACACCCATAGCCCTACACCCCGCACCCCCCTTACAGCCACAGCCCTACACCCCTCATTCAACCCCTTACAGCCATAGCCCTACACCCCTCACCCCCCTTACAGCCACAGCCCTACACCCCTCACCCCCCTTACAGCCACAGCCCTACACCCTCACCCCCCTTACAGCCACAGCCCTACACCCCTCATTCAACCCCTTACAGCCATAGCCCTACACCCTCACCCCCCGTTACACCCATAGCCATACACCCCTCACCCCCCCCTTACAGCCACAGCCCTACACCCCTCACCCCCCCTTACAGCCATAGCCATACACCCCTCACCCCCCCTTACAGCCACAGCCCTACACCCCTCACCCCCCCTTACAGCCATAGCCATACACCCCTCACATCCCCTTACAGTCACAGCCCTACACCCCTCATTCAACCCCTTACAGCCATAGCCCTACACCCTCACACCCCCTTACACCCATAGCCCTATACTCTCACCCCCCCCTTACAGCCATAGTCAAACAACCCTCACACCCCTTACAGCCATAGCCCTACACCCTCACACCCCCTTACACCCATAGCCCTACACCCTCACCCCCCCTTACACCCATAGCCAAACAACCCTCACACCCCTTACAGCCATAGCCATACACCCCTCACCCCCCCCTTACAGCCATAGCCCTGCACCCTCACACCCCTTACAGCCATAGCCCTGCAGCCCCAGCCCTCAGGGTGGGCTCTCGGAAGAGGGCAGGAGCGCACACCCACGCTGAGGCTGGCGCCTTCCTGAGAGGCGTTAGATGTCAGGTCTGAAAGCCCTTGTCCTGGTTCACGCCTGAGAGCGGTTGGGCTCTAGAGAAGCTCAGCCGGACCCTTCTCCTTTGACCGTGGTCTTGAGCTCCACCGGAAACGCCCTCCAGTGAGATGGCTCTGGAGGGGCGTGCCAGAGCCAGGCCAGCAGGTACGGAGGGGCTCAAGGGCTCCGAGCCCAGGCTTGGGGCCACCACCAAGGCCCCTTCACACTGCCGCTCCCGGCCCCTCCTCCGGCCCAGGCAGGTCGCCCAGCACTGGCCCTGTCGTGCCGCAGCCTCTGCGGTCACTCCTTCATGTGGGAAGGAGCCAGGGCTGCGTGTCAAGGTCCCCAGCGCCACGCCCTCACCAGAGCACAGCCAGCATCCCCGAGCTGTCAGCACGGCCATGGGGGGTCATGGGTGTGGGTGACTGGGTCTGGACTTCACAGATTTGGGGGAGGCTTAGGGCTGCTTGGATTGTTCTAGAAGCCTGGGCCTTACTGCAGTTGTGTGGGCCCAGTGCTAGGGGTGCGGGACCTCCTGGCCTCAGCCTGCAGTCCAAAGGCAGTAGGACGGTGAGACGAGACCTTTCCCGGCGTGCACTGTGGCCGGGGGCCGAGGGTGAGGCTCTCACACTCGCCCACGGGTTTCCTCCCAACAGCGTTTTTTGAGCTTATTTCCAAGGCTCAGAGCAACCGGGCCGACGACCAGCGCGGGCTGCTGAGGAAGGAGGACCTGGTGCTGCCCGAGTTCCTGCGCTTGCCCCCGGGCACCCCCGAGCCCGGCCCCCCGGGCCAGGAGAGGGCACCCCGGCCCCGGGACCCCTGGGCGCCCAGCCGAGAACACTCCACCAGCCCCGCCACCAGCCCCAGCTCCGCCGACAGCCCCCTTCTGCACCTCCACGACCTCCACCACCCCCACGACGCCCACGCCCCACGTGCAGGAAGCGGAGGCCGGGGGCGTCCAGACCCTGGAGGGCGAGCACGTGGCCGACCTGATGCTCACCGGGGAGGGGGACATCAGCAGCCCCAGCAGCACTTTGCTGCCGCCGCCCCCTGCCCCGCAGGACCCGGCAGGACCTCCCGCTCCAGGTACCGCCGGGCACGGCTCCCCCGCTCACCTCTGACTGCTCTCCGCTTTCCCGGGCTGTTCCCGGGAGCGTCCGCCTGGGCCCCAACAAAAGGACAGATGTGGGAGGCCCTCCCTCTGCCCATGCCCGTCTAACGAGGCTCTTCACGGCACGTCCCCTCTGTTACCGTAGTTACTGAGGGCGGGTCTGCCCGGAGGTGTCGGGCACAGCTGAGGTCGGAGTGTGGTCAGGACGGGTCCCGGAGGCCTCCCGGCCTGTGCCGTGTGGTGTGAGCAGACGGCGGCCCTCACCCCTCACCCCGTCCGGGGAGTCCGGAAACGTATGTGTTCTTCACATGGGAGAGCGAGCGCGGTTCGTGTTTGTCTCGAGACTGAAAAGGGCCTTTGTCTTGAGGAGTGAGTGACGCCCGGGTGACAGGACACGCTCGGCACGGAGCCCACCTCGGGGCTGGCCTGGGCCGGGCAGTCACAGGCATTGCCCCAAACTGCGGAAGGAAGCGTGAGCTGGGTTGTTCACTGAGCTCGGTGCCGTGAGGCTGCGGGGGGGGGGGGGGGGGGGGGGGGGGGGGGGGGGGGGGGGGGGGTGTTACTGTCCCGGGAGCCGCAGCTGGAAGTTGAGGCGAGGCTCTGACCTGCTGTGAGGGCTTCCGAGTGCCCTCCGCCCGCACTGTGCACGGCCCGTGTGCGTCCCCGCTGGGTGGACAGGCGCCCGCTCGGTGTCCACGCTGACAGCAGGCTGCCCTGCTCCTCTGCACACTCGCGACTCTCGGAAGTGCCGGTCCCGATCCACCGGCAGGCGATGGGACGCCCGTGTCACCGGCCAGGGCAGCCTGGTCTGCGGGACCTGCAGCCGCACCTGGGTGGGGCGTGGTCCCTGCTTCCCTGGTGGCTGGCGGAGGACCTGCGCTGTGGGGACCGCGGCGCCTCCCCAGACCCGCGCGGACCAGGGTGCATGCTGTCGCCTGCCGCACGCACCGCGACCTCCCTGCTCCTGCGCGCCTGTGTCCTGTCGCCCTGTCTGGGCCGTGTTCTCCCGGGGAATAAACTCCACAGCTCATGGCTGGACTGGACCAAAACTTCTCTCCCTTGACTATTTATTGCCACTTCAAACTATACCTGTGTTTCACTCCAAGGAAAGCGTCACGCATTTTAGGGACTCCAGTGGGTGAATATCTTTTATTGATTTCAGAGGAGAAAGAGATAGAAACATCAAGGATGAGAAAGAATCATGGATCGGCTGCCTCCTGCACACCCCACACTGGGGATCGAGCCTGCAACCTGGGCATATGCCCTTGATTGAATCAAACCCGGGACCCCTCAGCCCCCAGCCAATGCTCTATCCACTGAACCACACTGGCCAGGGCGATATAGTGGCTTTTAAAATAGGTCGTTCACTCGGCAGATGCTCTCAAGCACTATGCAAGTACCCGCGGCAGCCCTGTGCCGGCGGCGGGGCAGGCAGCCCGGGCCTCTCCCTGAGCACAGCGGGGCTCACGGGCATCCGCCTCTGCTGTCGCCTTGGGAGGTGAGGCCGCCAGGCCTGATCCGCCTGTTCCTGGGGGCTGGAGCCGAGATTCGCAGCTGCCCTGTGGGGGGCTGGCTCTCACTTCCCACTGGCCCCTGCGGCTCCACGCCCCCAGCTTGGCGCACCCCAGCACTCGGTGTGTGGCTCCCAGCTCAGGCTTCCCCCCTGGTGACAGGCGCCCTCTGTTCCCTGGGCTCAGCCCTTGGGTCCGGTCGTCAAAGCCTTCGTCCCCATTCTCCTTGGACGTGGCCTCATCTGAGGGCGCTCAGCACACACTGGCTGCAGGAGGACCTTTTTAAAAATATATATATTTTTTATTGGTTTTTACAGAGAAGAAGGGAGAGGGGTAGAGTTAGAAACATTGATGATAGAGAAGCATTGATCAGCTGCCTCCTGCACACTCACTACTGGGGATGTGCCCACAACCAAGGTACATGCCCTTGACTGGAATCGAACCTGGGACCCTTCAGTCCACAGGCTGACGCTCTATCCACTGAGCCACACCAGTTAGGGCTGCATGAGGACCTTTAACCTCGCCCCCGCCTGTCACAGCGCCACCCCTCCCGCTGGATCCCAGTGGAGGGGGCTGTGGCCACGAGCGGAACCAGGGCTTCGGTCGGGGCTGTGAAGTCCTTGCTCACAGGGACTCCGCCTCTGAGGAAGCGTGGGGTGGGGTGGGGTGCCCAGGGCTGCCCTCCTTCCCCTCCCCGTATTTCCGTTTAGCTGTGCCCAGTCTCCTTGTGCTGTGAGAGTGAGGGGCACCCGGAGGCTTCACGGGGGAGGTGGCAGGGTGGCCTTGAAGGACACAAAGGACCCACCTAGCAGACGAGTCAGAGCATGTGGGCAGAAGCCACAGCAAAGGAGGACAAGGAGGTCCCTCTGGGGGCAGGAAGGGCCCGTGGACAGCAACAAGGTGGCTCTGGCACCCCGATTGGGCGTTCCAGCGGGGCCCCCAGGGGCTGACGAGCTGGAACCACAGAATTCGTCTGCTGATGTCGGCTGTGGAGCCGTGCGGGGAGGAGTCCGCTGGGCAACGTGAGGCGGAGGCGAGGTCCAGGCCCGGCCTCACATCTGGTAGAGGGCGTGGCACAGGCACCCTTTGGAAATGGCCATTGGAGCCCCGGGACAGCTCAGCAGCTCCGGGCAGGCCCTGACACCGGGCCTCGGCGCCCGTCTGCACGGGGCTGGGCTGCTGCCATGAGTCACCGGCCTGGGGCTGCCACTTACTCAGAAAGCAAACCTGGGCTGGGCAGGCAGGAAGAGCTGGGGCCTTGGCCACCCTCTACCATACTGGCCCTCGGCCTGCACCAGCTGCCCCGGCCCCGACACAACACGCCTGCCCAGGCCTGCTGATAGGTCCCGGCTGTGGCTCCGGGCCAGGGCTGAGCTGCCCCTGCAGCCTCTGTCCCCGTGCCCATCAGGGCTGGACGGGAGGGGCCAGGCTGCTGGCCTGAGTGGGCCCGCAGGTCCTTTACTCTCCAAACGCCCTCGACAGGGCAGAGGACCTGGGGCAGACCCTGGCCTCTCCACCCTGAAGCTAAGTGGAAGCGCCTGCCCCCACCTCCCGCCTGCAGCCCTGTGTGGAGCATGGGAGCCAGTGACAGCCGGGGCAGCGGATCCCAGTGGGCAGGCCGGAGGGGTGTTGGTTGAATGACTAAATGACCTCGGACCTCAGGGGAAACCCTTCCCCGCTGTCTGAAATGGACACACCCGGCCATGCAGCCGGGCACTCTGACACCGACAAGCTGGGGAAGCCCTGGGGACCACGTAGAGGCGCTCATGGAGGCCTGGGTGCAGTAGGGTGGGACTTAGGGCTGCAGAGCAGCTGGGGACACAGGCTCCTGATCCCACGGAGGAAGCGGAGCCAGGCCAGGGAAATGGAGGCCCAGGGAGGGCTGGTCCGTGGGGCGGGACTCGGCGTCTATTGTGGGTCACGGGTCGAGATGCCTGCTTGCTGTGGGCACCTGAGAACCCTCGGCCCTGGGCTTATGGACACCTGTAGATTCTAAGCCCGCCTGGCATCCCTAACCTGGGCAGCACAGCCCTAACACAAGGCCCAGGTGTGGCCAAGGGGTAGGAGAGCGCAGCTGGAACCCAGGCAGGTGCCAGGAAGGACTGTGAGGTGAGGCTGTGGGCCTGAGGCAGACAGCTGGCAGCCAGGCTGGGCGGGCACAGGGCTCTGGAGCCGCCTCTGCCCCACGCTGGCCTGTGAGCTGCGTCCTGCAGCGAGGCTGGCAGTGAGTCTGTGTGGGGCCCGAGTGCCTGGGGCCTTGCTGAGGGCCAGTCCTGTCTGGAACAGCCCCACCCAGAGCTGGGTCCCCCCCCTAGCCCAGGCACCACTTACTGTGGCCCCAGCCCCCTTGGCCGAAGGACAAGCCCCGCAGACAGCCCCCAGGAGAGTTGGGGGTCAGGGAAGATGAGGCGGGTCTCAGCAGGGCCGGCTCTGTCCCTGAGCCCGGGGGGGGCAGGGAGGTCTCATGCTGACAGTCATCCCGCCCCCACCTCACACACACACACACACACACACACACACACACAGCTCTCCACTGGCCACAACCCAGTCGGGAGCCACTGGATCCCTGTGAGCAGCCCTGCAGCCTCGTGGGGCCCTGGGACCCCTCCTCTCCCCCTGCAGTCCCTTTGCCATCCCAGCCCCTCCTGGGGCCCAGAATCCTCATTCCTGCAGCGCTCTCCGCACACCTCCCAGGGCAGGCCAGCATCCTCGGCCGGCCAGGTGGCGCCAGCGGGAGGGGCGGGATGAAGGGGCAGGGCCCAGGTGCTGAACAGCTTTTGAAGGACCCAGGCCTGCCTGGCACAGACTGGATGAGGGCAGGGCGCAGGGAGACCTGGGTATTCCTGTGACCAGCAGGGGCTCCCCAGGTGCCATGGCACAGAACCTGGGCCCTGCACCCCCAGCACTGGGGCCCCAGCCTCTGCCTTCCCTGCTCGATTCATGCCCCTGTCCCCGTCGGCCTGGGACCTTCCCCACACTGTGGCGTCTGCCAGGACCTCTGCCACATGGACGTGCAGGGGCCCTGAGGGGCTGGTAGCTTGAGGCTG